>NC_056745.1:24963731-25211791 GCF_019279795.1 Protopterus annectens
AATGTTTTTGCAGGACTGATGTTTTCTGACATTATATTTTTCTCTTTTAATGCTGTGCTCATTAACTGATTTGTTAATGCACAACACAATGTCTCCTCAGCAAAATTGACTCCCTGATAATGACACAAGCAGTACTTCTGCTCTCAGCTCTGTAAGACTTACAAATTGCTCTGCGTACTTTTGCAGGAAATTGCATTCTATATTTACAGCCATCAGTAAATTCAGTCATGCAGCAACTCATTCCTGTTCTTCTAACTGACCTTCTGGTATGTCTGGCAGTGAGTGCAGATGGCTAATGATCTGCTTCCAGTGCTAAGAGAACATGGTTTGAATCTTTCCATCTTCATTTTCCTGCTATGTGACCTTGAGAAAGTTATTTAACTAAACAAGGCCCTGCAGCAATTTGGAATTTGGGCTAAACTCCTTAAAAGACTGATGGGTTTCATGCTTAGTAACTTTGTATGAACCTATGCCCCACCCCTATATTATTTTTTTCAGTACACATCACAAATATCACAATATTGTTTCTATGTTATAGTTCTTCAGACTGTTATTAGCTGTGGTGGCAGCGTCTAAAGCAGTGATGGCAAACCTTTTGGGCTTTTTGTGTCAAACATTTGGAAAATGTTTATCTTGACTCTGCTGGTGTGTCAACCCCTCCCCCCCCGAACAAAAGAAAAAAAATTTACGTATTAATTTATTTAAAAAAAATACAGTCCAATCATGTGCACTACTATGTATTATAAAGTAAAAGAAAAATCAGTGACTTACAATAGAGAAAACAATATGCGTACTGATAGCTGGGCTTAAAACAGTGTACCAAAATATTACCCTACTTTTAGTACTAATTTTGAATTGAACTGAAAAAATTGTGGAACACATTAAATTTGATTTATCAATTAATGACTTTGTTGCAGAGTTTTAATAGATAAGTACAGGGTCACGTGTCTTGTATTTTTGTTCATTCAATTTCTTTGTTAACTTGAGTGCTGGTGAATGCTGATGTGTCACCGAAACATTGTGGTGTGTCACCTTTGACACACGTGTCATAGGTTCACCATCACTGGTCTGCAAAATTCACAGCTTTTCACTGCATGTTGATCTTTTCTGTAATGTTTTCTCCTAGTCATAGCTGCAGTGGTTACGTGTTTAATGTACAAAATCCTTCCTTTCTGCATTGTCTTTTCCTGCTCCATTCCATTTTCAGCACACTTCCCTACAGCTGACTAACCAAAATTATATTGTTGGTATTCTCTTGCTCAAGTACTCTTTTACATTTGTTTGCTATCTGTGTATGTTTTGCCCTTTGCATGGTTTTCCCAGTTCACTGTCTGTCTGGTAATAATCTCTTTTGATATGACATGCAGAGCTACTTTTGGAATACTTACTGCTAGAAAAGAGAGGCAGTCTTCTGACCACCAATATGCCTCTCTGTCTACACCTGCAAACTGCACAGTTTTTGAACTAGAAAACAGTTTGGTGACAAATATGAACACAGGCAATGCCAATGAGACAAACACAAATGACTGCCTAATAAACACGTTACAGTTGCAATATGTTACAGATATGTCAGCATTTTCCCATGTAAAATGGTCAAAAAGGCACAGCACAAATTCAAGAATGTCTTATTATTATTTATGTTCTCTGCTCACTGCATAGTCGTATGAAGTACAATACAGTGCACTTAATGTTTTTAACAAACATTGTAGTGTACTTTGTCAGCCTGTTTTCCCCTGTTGTTTTTCCAGTGTCACACAGGACCTCCTGCATCACCTTGACTACTGTCTTTCATAGACTTCAGTCATTTCATATGTCAGTTGTTTTCCTTAAGTAGCACTGCTTACCACATTTACATAGGTTCATAGGTTCATAGGTTGGTACTAGGCTATCAGCCCTAGGGCCTATACAAGCCTAGCCATAACAATTCCCTGGCTATTTCTTCCCACATTATTTACTTTCCTGGACCCCTGTCTAGCAGGGTGACTGACGTGATCCCTGGGGTGAATTTCCTTTCTCCCATCCAATCGTCAAGGTTCCTCTTGAAGAGGTCCAAAGAGGCACTCTGCTTGACATGTATGGGCAATCTATTCCAGAGTCTGGGAGTCTCTGAGTCAGGAACCTATCCCTCCAGCATGTTTTGTTTATTGTGATGACAAGGTTTAGATCCCTGGAGCGTGTAGCTCTGAGGGATTGGGATTTCTTTAAGTGTAGCATGTCCAACAGCTCTGGGTTTGACATGGCCTTGTATGTTAAGCAGAGATCGCCTCTGAGTAGACGATATGCGACAGAGTATAGCTGGAGTTTTTTAAGGTGGTCAGCGTAGGGCATCTGCTTTAGGCCTGTGATTCTTTTAGTGAGGTATTTCTGAGGCCTTTCCAGTTGTTGCAGATGTCTTGAGAGGTACATACCAAATGGGGCGTCGTATTCTATAATGGGTCTAATGAGGGATGAGTACAGTGAGACAATGACCTCCTTTTTTCTGGATGAAAAGCCCTTCATGATGAGGTGTGCCACATAGAAGGATTTCCTGACTGTTGTGGCGATGTGGTTATCGAAGGTGAGACCACTGTCCACCTGTGTCCCTAAGTCTCTTATCACACTTTCTGTGTTTAGTGTACTGCCACCTATATGGTAATTCATGGATACATGTTTTTCCCCAAAGGGGATAACAATACATTTCTTGGCATTGAGCTTGAGCCCATGGCTCTGGCACCAAGCATCTGTTTCTGTAAGGCCCTTTTGTAGAGTATCCACATCATTTGGGGATTCAATAATGGCTCCCAGTTTGCAGTCATCTGCAAACTTTGTTAGCCAGAGTCCCTTAGTGTTGACCTGTACTTCAGAGAAGTAGATGCCAAACAAGAGCGCCCCAGGACTGAACCCTGAGGTACTCCACTTGTCACTTGTCTGGAGCTGGATTTGGAGTCGGCTACTTTTACAGTGTGGGTTCTATCAGTAAGCCATTTAGCAACCCATTGGGTGACATAGGGATTAATACCCAACTTAGTAAGTTTATCTATGATTCCAGAGTGGGGGATGGTATCAAAGGCCTTGGCAAGGTCTAGATAGGCTGTGTGGACCACCTTACCCTTGTCCATGGCTCTGGAGACTGATTCAAAGAAGTCAATCAGGTTCAGGAGACAAGATCGGCCCTTCACAAACCCAAACTGGGTGGGGTCCAGTGTTTGAAGGTTGCCAATGTCTTTGTTTATAAGTTCCATGATAATACGCTCCATGGCCTTGCAGATAAGGCTTGTCAGACTGATGGGACGGTAGTTTCCAGGCTCCAAGGTGGATCCCCCCTTGTGGATTGGGATAACTGTAGCTCTGCGCCACTCAGTGGGCACAAAACCTGAGGTGAGGCTATGATTAAACATGACACTTAGGTGAGGTGCCAGTTCATATTGTAGTTCATGTAGTACACAGCCCGGGATGTCATCTGGTCCCATGGATGCTGTATTCTTGGCTTTAGAGAGTGCATTTTGTACCTGTGTGGCCGTTATTACTGGAATTTGGCAATCTTCCGGTATTGAGATGGGCCATTTAGGGGGTGAGAGGCGGGTGAAGTTGGCACTGAATCGATCTGCCAGGATATTGGCAATATCCTTTGGATCAGTATATTTATTGCCATTCTGTTTTAGCTTAGAGCAGATCTGAGCATTGCCATTTAGATTCTTGACATAGTTATAGAATGCTTTGTGGTTGTCTTTGGAATCTTTGGCAATTTTATTTTCATAACTAGCTTTGGAGGATTTTATGAGGCATCTCAGTTTCGTACTGAGGCTAGTAAGGGAGTTTTTTGCATCCTGGGATTTTCCTCTTTTCTGCAAAAGTTTCTTCCTTTTGTTGTAAAGTTTGTTTATGGCAGGGGACCACCAGATTGGCTTCCTTTTTTTGGATGAGAGCATTTTGGTTCTATTTGGGATGGCACGATTCATGCATGAGTGGATGTGCTCGTACAGTGCCTTAGTGTAGGATTCAGCAGTTGAACTTTCAGTTCGCGTCTGCATGGGTGTCATGAAGTTTGTCACTTCTGACTTGAGTAGCATGAAGTTGGCTTTGGAGAAGTTTTTTATGGTGGTTTCTTTACTGGGGTGGGGTGGGATGCGGATGTTAAGGGTGATTAGCTTATGGTCAGACCTGACTAACGAGGGGGTCACCATAGGTATGGATCATTGATTGGGCATGTTGTTAATGAACAGGTCTAGGATATTGGAGCCCTGGTGGGACTATGGATTAGTTGATCCAGGGTGTTGGAATTTATGAATTCCAAGAACCGTTGCAAAGGTGTTGGGACATGAGTAGTTTTCCCAGTTAATGGCAGGGTAGTTAAAATCACCCAGTATTAGGGTGTTTGGTTCTATCTTAATATTTTCCAGTATGTTTAAAAAGGTGTAGTGAGACTCTTGGGGTATGGTGGGGGATCTGTAGCAAGCTACAATTTGGATTGCAGTCTTACCTAGTGTTAGTTGCACTTGGAGAATTTCAGACACATTGTGTTGGCCAACTAGCCTGGTGGTGTGAATATCCTTGGTGAGTATTGACACTCCTCCACCTTTAGTGTTTCGGTCCTGGTTTGGTGGCCGAAAAGTGTGGTAAGAGTTGTAGCCTGGTATTGCAGGGGTGCTCTCTGGAGCCTTGAACCAGGTCTCAGTTACTGCACAGATATCGATGTTCTCCATTTTTAGGAGTGCCTCAAGAGAGTGCATTTTGAGGTTTAGACTTCTAGTATTGAGTAGCATTACCTTCAGATTTTGCATGCTTGTACTTGTTACGGTGGTGGTTTTGTCCTTTGAAGTTTGCCTAAAAAAGGCACTATAGGGGTGGCAAGAACCTTAGCCAGTAACCTGAATCCCAGGGGCGACAGGTGCAGACCATCTCTGGCAAAGCATCGTGGTCTGTCAATCATGTCATCCCAGGCAGACAGATACTGGATCCCCTTTGAATGACACCATAAGCTTAGCCAATTGTTGAAGTCAATCATTTTATCCTTATATTGTGGTATCATTCTGGGCGAAGGCAGGATGCTACTCAGGGCTAGGGTCATACCTGCCTGGGCCACATGATCCAAGAGCTCTTCCTTGTCTCTTTTCATGTAGTCCAGGGAGGTACGTCTCAAGTCATTCATTCCAACATGGACAATGACAGAGTCATATTTGTACTTGTTGTGGAGTGACTTGAGTGCATGCATTATGTGGCGGATCCTGGCACCCGACAGGCAGCTGACTGTAATTTTCTCCTTATTCAACCTGGTGAGAGGGACATCAGTGTGCCGGACTATAGAGTCACCTATGACTAAAGTGTTAGGTACATTGTCTTGCCTTAGGGGCTGTTGCTGGGCGGCACACTGGTGTTGTGAACTATGTGACACATTGGTTGTGATTGGTGTTTGTTTGCGTTTCAGCTTCAGAGGTCTTTGTTGCTTGGGCAGGTTACAGTTAAGGGCCTCTGCATATGTGGATTTAGTGTTGCTATATGTGGGTGTTGGTGGTGTGGGTTTAGAAGGGCTATGTGTTGCTTGAGGTGTAGTGTGGGTGTTAACCTTCTCCTCTTGACTATTTAGCACAATCTTGGGTGGAGAGAGCTTTGCTTCCATTTTGGCTATGTAAGTGCATCTCTCACAGGTTGTAGTGTTGGGTGGTAGGAGGAGAGGGTTGTCTGTGTACATGAGGCAATTGCTGCATTGCCCCAGTATGCCCAGATTCACCAGGTGGACAGGAGAATTCACGGAAGCTGACCCTTGGACATGCCTGGTTTGGGGCTTTTTTTTCTTTGTAAAGTACAGGAGCTGTTTCCTTAGCAAGGTACTTTGCAATTATAGGCTGTTTAGTGCCTACTATTAATTTCTCCTTATTAACAAGGAGAGTTCAGTGTTTGTATGAGTTTAAGGCTTCCTAGTGCTTTCCAGCAGGTATTAGAGAAAGTGCTAGTCACAGGGATGCTTAAAGGTAAGATTGAAAAGAATGCACTCTGCAGTGTGCACTAGAGAAGTTAGATGTGAAAGTAGGTAACTTGAGTTTTACCTATTTAAAAGTTAAGGTTTAGTGGAGAGTTACTATTTTTAAAACAGCAAGATGGATTGAAAGGGGTGGTCACTTTTGTAATTTGGTACTATGAAATACTGTAGGATGGCCAATAAATTTAAATAATTGAAGGGGTGGGATTTCAAAAATGATGATTTTGTGATTACTCACATAAGCCAGTGAAAGTAGAGAGAAATGAGATATATGGTCAGATTAACATAAGAGGCGGGCAACTAGAAAGACAGTGGTATTTAACAAGACAACTTAAATGGGTGGGAGGGCATGAATGTTGCAATCAAAGACCCTAAGGTTAATAAACTGATTAATGATAAATGGAGTGTTTGGTTTCCATGTGTCAGTATTTCACTCTCTCTTTCCTTGGTAGTTTAGCCATATACTGTCTCACCTATTCTCAGTGATGGATTTATGTGCCTAGTGGATGTGGAGATGAAAATTAAAAGTGACCTATTTAGTGTTTCAATAGCACAAGATTTCATATCAAAATGGAAAAAAGAAATGACGGGAACTATTTCATACATGTGACCCTGGAGCCACAGCCCCATCACTGCCACTGGTTATTTACCTGGAGCTTCAGCTCCATCACTCCCAGTGTTTATTTACATGGAGCTTCAGCCCCATCACTCACAATGTTTATTTACCTGGAGCTTCAGCCCCATCACTCCCACTGTTTATTTATCTGGAGCTTTAGCCCATCACTCCCACTGTTTATTTACCTGGAGATTCAGCCCCATCACTCCCACTGTTTATTTACCTGGTGCTTCAGCCCCATCACTCATGCTGTTTATTTACCTGGTGCTTCAGCCCCATAACTCCCACTGTTTATTTACCTGGAGTGTCAGCCCTATCACTCCCATTGTTTATTTACCTGGAGCTTTAACCTATCACTCCCACCTGCTGCTTCAGCCCTGTAACTCTCACTGTTTATTTACCTTGAGCTTCACCCCCATCACTCCCACTATTAATTTACCTGGAGCTTCAGACCGATCACTCCCACTGTTTATTTACCTGGAGCTTCAGCCCCATCACTCCCACTGTTTATTTACCTGGAGCTTCAGACCATCACTCACAATGTTTATTTACCTGGAGCGTCAGCCCCATCACTCCCACTATTTATTTACCTGGAGCTTCAGCCCCGTCACTCCCACTGTTTATTTACCCGGAGCTTCAGCCCCGTCACTCCCACTGTTTATTTACCTGGAGCTTCACCCCCATCACTCCTACTATTAATTTACTTCGAGCTTCAGCCCGTCAATCCCACTGTTTATTTACCTGGAGCTTCACCCCCATCACTCCCACTGTTAATTTGCCTGGAGCTTCAGTCCCATTACTCCCACTGTTTATTTACCTGTAGCTTCAGACCCATCACTCCCACTGTTTATTTACCTGGAGCTTCACCCCCATCACTCCCACTGTTAATTTACCTGGAGCTTCAGCCCATCACTCCCACTGTTTATTTACCTGGAGCTTCTGAATCCATCACTCCCACTGTTTATTTACCTGGAGCTTCAGCCCCATCACTCCCACTGTTTATTTACCAGGGGCTTCAGTCCCATCAATCCCACTGTTTATTTACCTGGTGCTTCAGCCCCATCACTCATGCTGTTTATTTACCTGATGCTTCAGCCCCGTCACTCCCACTGTTTATTTACCTGGAGCTTCAGCCCTATCACTCCCATTGTTTATTTACCTGAAGCTTTAACCCATCACTCCCACTATTTATTTACCTGATGCTTCAGCCCTGTAAGTCCCACTGTTTATTTACCTGGAGCTTCAGCCCCATCACTCCCACTGTTTATTTACCTGGAGCTTCAGCCCCATCACTCCCATTGTTATTTTACCTGGTGCTTCAGCCCCCATCACTCATGCTATTTATTTACCTGATGCTTCTGCCCCATCACTCCCACTGTTTATTTACCCGGAACTTCACCCCTATCACTCCCATTGTTTATTTTCTTGGAGCTTTAACCCATCACTCCCACTGTTTATTTACCTGATGCTTCAGCCCTGTAACTTCCACTATTTATTTACCTTGAGCTTCACCCCTATCACTCCCACTGTTTATTTACCTGGAGATTCAGAACCATCACTCCCACTGTTTATTTACCTTGAGCTTCACCCCCATCACTCCCACTGTTTATTTACCTTGAGCTTCACCCCCATCACTCCCACTGTTTATTTAACTGGAGCTTCAGCCCCATCACTCCAACTGTTTATTTACCTGGAGCTTCACCCCATCACACCCAGCGTTTATTTACCTGGAGCTACAGCCCCATAACTCCCACTGTTTATTTATCTGGAGCTTCAGCCCCATCACTCCCACTGTTTATTTACCTGGAGCTTCAGTGCCTTCACTCCCACTGTTTATTTACCTGGAGCTTCAGCCCCATCTCTCCCACTGTTTTTTTACCTGGAGCTTCACCCCCATCACTCACACTGTTAATTTACCTGGAGCATCAGCCCCATCACTCCCACTGTTTATTTACCTGGAGCTTCAGTCCCATCACTCCCACTGTTTATTTACCTGTAGCTTCAGACCCATCACTCCCACTATTTATTTACCTGAAGCTACAGCCCCATCACTCCCACTGTTTATTTACCTGGAGCTTCACCCCCATCACTCCCACTGTTAATTTACCTGGAGCTTCAGCCCATCACTCCCACTGTTTATTTACCTGGAGCTTCAACCCCATCACTCCCACTGTTTATTTACCTGGAGCTTCAGCCCCATCACTCCCACTGTTTATTTACCTTGAGCTTCTGTCCCTTCACTCCCACTGTTTATTTACCTGGAGCATCAGCCCAATCACCCCACTGTTTATTTACCTGGAGCTACAGTCCCATCACTCCCACTGTTTATTTACCTGGAGCATCAGCCCCATCACTCCCACTGTTTATTTACCTGGAGCTTCAGTCCCATCACTCCCACTGTTTATTTACCTGTAGCTTCAGACTCATCACTCCCACTGTTTATTTACCTGGAGCTACAGCCCCATCAATCCCACTGTTTATTTACCTGGAGCTTCACCCCATCACTCCCACTGTTAATTTACCTGGAGCTTCAGCCCATCACTCCCACTGTTTATTTACCTGGAGCTTCACCTCCATCACTTCCAAGGTTTATTTACCTGGAGCTTCAGCCCCATCACTCCCACTGTTTATTTACCTGGAGCTTCAGTCCCTTCACTCCCACTGTTTATTTACCTGGAGCATCAGCCCCATCACTCCCACTGTTTATTTACCTGGAGCTTCAGATCCATCACTCCCACTGTTTATTTACTTGGAGCTTCACCCCATCACTCCCACTGTTTATTGACCTGGAGCTTCAGCCCCATCACTCCCACTGTTTATTTACCTGGAGCTTCAGTCCCTTCACTCCCACTGTTTATTTACCTGGAGCTTCAGCCCCATCACTCCCACTGTTTATTTACCTGGAGCTTTAGCCCCATCACTCCCACTGTTTATTTACCTGGAGCTTCAGCCCTATCACTCCCACTGTTTATTTACCTGGAGCTTCAGCCCCATCACTCCCACTGTTTATTTACCTGGAGCTACAGTCCCATCACTCCCACTGTTTATTTATCTGGAGCTTTATCCCATACCTCTCCCTGTTTATTTACCTGGAGCTTCAGCCCCACCACTCCCACTGTTTATTTATCTGGAGCTTCAGCCCATCAGTCCCACTGTTCATTTACTTGGAGCTTCATCCCCATCACTCCCACTGTTTATTTACCAGGAGCTTCAGTCCCATCACTCTCACTTTTTATTTACCTGGAGCTTCAGCCAATCACTCTCACTGTTTATTTACTTATTCATAGGTTCCTAGGTTGGTACTAGGCTATCAGCCCTAGGGCCTATACAAACCTAGCCATAACAATTCCCTGGCTATTTCTTCCCACATTATTTACTTTCCTGGACCCCTGTCTAGCAGGGCAACTGACGTGAACCCTGGGGTGAATTTCCTTTCTCCCATCCAATCGTCAAGGTTCCTCTTGAAGAGGTCCAAAGAGGCACTCTGCTTGACATGTATGGGCAATCTATTCCAGAGTCTGGGGAGTCTCTGGGTCAGGAACCTATCCCTCCAGCATGTTTTGTTTATTGTGATGACAAGGTTTAGATCACTGGAGCGTGTAGCTCTGAGGGATTGGGATTTCTTTAAGTGTAGCATGTCCAACAGCTCTGGGTTTGACATGGCCTTGTATGTTAAGCAGAGATCGCCTCTGAGTAGAAGATATGTGACAGAGTATAGCTGGAGTTTTTTAAGGCGGTCAGCGTAGGGCATCTGCTTTAGGCCTGTGATTCTTTTAGTGAGGTATTTCTGAGGCCTTTCCAGTTTTTGCAGATGTCTTGAGAGGTACATACCAAATGGGGCGTTGTATTCTATAATGGGTCTAATGAGGGATGAGTACAGTGGGACAATGACCTCCTTTTTCTGGATGAAAAGCCCTTCGTGATGAGGTGTGCCACATAGAAGGATTTCCTGACTGTTGTGGCGATGTGGTTATCGAAGGTGAGACCACTGTCCACCTGTGTCCCTAAGTCTCTTATCACACTTTCTGTGTTTAGTGTACTGCCACCTATATGGTAATTCATGGATACATGTTTTTTTCCCA
This sequence comes from Protopterus annectens, assembly GCF_019279795.1. NCBI lineage: Eukaryota > Metazoa > Chordata > Ceratodontiformes > Protopteridae > Protopterus > Protopterus annectens. The sequence goes on from NC_056745.1 coordinate 24,974,386, forward strand.
AAGGGGATAACAATACATTTCTTGGCATTGAGCTTGAGCCCATGGCTCTGGCACCAAGCATCTGTTTCTGTAAGGCCCTTTTGTAGAGTATCCACATCATTTGGGATTCAATAATGGCTCCCAGTATGCAGTCATCTGCAAACTTTGTTAGCCAGAGTCCCTTAGTGTTGACCTGTACTTCAGAGAAGTAGATGCCAAACAAGAGCGGCCCCAGGACTGAACCCTGAGGTACTCCACTTGTCACTTGTCTGGAGCTGGATTTGGAATCGGCTACTTTTACAGTGTGGGTTCTATCAGTAAGCCATTTAGCAACCCATTGGGTGACATAGGGATTAATGCCCAACTTAGTAAGTTTATCTATGATTTCAGAGTGGGGGATGGTGTCAAAGGCCTTGGCAAGGTCTAGATAGGCTGTGTGGACCACCTTACCCTTGTCCATGGCTCTGGAGACTGATTCAAAGAAGTCAATCAGGTTCAGGAGACAAGATCGGCCTTCACAAACCCAAACTGGGTGGGGTCCAGTGTTTGAAGGTTGCCAATGTCTTTGTTTATAAGTTCCATGATAATATGCTCCATGGCCTTGCAGATAAGGCTTGTCAGACTGATGGGACAGTAGTTTCCGGGATCCAAGGTGGATCCCTCCTTGTGGATTGGGATAACTGTAGCTCTGCACCACTCAGTGGGCACGAAACCTGAGGTGAGGCTATGATTAAACATGACACTTAGGTGAGGTGCCAGTTCATATTGTAGTTCATGTAGTACACAGCCCGGGATGTCATCTGGTCCCATGGATGCTGTATTCTTGGCTTTAGAGAGTGCGTTTTGTACCTGTGTGGCCGTTATTACTGGAATTTGGCAATCTTCCGGTATTGAGATGGGCCATTTAGGGGTGATAGAGGGGTGAAGTTGGCACTGAATCGATCTGCCAGGATATTGGCAATATCCTTTGGATCAGTATATTTAATGCCATTCTGTTTTAGCTCAGCGCAGATCTGAGCATTGCCATTTAGATTCTTGACATAGTTATAGAATGCTTTGTGGTTGTCTTTGGAATCTTTGGCAATTTTATTTTCGTAACTAGCTTTGGAGGATTTTATGAGGCATTTCAGTTTCTTACTGAGGCCAGTAAGGGAGTTTTTTGCATCCTGGGATTTTCCTCTTTTCTGCAAAAGTTTCTTCCTTTTGTTGTAAAGTTTGTCTATGGCAGGGGACCAACAGATTGGCTTCCTTTTTTTGGATGAGAGCATTTTGGTTCTATTTGGGATGGCACGATTCATGCATGAGTGGATGCGCTCGTACAGTGCCTTAGTGTAGGAGCTTCTGCCCCCATCACTCCCACTGTTGTTTTACCTGGAGCTTCAGACCCATCACTCCCACTGTTTATTTATCTGGAGCTTTAGCTTACCTGGAGCTTCAGCCCCATCACTCCCACTGTTTATTTATCTGGAGCTTCATTCCATCACTCCCACTGTTTATTTACTTGGAGCTTCACCCCCATCACTCCCACTGTTTATTTACCTGGAGCTTTAACCCATCACTCCCACTGTTTATTTACTTGGAGCTTCAGCCCCATCACTCCCACTGTTTATTTACCTGGACTTCAGTTCCTTCACTGCCACTGTTTATTTACCTGGAGCTTCACCCCCATCACTCCCACTGTTAATTTTCCTGGAGCTTCAGCACATCACTCCCACTGTTTATTTACCTGGAGCTTCACGCACATCACTACCAGTGTTAATTTACCTGGAGCTTCAATCCCATCACTCCAACTGTTTATTTACCTGTAGCTTCAGACCCATCACTCCCACTGTTTATTTACCTGGAGCTTCACCCCCATCACTCCCACTGTTAATTCACCTGGAGCTTCAGCCCATCACTCCCACTGTTTATTTACCTGGAGCTTCTGCCTCCATCACTCCCACTGTTTATTTACCTGGAGCTTCAGCCCCATCACTCCCACTGTTTATTTACCTGCAGCTTCAGTCCCATCACTCCCACTGTTTATTTACCTGGAGCTTCAGTCCCTTCACTCCCACTGTTTATTTACCTGGAGCTTCAGTCTCATCACTCCCACTGTTTATTTACCTGGAGCTTTAGTCCCTTCACTCCCACTGTTATTTTACCTGGTGCTTCAGCCCCTTCACTCATGCTGTTTATTGACCTGATGCTTCAGCCCCATCACTCCCACTGTTTAGTTACCTGGAGCTTCAGTCCTATCACTCCCATTGTTTATTTACCTGGAGCTTTAACCCATCACTCCCACTGTTTATTTACCTGATGCTTCAGCCCTGTAAGTCCCACTGTTTATTTACCTGGAGCTTCAGCCCCATCACTCCCACTGTTTATTTACTTGGAGCTTTAGCCCTATCACTCCCAATGTTATTATTCCTGGTGCTTCAGCTCCATCACTGATGCTGTTTATTTACCTGATGCTTCTGCCCCATCACTCCCACTGTTTATTTACCTGGAGCTTCACCCCTATCACTCCCATTGTTTATTTACCTGGAGCTTTAAACCATCACTCCCACTGTTTATTTACCTGATGATTCAGCCCTGTAACTTCCACTATTTATTTACCTTGAGCTTCACCCCCATCACTCCCACTGTTAATTTACCTGGAGCTTCAGATCCATCACTCCCACTGTTTATTTACCTTGAGCTTCACCCCCATCACTCCCACTGTTTATTTACCTGGAGCTTCAGACCCATCACTCCCACTGTTTATTTACCTTGAACTTCACCCCCATCACTCCCACTGTTTATTTACCTGGAGCTTCAGCCCCATCACTCCCACTGTTTATTTACCTGGAGCTTCACCCCATCACACCCACTGTTTATTTACCTGGAGCTTCAGCCCCATCACTCCCACTGTTTATTTACCTGGAGCTTCAGCCCCATCACTCCCACTGTTTATTTACCTGGAGCTTCAGTGCCTTCACTCCCACTGTTTATTTACCTGGAGCTTCAGCCCCATCACTCCTACTGTTTATTTACCTGGAGCTTCACCCACATCACTCACACTGTTTATTTACCTGTAGATTTAGACCCATCACTCCCACTGTTTATTTACCTGCAGCTACAGGCCCATCACTCCCACTGTTTATTTACCTGGAGCTTCACCCCCATCACTCCCACTGTTAATTTACCTGGAGCTTCAGCCCATCACTCCCACTGTTTATTTACCTGGAGCTTCACCCCCATCACTCCCACTGTTTATTTACCTGGAGCTTCAGCCCCAATCACTCCCACTGTTTATTTACTTGGAGCTTCAGTCCCTTCACTCCCACTGTTTATTTACCTGGAGCATCATCCTAATCACAACCACTGTTTATTTACCTGGAGCTACAGTCCCATCACTCCCACTGTTTATTTACCTGGAGCATCAGCCCCATCACTCCCACTGTTTATTTACCTGGAGCTTCTGCCTCCATCACTCCCACTGTTTATTTACCTGGCGCTTCAGCCCCATCACTCCCACTGTTTATTTACCTGCAGCTTCAGTCCCATCACTCCCACTGTTTATTTACCTGGAGCTTCAGTCCCTTCACTCCCACTGTTTATTTACCTGGAGCTTCAGTCTCATCACTCCCACTGTTTATTTACCTGGAGCTTTAGTCCCTTCACACCCACTGTTATTTTACCTGGTGCTTCAGCCCCATCACTCATGCTGTTTATTGACCTGATGCTTCAGCCCCATCACTCCCACTGTTTATTTACCTGGAGCTTCAGTCCTATCACTCCCACTGTTTATTTACCTGGAGCCTTAACCCATCACTCCCACTGTTTATTTACCTGATGCTTCAGCCCTGTAAGTCCCACTGTTTATTTACCTGGAGCTTCTGCCCCATCACTCCCACTGTTTATTTACTTGCAGCTTTAGCCCCATCACTCCCAATGTTATTATTTCTGGTGCTTCAGCTCCATCACTGATGCTGTTTATTTACCTGATGCTTCTGCCCTATCACTCCCACTGTTTATTTACCTGGAGCTTCACCATTGTTTATTTACCTGGAGCTTTAACCAATCACTCCCACTGTTTATTTACCTGATGATTCAGCCCTGTAACTTCCACTGTTTATTTACCTTGAGCTTCACCCCCATCACTCCCACTGTTAATTTTCCTGGAGCTTCAGATCCTTTACTCCCACTGTTTATTTACCTTGAGCTTCACCCCCATCACTCCCACTGTTTATTTACCTGCTGCTTCAGACCCATCACTCCCACTGTTTATTTACCTTGAACTTCACCCCCATCACTCCCACTGTTTATTTACCTGGAGCTTCAGCCCCATCACTCCCACTGTTTATTTACCTGGAGCTTCACCCCATCACACCCACTGTTTATTTACCTGGAGCTTCAGCCCCATCACTCCCACTGTTTATTTACCAGGGGCTTCAGTCCCATCAATCCCACTGTTTATTTACCTGGTGCTTCAGCCCCATCACTCATGCTGTTTATTTACCTGATGCTTCAGCCCCGTCACTCCCACTGTTTATTTACCTGGAGCTTCAGCCCTATCACTCCCATTGTTTATTTACCTGAAGCTTTAACCCATCACTCCCACTGTTTATTTACCTGATGCTTCAGCCCTGTAACTTCCACTATTTATTTACCTTGAGCTTCACCCCTATCACTCCCACTGTTTATTTACCTGGAGATTCAGAACCATCACTCCCACTGTTTATTTACCTTGAGCTTCACCCCCATCACTCCCACTGTTTATTTACCTTGAGCTTCACCCCCATCACTCCCACTGTTTATTTAACTGGAGCTTCAGCCCCATCACTCCAACTGTTTATTTACCTGGAGCTTCACCCCATCACACCCAGCGTTTATTTACCTGGAGCTACAGCCCCATAACTCCCACTGTTTATTTATCTGGAGCTTCAGCCCCATCACTCCCACTGTTTATTTACCTGGAGCTTCAGTGCCTTCACTCCCACTGTTTATTTACCTGGAGCTTCAGCCCCATCTCTCCCACTGTTTTTTTACCTGGAGCTTCACCCCCATCACTCACACTGTTAATTTACCTGGAGCGTCAGCCCCATCACTCCCACTGTTTATTTACCTGGAGCTTCAGTCCCATCACTCCCACTGTTTATTTACCTGTAGCTTCAGACCCATCACTCCCACTATTTATTTACCTGAAGCTACAGCCCCATCACTCCCACTGTTTATTTACCTGGAGCTTCACCCCCATCACTCCCACTGTTAATTTACCTGGAGCTTCAGCCCATCACTCCCACTGTTTATTTACCTGGAGCTTCAACCCCATCACTCCCACTGTTTATTTACCTGGAGCTTCAGCCCCATCACTCCCACTGTTTATTTACCTTGAGCTTCTGTCCCTTCACTCCCACTGTTTATTTACCTGGAGCATCAGCCCAATCACCCCCACTGTTTATTTACCTGGAGCTACAGTCCCATCACTCCCACTGTTTATTTACCTGGAGCATCAGCCCCATCACTCCCACTGTTTATTTACCTGGAGCTTCAGTCCCATCACTCCCACTGTTTATTTACCTGTAGCTTCAGACTCATCACTCCCACTGTTTATTTACCTGGAGCTACAGCCCCATCAATCCCACTGTTTATTTACCTGGAGCTTCACCCCATCACTCCCACTGTTAATTTACCTGGAGCTTCAGCCCATCACTCCCACTGTTTATTTACCTGGAGCTTCACCTCCATCACTTCCAAGGTTTATTTACCTGGAGCTTCAGCCCCATCACTCCCACTGTTTATTTACCTGGAGCTTCAGTCCCTTCACTCCCACTGTTTATTTACCTGGAGCATCAGCCCCATCACTCCCACTGTTTATTTACCTGGAGCTTCAGATCCATCACTCCCACTGTTTATTTACTTGGAGCTTCACCCCCATCACTCCCACTGTTTATTGACCTGGAGCTTCAGCCCCATCACTCCCACTGTTTATTTACCTGGAGCTTCAGTCCCTTCACTCCCACTGTTTATTTACCTGGAGCTTCAGCCCCATCACTCCCACTGTTTATTTACCTGGAGCTTTAGCCCCATCACTCCCACTGTTTATTTACCTGGAGCTTCAGCCCTATCACTCCCACTGTTTATTTACCTGGAGCTTCAGCCCCATCACTCCCACTGTTTATTTACCTGGAGCTACAGTCCCATCACTCCCACTGTTTATTTATCTGGAGCTTTATCCCATAACTCTCCCTGTTTATTTACCTGGAGCTTCAGCCCCACCACTCCCACTGTTTATTTATCTGGAGCTTCAGCTCATCAGTCCCACTGTTCATTTACTTGGAGCTTCATCCCCATCACTCCCACTGTTTATTTACCAGGAGCTTCAGTCCCATCACTCTCACTTTTTATTTACCTGGAGCTTCAGCCAATCACTCTCACTGTTTATTTACTTATTCATAGGTTCCTAGGTTGGTACTAGGCTATCAGCCCTAGGGCCTATACAAACCTAGCCATAACAATTCCCTGGCTATTTCTTCCCACATTATTTACTTTCCTGGACCCCTGTCTAGCAGGGCAACTGACGTGAACCCTGGGGTGAATTTCCTTTCTCCCATCCAATCGTTAAGGTTCCTCTTGAAGAGGTCCAAAGAGGCACTCTGCTTGACATGTATGGGCAATCTATTCCAGAGTCTGGGGAGTCTCTGGGTCAGGAACCTATCCCTCCAGCATGTTTTGTTTATTGTGATGACAAGGTTTAGATCACTGGAGCGTGTAGCTCTGAGGGATTGGGATTTCTTTAAGTGTAGCATGTCCAACAGCTCTGGGTTTGACATGGCCTTGTATGTTAAGCAGAGATCGCCTCTGAGTAGAAGATATGTGACAGAGTATAGCTGGTGTTTTTTAAGGCGGTCAGCGTAGGGCATCTGCTTTAGGCCTGTGATTCTTTTAGTGAGGTATTTCTGAGGCCTTTCCAGTTTTTGCAGATGTCTTGAGAGGTACATACCAAATGGGGCGTTGTATTCTATAATGGGTCTAATGAGGGATGAGTACAGTGGGACAATGACCTCCTTTTTTCTGGATGAAAAGCCCTTCGTGATGAGGTGTGCCACATAGAAGGATTTCCTGACTGTTGTGGCGATGTGGTTATCGAAGGTGAGACCACTGTCCACCTGTGTCCCTAAGTCTCTTATCACACTTTCTGTGTTTAGTGTACTGCCACCTATATGGTAATTCATGGATACATGTTTTTTCCCAAAGGGATAACAATACATTTCTTGGCATTGAGCTTGAGCCCATGGCTCTGGCACCAAGCATCTGTTTCTGTAAGGCCCTTTTGTAGAGTATCCACATCATTTGGGGATTCAATAATGGCTCCCAGTTTGCAGTCATCTGCAAACTTTGTTAGCCAGAGTCCCTTAGTGTTGACCTGTACTTCAGAGAAGTAGATGCCAAACAAGAGCGGCCCCAGGACTGAACCCTGAGGTACTCCACTTGTCACTTGTCTGGAGCTGGATTTGGAATCGGCTACTTTACAGTGTGGGTTCTATCAGTAAGCCATTTAGCAACCCATTGGGTGACATAGGGATTAATGCCCAACTTAGTAAGTTTATCTATGATTTCAGAGTGGGGGATGGTGTCAAAGGTCTTGGCAAGGTCTAGATAGGCTGTGTGGACCACCTTACCCTTGTCCATGGCTCTGGAGACTGATTCAAAGAAGTCAATCAGGTTCAGGAGACAAGATCGGCCCTTCACAAACCCAAACTGGGTGGGGTCCAGTGTTTGAAGGTTGCCAATGTCTTTGTTTATAAGTTCCATGATAATATGCTCCATGGCCTTGCAGATAAGGCTTGTCAGACTGATGGGACAGTAGTTTCCGGGATCCAAGGTGGATCCCCCCTTGTGGATTGGGATAACTGTAGCTCTGCACCACTCAGTGGGCACGAAACCTGAGGTGAGGCTATGATTAAACATGACACTTAGGTGAGGTGCCAGTTCATATTGTAGTTCATGTAGTACACAGCCCGGGATGTCATCTGGTCCCATGGATGCTGTATTCTTGGCTTTAGAGAGTGCGTTTTGTACCTGTGTGGCCGTTATTACTGGAATTTGGCAATCTTCTGGTATTGAGATGGGCCATTTAGGGGGTGAGAGGGGGTTGAAGTTGGCACTGTATCGATCTGCCAGGATATTGGCAATATCCTTTGGATCAGTATATTTAATGCCATTCTGTTTTAGCTCAGCGCAGATCTGAGCATTGCCATTTAGATTCTTGACATAGTTATAGAATGCTTTGTGGTTGTCTTTGGAATCTTTGGCAATTTTATTTTCGTAACTAGCTTTGGAGGATTTTATGAGGCATTTCAGTTTCTTACTGAGGCCAGTAAGGGAGTTTTTTGCATCCTGGGATTTTCCTCTTTTCTGCAAAAGTTTCTTCCTTTTGTTGTAAAGTTTGTCTATGGCAGGGGACCAACAGATTGGCTTCCTTTTTTTGGATGAGAGCATTTTGGTTCTATTTGGGATGGCACGATTCATGCATGAGTGGATGTGCTCGTACAGTGCCTTAGTGTAGGAGCTTCTGCCCCCAACACTCCCACTGTTGTTTTACCTGGAGCTTCAGACCCATCACTCCCACTGTTTATTTATCTGGAGCTTTAGCTTACCTGGAGCTTCAGCCCCATCACTCCCACTGTTTATTTATCTGGAGCTTCATTCCATCACTCCCACTGTTTATTTACTTGGAGCTTCACCCCCATCACTCCCACTGTTTATTTACCTGGAGCTTTAACCCATCACTCCCACTGTTTATTTACTTGGAGCTTCAGCCCCATCACTCCCACTGTTTATTTACCTGGACTTCAGTTCCTTCACTGCCACTGTTTATTTACCTGGAGCTTCACCCCCATCACTCCCACTGTTAATTTTCCTGGAGCTTCAGCACATCACTCCCACTGTTTATTTACCTGGAGCTTCACGCACATCACTCCCAGTGTTAATTTACCTGAGCTTCAATCCCATCACTCCAACTGTTTATTTACCTGTAGCTTCAGACCCATCACTCCCACTGTTTATTTACCTGGAGCTTCACCCCCATCACTCCCACTGTTAATTCACCTGGAGCTTCAGCCCATCACTCCCACTGTTTATTTACCTGGAGCTTCTGCCTCCATCACTCCCACTGTTTATTTACCTGGAGCTTCAGCCCCATCACTCCCACTGTTTATTTACCTGCAGCTTCAGTCCCATCACTCCCACTGTTTATTTACCTGGAGCTTCAGTCCCTTCACTCCCACTGTTTATTTACCTGGAGCTTCAGTCTCATCACTCCCACTGTTTATTTACCTGGAGCTTTAGTCCCTTCACTCCCACTGTTATTTTACCTGGTGCTTCAGCCCCTTCACTCATGCTGTTTATTGACCTGATGCTTCAGCCCCATCACTCCCACTGTTTAGTTACCTGGAGCTTCAGTCCTATCACTCCCATTGTTTATTTACCTGGAGCTTTAACCCATCACTCCCACTGTTTATTTACCTGATGCTTCAGCCCTGTAAGTCCCACTGTTTATTTACCTGGAGCTTCAGCCCCATCACTCCCACTGTTTATTTACTTGGAGCTTTAGCCCTATCACTCCCAATGTTATTATTCCTGGTGCTTCAGCTCCATCACTGATGCTGTTTATTTACCTGATGCTTCTGCCCCATCACTCCCACTGTTTATTTACCTGGAGCTTCACCCCTATCACTCCCATTGTTTATTTACCTGGAGCTTTAACCCATCACTCCCACTGTTTATTTACCTGATGATTCAGCCCTGTAACTTCCACTATTTATTTACCTTGAGCTTCACCCCCATCACTCCCACTGTTAATTTACCTGGAGCTTCAGATCCATCACTCCCACTGTTTATTTACCTTGAGCTTCACCCCCATCACTCCCACTGTTTATTTACCTGGAGCTTCAGACCCATCACTCCCACTGTTTATTTACCTTGAACTTCACCCCCATCACTCCCACTGTTTATTTACCTGGAGCTTCAGCCCCATCACTCCCACTGTTTATTTACCTGGAGCTTCACCCCATCACACCCACTGTTTATTTACCTGGAGCTTCAGCCCCATCACTCCCACTGTTTATTTACCTGGAGCTTCAGCCCCATCACTCCCACTGTTTATTTACCTGGAGCTTCAGTGCCTTCACTCCCACTGTTTATTTACCTGGAGCTTCAGCCCCATCACTCCTACTGTTTATTTACCTGGAGCTTCACCCACATCACTCACACTGTTTATTTACCTGTAGATTTAGACCCATCACTCCCACTGTTTATTTACCTGGAGCTACAGGCCCATCACTCCCACTGTTTATTTACCTGGAGCTTCACCCCCATCACTCCCACTGTTAATTTACCTGGAGCTTCAGCCCATCACTCCCACTGTTTATTTACCTGGAGCTTCACCCCCATCACTCCCACTGTTTATTTACCTGGAGCTTCAGCCCCAATCACTCCCACTGTTTATTTACTTGGAGCTTCAGTCCCTTCACTCCCACTGTTTATTTACCTGGAGCATCAGCCTAATCACAACCACTGTTTATTTACCTGGAGCTACAGTCCCATCACTCCCACTGTTTATTTACCTGGAGCATCAGCCCCATCACTCCCACTGTTTATTTACCTGGAGCTTCAGACCCATCACTCCCACTGTTTATTTACCTGGAGCTTCACCCCCATCACTCCCACTGTTAATTTACCTGGAGCTTCAGCCCATCACTCCCACTGTTTATTTACCTGGAGCTTCAGCCCATCACTCCCACTGTTTATTTACCTGGAGCTTCACCCCCATCACTCCCACTGTTTATTTACCTGGCGCTTCAGCCCCATCACTCCCACTGTTTATTTACCTGCAGCTTCAGTCCCATCACTCCCACTGTTTATTTACCTGGAGCTTCAGTCCCTTCACTCCCACTGTTTATTTACCTGGAGCTTCAGTCTCATCACTCCCACTGTTTATTTACCTGGAGCTTTAGTCCCTTCACACCCACTGTTATTTTACCTGGTGCTTCAGCCCCTTCACTCATGCTGTTTATTGACCTGATGCTTCAGCCCCATCACTCCCACTGTTTATTTACCTGGAGCTTCAGTCCTATCACTCCCACTGTTTATTTACCTGGAGCCTTAACCCATCACTCCCACTGTTTATTTACCTGATGCTTCAGCCCTGTAAGTCCCACTGTTTATTTACCTGGAGCTTCTGCCCCATCACTCCCACTGTTTATTTACTTGCAGCTTTAGCCCCATCACTCCCAATGTTATTATTTCTGGTGCTTCAGCTCCATCACTGATGCTGTTTATTTACCTGATGCTTCTGCCCTATCACTCCCACTGTTTATTTACCTGGAGCTTTACCATTGTTTATTTACCTGGAGCTTTAACCCATCACTCCCACTGTTTATTTACCTGATGATTCAGCCCTGTAACTTCCACTGTTTATTTACCTTGAGCTTCACCCCCATCACTCCCACTGTTAATTTACCTGGAGCTTCAGATCCTTTACTCCCACTGTTTATTTACCTTGAGCTTCACCCCCATCACTCCCACTGTTTATTTACCTGCTGCTTCAGACCCATCACTCCCACTGTTTATTTACCTTGAACTTCACCCCCATCACTCCCACTGTTTATTTACCTGGAGCTTCAGCCCCATCACTCCCACTGTTTATTTACCTGGAGCTTCACCCCATCACACTCACTGTTTATTTACCTGGAGCTTCAGCCCCATCACTCCCACTGTTTATTTACCTGGAGCTTCACCCCCATCACTCACACTGTTTATTTACCTGTAGATTCAGACCCATCACTTCCACTGTTTATTTACCTGGAGCTACAGGCCCATCACTCCCACTGTTTATTTACCTGGAGCTTCACCCCATCACTCACACTGTTTATTTACCTGGAGCTTCAGCCCATCGCTCCCACTGTTTATTTACCTGGAGCTTCACCCCCATCACTCCCACTGTTTATTTACCTGGAGCTTCAGCCCCATCACTCCCACTGTTTATTTACCTGGAGCTTCAGTCCCTTCACTCCCACTGTTTATTTACCTGGAGCATCAGCCTAATCACAACAACTGTTTATTTACCTGGAGCTACAGTCCCATCACTCCCACTGTTTATTTACCTGGAGCATCAGCCCATCACTCCCACTGTTTATTTACCTGGAGCTTCAGTCCCATCACTCCCACTGCTTATTTACCTGTAGCTTCAGACTCATCCCTCCCACTGTTTATTTACCTGGAGCTAGAGCCCCATCACACCCAATGTTTATTTACCTGGAGCTTCAGACCCATCACTCCCACTGTTTATTTACCTAGAGCTTCAGTCCCTTCACTCCCACTGTTTATTTACCTGGAGCATTAGCCCAATCACTCCCACTGTTTATTTACCTGGAGCTACAGTCCCATCACTCCCACTGTTTATTTACCTGGAGAATCAGCCCCATCACTCCCACTGTTTATTTACCTGGAGCTTCAGACCCATCACACCCACTGTTTATTTACCTGGAGATTCAGCCCCATCACTCTCACTGTTTATTTATCTGGAGCTTCAGACCATCACTCCCACTGTTTATTTACTTGGAGCTTCACCCCCATCACTCCCACTGTTTATTTACCTGGAGCTTCAGCCCATCACTCCCACTGTTTATTTACTTGGAGCTTCTGCCCCCATCACTCCCACTGTTTATTTACCTGGAGCTTCAGCCCCATCACTCCCACTGTTTATTTACCTGCAGCTTCAGTCCCATCACTCCCACTTTTTATTTACCTGGACTTCAGCCCCGGCATTCCCACTGTTTATTTGTCTGGATCTTCAGCCCATCATTCCTACTGTTTATTTACCTGGAGCTTCTGCCCATCACTCCCACTGTTTATTTGCCTGGAGATTCTGCCCCATCACGCCCACTGTTTATTTACCTGGAGCTTCAGCCCATCACGCCCACTGTTTATTTACCTGGAGATTCAGCCCATCACTCCTACTGTTTATTTACCTGGAGCTTCAGTCCATCACTCCCACTGTTTATTTACCTGAAGTTTCAGCCCATCACTCCCATTTTTTATTTACCTAGAGCTTCAGCCCATCACTCACAATGTTTATTTACCTGGAGCTTCAGCCCCATCACTCCCACTGTTTATTTACCTGTAGTTTTTGCCCCATCACTCCCACTGTTTATTTACCTGAAGTTTCAGCCCATCACTCCCATTTTTTATTTACCTGGAGCTTCAGCCCCATCACTCCCACTGTTTATTTACCTGGAGCTTCTGCCCCATCACTCCCACTGTTTATTTACCTGGAGCTTCACCCCATCACACCCACTGTTTATTTACCTGGAGCTTCAGCCCCATCACTCCCACTGTTTATTTACCTGGAGCTTCAGCCCCATCACTCCTACTGTTTATTTACCTGGAGCTTCACCCCCATCACTCCCACTGTTCATTTACCTGGAGCTTCAGCCCCAATCACTCCCACTGTTTATTTACCTGGAGCTTCAGTCCCTTCACTCCCACTGTTTATTTACCTGGAGCATCAGCCTAATCACAACCACTGTTTATTTACCTGGAGCTTACAGTCCCATCACTCCCCCTGTTTATTTACCTGGAGCATCAGCCCCATCACTCCCACTGTTTATTTACCTGGAGCTTCAGACCCATCACTCCCACTGTTTATTTACCTGGAGCTTCACCCCCATCACTCCCACTGTTAATTTACCTGGAGCTTCAGCCCATCACTCCCACTGTTTATTTACCTGGAGCTTCTGCCTCCATCACTCCCACTGTTTATTTACCTGGAGCTTCAGCCCCATCACTCCCACTGGTTATTTACCTGCAGCTTCAGTCCCATCACTCATGCTGTTTATTGACCTGATGCTTCAGCCCCATCACTCCCACTGTTTATTTACCTGGAGCTTCAGTCTTATCACTCCCATTGTTTATTTACCTGGAGCTTTAACCCATCACTCCCACTGTTTATTTAACTGATGCTTCAGCCCTGTAAGTCCCACTGTTTATTTACCTGGAGCTTCAGCCCCATCACTCCCACTGTTTATTTACTTGGAGCGTTAGCCCCATCACTCCCAATGTTATTATTTCTGGTGCTTCAGCTCCATCACTGATGCTGTTTATTTACCTGATGCTTCTGCCCCATCACTCCCACTGTTTATTTACCTGGAGCTTCACCATTGTTTATTTACCTGGAGCTTTAACCCATCACTCCCACAGTTTATTTTCCTGATGATTCAGCTCTGTAACTTCCACTGTTTATTTACCTTGAGCTTCACCCCCATCACTCCCACTGTTAATTTACCTGGAGCTTCAGATCCATCACTACCACTGTTTATTTACCTTGAACCTCACCCCCATCACTCCCACTGTTTATTTACCTGGAGCTTCAGCCCCATCACTCCCACTGTTTATTTACCTCGAGCTTCACCCCATCACACCCACTGTTTATTTACCTGGAGCTTCACCCCCATCACTCACACTGTTTATTTACCTGTAAATTCAGACCCATCACTCCCACTGTTTATTTACCTGGAGCTACAGGCCCATCACTCCCACTGTTTATTTACCTGGAGCTTCACACCATCACTCCCACTGTTTATTTACCTGGAGCTTCAGCCCATCACTCCCACTGTTTATTTACCTGGAGCTTCACCCCCATCACTCCCACTGTTTATTTACCTGGAGCTTCAGCCCCATCACTCCCACTGTTTATTTACCTGGAGCTTCAGTCCCTTCACTCCCACTGTTTATTTACCTGGAGCTACAGTCCCATCACTCCCACTGTTTATTTACCTGGAGCATCAGCCCCATAACTCCCACTGTTTATTTACCTGGAGCTTCAGTCCCATCACTCCCACTGCTTATTTACCTGGAGCTTCAGACTCATCCCTCCCACTGTTTATTTACCTGGAGCTAGAGCCCCATCACACCCACTGTTTATTTACCTGGAGCTTCACCCCCATCACTCCCACTGTTAATTTACTTGGAGCTTCAGCCCATCACTCCCACTGTTTATTTACTTGGAGCGTCACCCCCATCACTCCCACTGTTTATTTACCTGGAGCTTCAGACCCATCACTCCCACTGTTTATTTACCTGGAGTTCCAGTCCCTTCACTCCCACTGTTTATTTACCTGGAGCATTAGCCCAATCACTCCCACTGTTTATTTACCTGGAGCTACAGTCCCATCACTCCCACTGTTTATTTACCTGCAGCTTCATTCCAATCACTCCCACTGTTTATTTACCTGGAGATTCAGCCCCATCACTCTCACTGTTTATTTATCTGGAGCTTCAGCCCATCACTGCCACTGTTTATTTACTTGGAGCTTCACCCCCATCACTTCCACTGTTTATTTACCTGGAGCTTCAGTCCCATCACTCCCACTGTTTATTTACCTGCAGCTTCATTCCAATCACTCCCACTGTTTATTTACCTGGAGCTTTAACCCATCACTCCCACTCTTTATTTACTTGGAGCTTCACCCCCATCACTCCCACTGTTTATTTACCTGGAGCTTCAGCCCATCACTCCCACTGTTTATTTACTTGGAGCTTCTGCCCCCATCACTCCCACTGTTTATTTACCTGGAGCTTCAGCCCCATCACTCCCACTGTTTATTTACCTGCAGCTTCAGTCCCATCACTCCCACTTTTTATTTACCTGGACTTCAGCCCCGTCATTCCCACTGTTTATTTGTCTGGATCTTCAGCCCATCATTCCCACTGTTTATTTACCTTGAGTTTCAGCCTATCACTCCCACTGTTTATTTACCTGGAGCTTCTGCCCCATCACTCCCACTGTTTATTTGCCTGGAGATTCTGCCCCATCACGCCCACTGTTTATTTACCTGGAGCTTCAGCCCATCACGCCCACTGTTTATTTACCTGGAGATTCAGCCCATCACTCCTACTGTTTATTTACCTGGAGCTTCAGTCCATCACTCCCACTGTTTATTTACCTGAAGTTTCAGCCCATCACTCCCATTTTTTTATTTACTTAGAGCTTCAGCCCATCACTCACAATGTTTATTTACCTGGAGCTTCAGCCCCATCACTCCCACTGTTTATTTACCTGGAGTTTCAGCCCCATCACTCCCACTGTTTATTTACCTGAAGTTTCAGCCCATCACTCCCATTTTTTATTTACCTGGAGCTTCAGCCCCATCACTCCCACTGTTTATTTACCTGGAGCTTCTGCCCCATCACTTCCACTGTTTATTTACCGTGAGCTTTAGCCCGTCACTCCCACTGTTTATTTACCTGGAGCTTCTGCCCCATCACTCTCACTGTTTATTTACCTCAAACTTTAGCCCATCACACCCACTGTTTATTTACCTGATGCTTCAGCCCCATCACTCACAATGTTTATTTACCTGGAACTTCAGCCCCATCACTTCGAATGTTTATTTATCTGGAGCTTTTGCCCGTCACTCCCACTGTTTATTTACCTGGAGCTTCTGCCCCATCACTCTCACTGTTTATTTACCTGGAGCTTCAGCCCATCACACCCACTGTTTATTTACATGATGCTTCAGCCCCATCACTCCCACTGTTTATTTACCTGAAGTTTCAGCCCAAAACTCCCATTTTTTATTTACCTGGAGCATCAGGCCCATCACTCCCACTGTTTATTTACCTGGAGCTTCAGCCCCATCACTCCCACTGTTTATTTACCTGGAGCTTCAGCCCCATCACTCCCATGTTTTATTTTACCTGGAGATTCAGCCCCAACACTCCCACTGTTTATTTACCTGCAGCTTCAGTCCCATTACTCCCACTGTTTATTTACCTGGAACATTAGCCCTTCACTCCCACTGGTTATTTATGCATAGCTCCAGCCCATCACTCTCACTGTTTATTTACTTGGAGCTTCACACCCATGACTCCCACTATTTATTTGCCTGAAGCTTCTGCCCCCATCACTCCCACTGTTTATTTATCTGTGTCCATGCAATGTCATATATACAGATACAAATTCCTCTACAAAGTATGTGAGATGTTAAGCTTAAAACAGTAGGCAAACTTTCCTTCCTTTGATTCCAAGACAAGGAAATTAAAGTTTTATAAAGTACAAGCCGATTTGTAGTACCTACACAATACCCGAACCATACTGAAAGGAGGAAAACAGCCTAAGGATTGAGTTAAGCTATTGGGAAAAGTGGAGTTTTCCATTACAAGTGAACTTGTGAGCCATCCTAAAAATTATAAGCAATAACTTGTCTTCCAATGATTTGAAAACTATGTACTGGAATTGATGCAGAGTTTATAGTCATTTAGAAAAAAAATTAAATTATGGCAACAAAACAAAAGGGCAACAAAAGAAAGTCATGTGGAATGAAGGATCATTTGTTGCTAGAGAAGCCATAATACAGAATTGTAATAAAAGGAAGAATCAAAATATGGTATAACCTAGATAAGAAAACAAAAACAAAAAAAAAAAAACAAACAAACAAAAAAAAACATTTGACATCATCCCTCATTCACGGATAAAGGAATGCTTACAGTTCCCTATATTGATCAGTTACATTACAGTGACCATGAGATAGTAGCAAACCACTTTGCAGTTAAACCATGACAAAAGAAAATTATTATCCCAGGTAAAACAATTCTGAGGGGGACATTCCAGAGTAATTGTCTGTCACTGCTGCTGTTTTGTCCTGTCCTTAATCCGTTAAGCTATTTACTTAACAGATTAGGCTATGGTTGCAATTTGGATCCCAGAAAATAACATTGTTTAAAGACATATTATCTACTTTTTGGTGGATGACTTTAAACTACATTCAAATGTGGAGTTGAAAGCACAACTGCAAATTAAAAGCACAACTTTTTCTTTTCAAAACAAGTTTATTGTTTTAACATATAAGAGAAATATCATAACAATTTTATACAAATAATTAAAAATAGGTATTATTATAATATTCAACAAAACAACTAAAGTATTTACAAAGACATCCACTACAATCAAATCAATTAATTAAACTAAAATATTGTGCTATTGAAATTAGAATTTTTTTAACAAATTTTGTAAATTATCCCATACAATAAAATGTGATGTTTTTCTAGTTGTTCTCATTCTAATTGTGCTTATTTCCATATGACACATTATATTCATAACATTTTTAAATTCATTGAACGAAGGAGGTGTATCTGAAATCCAATTTCTAGTTATTATTTTCCTAGCCACTGCTAGGATAGACCATAACAAGGGAAGCTTAATCTTTTAACACATTGAGGTACAGGTGTGTTGAATAATATAAGAGACTTAGAAATAATGAAATTATCTGTAAAAGAGCCTGCAAAAATTCATTAATTGACTTCCAGTATTCTTTCAACTTCATACAGTCATAAAACATATGAGCCCAGTCAGCATTAATTTCTACATTACATCTCTTACATAGATTATCTTTATTATTAATTTTATTCATCATCAAAGGTGTATAAAAGATCTATGTAAAAATTTCCATGTATAAAGTCTCCAGACAATGGAAGATGTAGTTCTATAAGCAGATTCCAATATATATTGTTTATCTTGTTGAGTTGGTGGGTCCCCATTAATAGAGGTGAAATAATTCCAGTATGAATCTACATTGTAAAAGTTTCTTGTCTGATAATTTTATATATATATGAAAGTTTACCTTTATCAGAAACTTTATGCTGTAAATTTATTATCAAGTAATCAATCAGTTTTGGAATAGATTCTTTAACTGTTATAGACATTAGATCTATTCTATCAATGAGATGTTGTCTAAAGATCTGAACCTCTAACCAGCAAGTTTCTCTTAGATCAAATTCTTGTTTTAAGAAATCTAGATTTTTAACTTTATTATCAGATATCAGCTGATACCAGTACTTTAGATTATTATCTATAGCTAAATGAGCTCCTTCAGAAGTAGATGACATAAGCATACCCTGAAGCACAACTTTTTCTGATGATATAAGAATGTCATTTGGTCTTGACAAATGTGCAAAAGTAACATTTAAAGCAACAAAGTTGCAGCACCAAGAAAATATCAGTCTGGGACAGTGATGTGATATAAAGGAAGTTGAGCAGGAGAGAGTGTATAAATATTTGGGAATTAACAAAACAGTCAAGGGACTGCATATATATTTGCTTACCTCACTAAATCTAAACATAGTGAATGTTTTAAAACATGAGCAGAAGTCCTAGATGACTCTTCACTGCTTAGTGTAGCACAGCATATCAGTGTCAACTAGACAAAATCAGGCAGCAACAGAATGGGTCAAAAAATGAAAGAAAGAATATAAAGTAAAGGAAAAGAAGAGGTGGAAAGAAATGTGGAAAGGCATACATATTGTGGTAAGTTTAGCGATTTCCTGAAACAACCTCAGGCCAATCAGGATTTGATGCAGGAATAGTTAGGAGAGGCAATTGTAAACCAAAAGATGAAAGGTTAATAATGGCAACCCAGGATAGCAGACTATGTACATGCTGGTTTACAAAATCCATTGAACAAGTGGGAGAAACTGACAAATATGGGGTCTGTAAAACAAAACTAGAAACAGTTGCACATTTTGCTGCCGGGTGTGATACACTCACAGCAGAGGGCCTGCATACTGACAGACACAATAATGTGACAAGACTGTTGTATTTGGGATTATGTAAACACCACAGTATTGAAACAGCTGAAAAGTACTGGAAACATGAACCACAAAGCATTGTAGAAAACTACAAAGTTTACATCACATGGGGTCACTTACTACCAACAGTTAAAAAATAGATGGGAGAAAAAAATATAGTAATCCATGAAAATAAGGCAAAAGTAGCATCGATGACTGAAATTGCAACACCCAGTGATTAGTGTCTTACATACAGAGAGAGAAAAAGTCATACAATGTTAGGATTTGCAGCCAGAAACGAGAGCAATGTGGAAGAAAGATACCTATATAGCTCCAATAGTAGTAGGAGTAACAGCTTAAATAAAAAGAATTTACAGTCATATTTAGACATGCTACTGAAGCATGTAACTCATATGCATATGAATTACAGAAGGAGTCAGTTCTGGGCACATTGTGGGTACTGAAAAGAGCATTCTTGGCTAAAGTGAAAGAGTGAAACAATACTAATTTCTTAAACTCTAATCATGCCCTGATGTAGGGATGGGGTCCATGATAGTGAAGGGGTAAATGGGACGGAGGTGGAGGGAGTATAGGTCAGTATTAAGGAGGGTAGGTATAAAGGTGGGATAGTTTTGAGGGAAGAGATGTAGATCGGTAGGGAAAAAAAGGATACTGTTGTTGGAGGAGATGTAGGACAAGTAGATGACTGAAAGTACACCAGAAGAGTTACAAAGTGATGTCTAGGTGACTGACAATACGGCTTCGATACCCAGATACCATGTACAAAATGTAGGGTGGTAGGGGTAATACCAATGTCACTGCCGTATAGATACAGTTATCGAATTACACATTTATCATGATGAATGGCTTTTGTTAGCAACAGATATATGACTGCCCTATACTTGGGTACTTGGGTAAATATGTATATATATATATATATATATATATATATATATATATATATATATATATATATATATATATATATATATATATATATATATATATATATATATATATATATATATATATATATATACATATATATATATATATATATATATATATATATTTATATACACATACATATATTTAAATATATATTATAAATATATATATATATATATATTTTTTTTTTTTTTTGGTGGGATTTGATCATTTGTGTTAGATAAAACTGCATAGACGTGCACTGTATGTGACCACTGGGTTCTGTAGTAGAGCTTCTCACTGTTCTACACTGTTCTGCAACAATGGACTTTGTATGTATAAGTCACATGATAAGGAGGGACAAACCCAGCACACTGGGTATGAAGAGGTGCTTTTTTTCACTGTTCTGAGCTATAGTTTAATATTTTAAAAATGACCAAAATGTATCTTGAACTGCAGAGATTAAGCTCAACGTTGGAAAACCTAGATATATAACCACAAGCCCCTCATACACGTATTGATAATCTCATAAAACACACTTTGTCCAAAACAATGAATAAAAACAATGAAACTTTATTTAATAAATTTAAAAGACCCTAGTGCCTTGGATGTCCAGCCTTCCAAAGAGGCAAACAGAATTGTCGCTTACCACAGTTCTGGTATAATTAACATTGTTAATCTTTGATAGCTCCACCCCATGTTCCTTTAAAGATACACAAGATAATAAAACACATTCTTCTTATCAGCTAATTTCTGCATTCAGTTCAACTACTGCCTGATAAATTTGGCATTCATGAGTAAAATAACTGTCATTATGCAGTAAACATTTGCTTTGTGTTACCTCAAAAGCAATTTATTTTGTAATACCACCACAAATCACAAATTGTTTATTTCACGGTTCTTTTCTGCAAATTTGTCTTGCTAAGTAAGGAGGAATTCTGTCAGGGATTCTTTATATCTCCTCAACGTTTCACTATTTATTGCACTTTTTGTTTCTCCTATATATGCTTTCACGTACTTGGAAAGAATTGCATAAATCACTCTCAGGCTGACGTACAACAATTTTGACACCCATGATGTACTTGTAAAATACTCATAATATATTCGTAAATACCACAGTATTTACATTTATGATAACCTGGAATTTTGTCTCTTAACTGATAATACAATGTAAAATTGTTGTGTATATCCTGGCAGGCATATTTAAACCTTTTCTATTAATACACTTTGCCAATGGATTTGGCACAGTTTAATTCCTGTTTAATTAATATGATGCTCCAATTAATTTTTATTATAGTTACATGCGATGTTTGGACCATAAAACTTAGCAGTCCATCTATCTATGTATGTATATATATATATATATATATATATATATATATATATATATATATATATATATGGGTCTACTTGAAAACACTGACACGCAAAAACACTGATGACGAGAACACCGAGACTGGAAGATCGACAACTGAGATGGCCGACAGTGTAAAAGCCCTACGCTGAGAACACCGACATGTTAAGGTAAGTGTGCGAAAGTGACAGACTTTAGGGTTAGGGGCGGGTTAAGTGAGTTAGGGTTAGGGCGCGGGGTAGGTGAGTGTGCGATAGTGACGGACCTTAGGGTTAGGGTTTGGGTTAAGGTTAGTGCATAGATAGTTGTGTATGTAAGGTTTAGTGTAGGTTTGTAAGTTTTTTGTTGTGCTTGTGTTGTATGTGTGCTTTTTGGAAAAGGTATTTGTTTTGTTTTGTTGATTGTCGGGATTGTGGTTTGTCGGACATGTGAAGTTTTGTGCTTTTAAACTGTCGGTCATTTCAGTTGTCGATCTTCTGGTCTTGGTGTTCTCGTCGTCTGTGTTTTGCGTGTCAGTGTTTTAAAGTAGACCCATATATATATATATATATATATATATATATATATATATATATGTGTGTGTGTGTGTGTGTGTGTGTGTGTGTGTGTGTGTGTGTGTGTGTGTGTGTGTGTGTAGATATAGATCTATAGATAGATAGGTCTGCCATCCTTTATCAAAATGACCCTTACTTGAATGCTAGAATCCCGAGATGACTTTTTTGAAAGGCTAAATATTTGAAACCTCAGATCGTCTAAATTTTACATAGGGTAAGGAATCACTTGGCCACCAGGACAACATAATACAATGGAATACATTTAACACACCCAGGTGGGGGGGGTGCCACACCCCCATAACTAAATATACAAACTTCTGAGATCACACTACATTGTGGAAAAAGGCAAAGTTCTCTATGGTGGCTAAGTAGTTCTTTACCCTATATAAAATTTTGATGATCTGAGGTTTCGAACATTTTCTCTTTTGAAGAAGTCATCTTGGGATTCTGGCATTTGAGTAAGTGTAATTTCAATAAAGAAAGGTAGACCCATATATATATATATATATATATATATATATATATATATATATATATATATATATAATATTTATCCATTCTATCTATCTTGTAAGTTCAAAGAACCATGAAGCAACAGTTTATAAAAGGAACACATTTTTGTTGTACACATCCAATCAGGAAAAAATAACAGCACCTCTGGGCTTCTCACTGTAAAATTAAAATTCCTAGATTCTCAATTCCACAATTAAATAAAGCAATCACAGCCTTCTGGCCTTCATTTCCACAAAAAAATACCATTTTGTTCCCTTTACATTCTCTACACAGCCCCTTTCAGAAATAGGTTGCCAGAGGACATTCAGGAAGTAAGCTTCACACAGACCTTGTTACCTTCTCTTTATTAAAGGCAGTCCCCTAGAGCACTGCATGATTTAGTCCTTATTGAGCCAATGTACTGTGCCTCCAGGTGAGGAAGTGACTCTTTTAAAGCCCTGGGACTCTTTTTATATCATGGTAATCTGTAATCAAAAATGCATTACTGGTTACTGCAGAACAGTATCCTGATTGGTTGTTGTGAGAATGTCCCCACACTTTACACTTCAGCACAGATTTAAAGGCACATTACTCACTTTCTCTATCTAAGATGATGTAACAAACTTATCATGTCTTGTACTTATGCTAATAGGTTGCAACACCTTGACAACAGAAGAGGATTTTTGTTGGCTTCCTCATACCTGTGGGTCACTGTATATTGAAAAGATTGGCAAGAAAGTTCCACTGGCACTGATTTGCTTTGCACTTGTCTGTTGGTAGCTAATAGGTTCATAGGTTCAAAGATGTATACTATGATAACTGCACTGAAGGGTTATTTTAAGTATGGCTAATGGTTTATTGTCAGAATCAAGTCCTGTGCCTTCTGTCTATGAGGTGATCTTAACCTCTTAATCTGGTATCACTGTGGTCTTAAACCACCATTTTACATTAACAGGGTCTTCCTGCACCCTTGTGGCAGAAGTGTGTAGCTTTAGACCCATCTGAGTTGAGGATTGCTGGAGAAAGGCTCAGTTTGGGGCTTTCCCATTAGTAGTTGCATTAAAAACTGTTTAAATTCACATGTATATAAGCCTCACATTTGCCAGTTGCTGTCCACTGCACAATGGGGTTTAGCAGTGCCTTGTATAGACGTAAATGCCTGGAAACATTGTTTTCCCCTAGAGACCTTAGAGTAGAGCCCTCCCAAGCTTCCCTGCTGGGCAAAGGGTACCTCAGTTGTGTTCTAAGCAGCATCTCACACTTATCATCCACAACCTACTACACAGCCACTACCTTTGTTATTCCAAGTCAAACTAGCCCACTAGTTAAGCCAAAGTCCTAAGTCCAGCTAGCCTACTTCCTTCCCAAATACCAAATTCAGAAAAATCCTCCCACAGTGAATGGGTAGTTTCCCAGGATTTCTCCTGCCTGATTGATATGGGCATCTTGAGGCAATGTAGCAATTGCTTCATATATACTGACAACCATTTACTCCTAAAGCAAACTAACACCCTATGTGAGAGATGCAAATACACTACTAGAATTAACACTTTCACAGAAACAAAGATTATGAAAAACTTCACCAAAGCTAACTACAGCCTACTAAGCGATGTTATAAAAAGTTTCCTACCACCCACAATCACAGACATCAATGATCATCATGCAGAAGTGTATGAAAATGCCCTGTACAAACACTTAAGCAACAGCATAAACTCTACTGTACCTGATCGGATCAAAACCCTGTAAAAACACTTAAGCGACTGCATAAACTCTACTGTACCTGACTGGATCAAAAACAGGTCTTCCCATGAAAAAACAAACCACTGTGGTGGACTTCAAGTATAAACAGATTATATAAAAAGAGGAAGAAACTGTTGTCCAATAAAAAGAAAGATATCACTCTGCCGAGAAAGAGTTCCCTCCTAAACCTAAACAAGAAAATCAGAAATCTTGTAAAATCTTCTAAAGCAAATTATGAAACTAAAATCACATCCCTAGCCAAGGATAATCATAAGGCATTCTTTAACTACATCTGAAGTCTAAAAGGGAATGTTCAGTTATGTGCAGAACTGGTTGTAGATGGGATCACTCATACCGCACTGGAAGATATCGTCAACCTGCTAGCTGACAGATTCAGCACAAACTTCACCTCTCTATTCCCACGTACCATATCCCAAAGCATAACTGACAACACCCTCTGCCTAGTATCTCTAGAGAACAGGTCATCTCTGCACTCACCAAGGCCAAAAACAAGGCCTCAATGGGACCAGATAATATCCCAGGTTGTTTACTAAACAATCTAAAACAAAGACCTAGCAGACCCACTTGGTGTCTCTTTAATCATAGGTTGAGAACTGGTTATGTTCCTGAGAATGGAGAACAACAACAGTAATCCCCCTGCACAAAGGTGGGCCATCAACTGATCCTAGGAAGTACAGACCTATATGTCTCACCAGCCTCATTTGCAAGGCCATTGAACTAATTATCATGGACCTTATAACAAGGACATAAGCAACCTCCAAATGCTGGACCCAACCCAGTTTGGCTTTGTTAAGGGTAGATCATGCTTATTAAACTAGATAGACTTAATTGAGAATGTCACCAAAGCCATGGATGAAGATAAGACACAGCCTATCTTGACCTTGCCATGGCTTTCAACACAATTCCCCACTCTGGCATTATTAGGAAACTCTCTCAGCTAGGAATTAACCCTTAAATTGCTAGATATGCAGCCAATTGGCTCATCAACAGAAAACACTCTGTCAAAATTGTTGACTCCACCTCCACCAGTAGACCTGTCACCAGTGGAGTACCTCAGGGGTCTGTGCTGGGCCCCTAACTGTTTGGCATCTATTTCTCAAAAGTCTGGGACAAAGTAGACAGCCTCTGGCTCACCAAGTTTGCTAATGATTGCAAACTGGGAGCAATCACTGAGTCCCCCAGTAATGTCAACATATTAAAAGAAGGGCTAACACAAACAAATGACGGGTGCTAACGTCATGATCTAAAGTTAAGTGCAAAAACATGCATTAATATTCTTTGGGAAAATGGAATTCCCTACGGATTGCATTACTGAGAGCAGCCCCCTGAGTTCCAACCCAGTGGTGTGAGATGTGGAAACACCGGTTGATAGCAATCTGAACTTTGATCACCAAGTTTCCACAGTGGTAAGGAAAGCCTTCTATGTAGCGCACCTTATAAGCAATGGTATAGCATCCAGGTCAAGGGGTGTTATAACATCACTGTACTCGACCCTCATCAGACCACTAATAGAGCATAATGTACCCTTTTGCATGTACCTCACCAGACACCTTCAGCAACTGGGGAAACCTCAGAGGTTTCTCACAAAGAAAATACAGGGACTCCAAACTATGACCTACATGGACAAGCTGAAAGCCCTGTCATTTTACTCTGCATCTTATAGGCTGCTAAAAGGTGACTTGTGCCTAGCCTATAGAGAAATTTCCTAACTCTACCCTAATGGAAATACTGCACAACCACAAAGCAAATGGCACAAGAGTTGCTCAGTCTTGGGATCTGAACCTTGCTTGTGACATTAACAGAACATGCTGGAGAGACAGATATGTCTTCCAGAGACTGCAGCTTCTCTGGAATAGACTCCCCACTCATGTAAAACAGAACTCCTCACTGACACTATTCAAATGCAACCTAAATAATTTGATGGGAGACTACAAATTTGCCCCTGGGGTGGCACCCATGTCCCTCATAGACAGGGGTAGCCGGTGTTGATAACAGACCCGCTCTGTTCATAAATTCATTCTGCAAACTACCCAAAAAGAACAAATGGGGATACTTGGGATTAGCACGGCTAGGCTGGTAAAGGCTCTAGGGCCACTAGCCTAGTAAAGTCCTATGAACCTATGAACCTATGAACCATTATACCAAACCCTCCCCTTCAGTGAAAGCCTATCCATTCGATAACACTTCAGAGGATAGAAGCCCACTTTATTGCTAAGCAGTTTCTTCCTGTGGTGAAATATCTCCCTTCAATATTATTTAACTACCTGCTAATGTTACACACAGGGCGTTCCTCAGCTTGCATGTCTTGGAATGGCACTGCTCCCCAAACCCTACCTCTGAATTATCAATGTATAAGAGGCAAGTTGTTTAGTAAAAACAGGAGATGTTAACACAGGTTCAGAACATAACATTTGTTTTTTACTTTGTTAAGTGGTCTGTCTGCCTCGTGAGACCACTGCGCCTTGACAGGAGCTTTCCCTTTTCTGAGATCTGTCCAGGGACAGACAATTGTTATAAAAATTAAGCATAAATTTTTTGTAGTACATAGCTAGTCCCAGAAAAATCTTCATCCATCTTTTAGTGGAGAATACTAATTAGTTTGTAGGGCCTCTGTTTTTTTTTCAGATGTGGTCTTATCATCCCTCATTCTATAAGGTATCCTACATACTTTGCTTTCATCTTACCCGCTTTACTTTTCTTAACATTTAGAGTCATGTATGCTTGTCTTATGGCTTCTAATACACAATACACTTTTGGTAAGTCAGACTTCTTGTCCACTGAATGAATGTCCACAGCACACACCTATGCCATGGTGTACTGAGAGTAGGGTTTAGTATTTTATTTATCAGCCTCTGAAAGTCAGCTGGAGCTCAATAAAGGCCAACTGGTGATTGTGCTTACAGAAATAAATTTCAGAGGTTACAAAAACTGTTTTTGTCCTGAGCAGAGGAGGCAAGTGATATTATGACATAACACTTTGTCATATCTATTGTTGTCAAGCATCTGGTCTTTCCTGTTTTCTTTCAGTTAGTCATTTTTCAACATGTAATAGATATAACAGTTCATAGGATAATAAGAAGTTACTAGGATAATGTCTGTAGGACCTTTTCAAGCCTAGCCAAGTTCTACCTTTACTTCCATGATCAGCACGTAATGCCCATGTCCAAGAGGGATACAGGTGGAACCCCAGGGTTGAATTTATGGTTACCCATCTAATTGTCCAGATTGCATTTGAAGAGGGCCAGTGAGGTATTCTGTTTGTCATGAAGTGGGAGTATGTTCCAAAGGTGTGGCAACCTCTGGAAGACAAATCTGTCCCTCCAGCAGGTAGTATTAATGTCACATACTTTAGAGTGAGTAACCCTTGTACCAGTTGACTTGCTGATATGCAGCATTTCCAATAAAGCAGGGTCAGAGATTGTCTTATTTGCAAAGCAGAGATCATTTCTGAGTAGTCTGTATGAAACAGAATAAAGTGACACTGATTTCAGATGATCCACATAGGACAGATGCTGAAAACCTTGACTTTTCCTTGTGAGGAACCTTTGCAGTTTCTCCAATTGCTGCAGGTGCTAGGAAAGTTACATACCAAAAGATGCATTTTACTCAGTTATTGACCTGATGATGGAAGAGTACAGGGAGGTTATAACTTCTTTTTTCCTGGAAGCATTCTGTTACTTATGAGATACGCAGTATAGAATGTCTTTCTCACCACTGTGGAGACATGGTGATCAAAGGTAAGATTGTCAACCTGTGTGTCCAGGTCTCTCACTAGTGAGTGTGTACTTAGGGTGTTGCTTTTGATGTGGAAGTGTCCAGGAACATTGCTCTAACCAAAAGGGATGATGATACATTTTTTTTGCATTGAGGTTAAGGCCATGACATCAGCACCATAGGTTCATAGGTTCATAGGTGTTTACTAGGTTAATGACCACAGGGGCCTTTTTAAGCCTAGCCATGCATCCCAAATTTCTGACAAGTTCTGATACCCTTGATAAGTGTAAGCTTGGACCTGGGAGATGAACCATTTACAGGTTACCTGTTTGCATCAAAGACATATGTGCCATCATCATCTGAAGATTCTATGACCACTCCCAATTTGTAGTCATAAGCAAGCTTTGTCAGCCACAGACCTTTAGTTTTTACTTGTACTTCAGAGAAATAGATTCCAAACAGTAGACATTCTAGAACTAATCCCTGTGGAACACCACTTGTTACAGGTCTGCTGTTGGAGGTGGCTCCCCCTATTTTGACTGTATGTGTTTTATCAGTGAGCCAGTTAGCGACCTCTCTAGTGATATGATATAAGGGTTGATACCTAGTTGGGTGAGTTTATCAATGATGCTTAAGTGGGAGATAGTGTCAAAAGCCTTGGTTAAGTCTAGGTAGGCTGTATACACAGATTTTCCATCATCCAGGACCTTGGTGACTGTCTCAAAGAAGTCCACCATGTTTAACAGTCATGATCTCTGACAAATACAAACTGAGTAGGGTCAAATGTTTAGAGATTACCTATATCTTTGTTAATAAGGTTCGTGATGATTCATTCCATGTTTTTGCAGATAAGACTAGTCAGGCCAATATAGTTCCCAGGGTCAGTAGAAGCACCACCTTTGTGCAAGGGAATAACGGTGGCCTTTTTCCATTCAGCTGGGATGAAGCTGGTGCTTACACTATGATTGAAAAGCGTACCCAATGATGTTCCTAATTCTTGTTGGAGCCCATGTAGGATGCAGCCTGGGATGTTATCAGGTCTCATAGATGCTGTGTTTGTGACATTAGAGAGGGCATTTATGACCTGCTCTTTAGAGATATAAGGTAGGAGACAGATGGGAGGGATGCCATGGGGTACGTGTGGTGGGGACAGGGGACTAAAGTTCTCACAGAACCTGTCACCCAACGGGTTAGCTATGTTCACAGGCTCAGTATATGTGGTATCATTAACTACCAGTTTGGCATAAATCTGGGCCTTTCCTTTTAGGTTAAGAATGTAACTAAAGAATGCCTTATGGTTGTCCTTAGTTGAGGAAGCTAATTTGGATTCATAGTTTGCTTTGGAGGACTTCACAAGAAGTCTTATTTGCCTGCTTAAGCTGAGAAGGGAGTGTTTCCTGTTTAGGGATCGCTCCTTCTTACTCTTAGACAGCAATTTCTTCCTCTTATTGTAAAGCCTGTTAATGGCAGTTGTCCACCAGACAGATTTGCTCTTCCTTGAGGAGCATGCTTTGGTCCTATCAAGTACGGCAGAATCAATCCAGTTATACAGGTGTTTGTATAAAGCATTGGTGTAGAACTGGCCATAGTTCTCAATTCCATCTTAGGGAATGCAGTGAAGATATTTATACCATCCCTTAGAAGTTTATAATCTGCCTTTGAGAGGTTGTTTAGTTTAGTTGCTTCTGCAGGGGGGGGGGGGGGGTCAGGTGTGATAGTTACTTTGAATGAGACCGATTTGTGGTCAGATCTCACCAGGGAAGACCTCATAGTGGGGAATGCTACAATGGTCTCCCATATTGGTAAGCACAGATACAGGATGTTGGCACAGCTTGTGGGGGTGCCAACCACCTGGTCCTGTATACTGGAGTTAACAAATTCAAGGAAACTTTGGGCAAGTATGTTTGAGCCCAAGTAATTTACCCAGCCAATGGGGGGGGGGTAGTTAAAGTCACCCAGAACCATGGTGTTCAGATGTATCATGATATACCCAAAGTAGATCTAAATAGCCATAGTGGGTGTCCTGATTCATGGAGGGGTCCTGAGCTGGCAATGACCTGAATAGATGTTCTACCAGCAGTTAATTGCACCTGAAGTATCTCCAGGGAATCATACTGTTTAACCAATCTGGAGGTGTATTTATCATTAAAGAATATTGATACACCGCCTCCTTTAGCTTTCAGTTTGTGGTATGAATGTGTGGAATGAGGTGTAACTCATAAGGCTGAGGTGCTTTCCACAGCCTTGAACCAGGTCTCCATTACTGCACAAATGTCTGTATCTTCCAAAGTGAGGACTGCTTCCAGCTAGTGCTGTTCCATGTTAAGATTCCTAGCATTTAGCAGCATAACCTTAAGGTTGTTTTTAGATGGAGGTTTTACAGCAAGAATTTTGTCCTTGAGACAATGCATAAAAAAGGCACTATGGGGGAGGCAAGAGTCTTAGTCAGTAGCTGAAATCTGAAGGGTGGCAGATGAAGACCATCTCTGGAAAAGCATCAATGTCTGTTGATCATGTCATCCCAGGCTGATAGATACTGGATCTCCTTAGAATGACACCAGAAACAAAGCAAATTATTGAAGTCAATCATTTTCTGTTTGTAGTGAGGCATCATGATACAGTAGGTGAAGGTAAAATGCTGCTTAAGACTAGGAGCATACCTGCCTGAGACACAGAATTCGAGAGCTCAGTCATGTCTGTTTTTATATAGTCCAGAGAGGTACATCTCAAGTCATTCACACCAACATGGACTATGATGGAGTCATAACAGTACCTGTTGTCCAGAGACTTGAGTGCATGTGTGATATGGTGGATCTTAACACCTGACAGACAGCTGATCGTGATCTTTTCCTTATCCAGCCTGGTGAGAGGGACATCTGTGTGTCTCATGATGGTATCACCTATGACTAATATGTTTCATTTTGTGTTTTGCCTTAAGGGCTTGACAGGTGATACACTGGTGCATGAGCTATTATGTGCACTGTGTTCTGTAGAGGAAGTATTATGTGAAGTGTGCTTGTGTTTGTGTTTAAGAGGTCTCTGGTGTTTAGGTATGTTTCTGGTAAGGACCTCCACATATAGAAGGTATGTGTGATATGTATTTGGGTGGAGTAGGAGGTGAGGTGTGCATGCTGACAACCCACTGATTGTCGGATATACTGACTGGTGTGTGAGAGAGCATGGATTCAAGGCTCTTAAGATACTTGCATCTCTCACATGTTGAGTTTGTGTGGACTAGGAGTAGAGGGTTGTCAGTATACATGCAGCAGTTGCTACACTGCCTCAGGATGCCCATGTCTGCCAAGCTGGCTTGAGAAGCTGTAAGAAATTGTCCATTCAGAGTGTTAGGTAAATTTATATGGTCAGGAAAAGAGGTCACACTTAGCAATGGCTAGTGGGTGAGAAGTGTGTTGGTACCTCTGAGGCTAGGCTTAATTTTCCACCTGGCAGTAGAGCAGGGCTGCAGAAAAACTCTGGAGGATCACAAACAAAGTGTTCAGGGAAATTTTAACAAGCAAAACATTTGCATCTATAATCACCATCGGTAACCACAGCTATGTGGTGGTGCTCAGTGGTGAGCTACAGGCAACAACTGCAAACACAGGGTTAAATAAAAAAGAAACAACATTTTTAAATCAAACTAGCCAATAAGGATGCTCTCTCTGAGCTTTAGTCTAATTACCCCCAATTAGATGGGACCCGGAGTACACTCTCCTCTCACAAGGTTGCAGAAGGGCCTTCAACAACAAAGATGGCTTGAATTTGATGCTCAGAAGTTGCAAAACAGGCCTTGAAACAGAACTGGGCTATGCTACAGCTGGACTAGTACAGTATACAGTACAATGTGGTAAAATACAGTTCAGACAATTCAAACATACAGAATGCAAACACAAATTAAAAGTGCAACATAAGAGCAAAAAAGGTACTTATAGTTAGTTGGAAGTGACTGATGACTCAGTTATTTCAGTATCTCAGTGACGTGCTGGTTCTAATGCTCAAGTGATACCAGTCTAGATTCATCAAGTCTGAATCTAGCCTGTGCTATAAAATACAGAAGTACTATACATTCAAAATGTATAAAATCACAGTCACAACAGCAAAAAACAATTTAAATAAAGCAGCAATTCACCAGCAATTCCCAGCTTAGAAGGTGTAGGCCACACTCTTCCACCACAAGAGTCTAGATCACAAATCCCCCTAATGTAAAGCTAGTTTTGGAGCCCAAGTGCTTAAGTCAGAACTAAGACACTTTCAGAATAACAGTCACAATGAGAACCAGCAATTCTCAGATTAGAAGTATGTAGGCTATCTTCTCCTGTCACAAGAGTTTAGACCCCAAACTTCCTAATGTAAAATAACCGGTTTGGAACCCAAGTGCTTAAACTGGAACAAAGACACTTAGAGGAACAGGCACAATAAGTTTGGGTTTGGAGCCCAAGTGCTTAAACCAGAACTAAGACACCTTCAGAATAACAGACACAATGAGCTTTCAATCAGTGATTCACAGCTTAGACGGGTGTAGGCTATCCGCTCCTGCCACAAGAGTTTAGACCAGAAATTTTCCTAAAATAAAATAACTGGTTTGGAAATCAAATGCTTAAATTGGAGAAAATGTACAATAAGCCTTCACCCAGCAATTCCCAGTTCAGAAGGGCAGAGGTTACCCTCTCCTCCCACAACAGTGTAGACCACAAACCTTCTTAATGTAAAATAACTGGTCTGAAGTCCAAGTTCTTAAAGCCAAACTAGGAGGCTTAGAATAACAGTTACAATTTAATGAGGCTACTAACAAACAATAATAAATGCAGCAGAATAAACAGAATAAATGCAACTGAGCACATTTAAGTATAAGCAACAAAAGCAAAATAAAATAATAAATTAGGAAGTGATACAAATACAGTAAAATGTGAATATAGTGTATTTTTTGTAGTAAGGGAGGAAACAGAAGATAGTTCAAGGTTAAGAAACTAAGGGGTGGGCCTTCCAAAATGATCTCAGTGTACTCAGTAGAATAAGCTGATGCAATAGGACTGTGAAGAGTGCCCAATATCATATTTATAGTAGAGGCAGGCAACTCAAAATCCACCAAGTTTTAAGAATACAACAACAGTTGAGCAGGTGGGTGTGAAAAATAAAATGGAGACAGATATCAGAACAGAGGCAAGGCAATCAACAACCTAAGAGCAGTACAGTAACAAGCAAGTGGAGTTTCTTTAACACTGCAGGCAGAAAAATAGTGATCATAAATAAATGCAGCACAGGATTATTAAATATCACTGAAACAGAGCAAATGCAAAAAAATACATATTTATATGAACTTTGTATTTACAGATGGTTTAGAAGCAGGCAAATCTTGTAGCTACAGGCGCAAGGAAGTTCTCAGCAAAATGTAATTCTTTTATATCAGCAAGATGAAAGACTTTCTGGGGTTATAGGATAGCACTTGTATTAGTTTAGCTGCACTCCTGAGTGTGTCATCCTTCAGATGTGACATTAAACCGAGGTCCCATCTACTTGAGTTGGTGGCAGCTCAGATGAATGTAAAAGATCCCACCGCACTAATCAAAAAGAGTAAGGGAAGTTTCCCAAAACCTTGGTCAAATTTCCCCTAGTAGTATAAATACCATGACACGTTTCCCCTAAAGACATATATAAACATATACATATATATTTATATGTATATATATATATATATATATATATATATATATATATATATATATATATATACATATACACATATATGTGTGTGTGTGTGTGTGTGTGTGTGTATATGTGTGTGTGTGTTTGTATGTAAATACCTGTGAGCATAATAGGAAGTCAGTTGACCATTAAGCCCAGTAAGTGTCTGACTTCTTGTTCTCATGCAAACCCCCATTGCTGACAGCTGGCAGAATTTAGCAACTACCAGTAAAAATACACACACACAAGGGTGTTTGCACAGATCTTTGGCAGGTGCTGAAAGTAATAAAACAATTGCATTCCTTCATGCTTCCGCAGCAGTAATTAGTTCACTCCAAAGACAATATAGAAAGCTTCCCAGTACAGCCTTTGTGTCTCTGGCTGCCTTGAAACCTGTGAAATAGCATCTTCATGGCTTACACTATAAAGTGATTTAATTTCAGATATTTTTCTAAAGTTTGCTGGACTGAGGATAACCTCCTGTATTCCACTTTCCACTGTTAAAACATATACATTTAAACAGTTACAATAGTGCATGTACATGTCTGTTCTCTCCAGTACAGCACACTGTGGATGCATTTCAAACACAGATACTTTTTCCACACAAACATCTCTACAAATAAGCTTGATATACATGTGACATACAGTTGTAATACATTTGTAACACAAGCATCCTGTATAAATAATTTCGATATTCACCAATGACATATAATTATTTACAAAATTCTAGCTAGCTGGTTTGGCAGTACCTCCTTTTATCACACTTCTCCCCCCTTCAAAGACTCATTGCTAGTTTTTCAACTGACCCTTGAGAAAGAATGCTTGAGAGGAATGAGCCTATCTTGGAGTACATTACCTCATTCCCTGTCTTGACAGGCCATCTACATTGGCATTGCTGACCCATCTACAGTGTTGCACCATCATATTATATGCCTGCAACTCTAGGCTCCACATTAGTAGCTTGGCATTTTGCTGGCTGGCTTGATGTAGTCATGTTAAGGGATTGTGGTCTGTAACTACAGTGAATTTCCTTTCATACGGATAAGGCTGAAGTTTCTGCAGTGCCCACATTACAGCTACACATTCCTTTTCTACAGCTGCATAGCATTCCTCCCTGGGTTGGAGCCTACAGCTGAGATATACCCCTGGGTGCTCTTCTTCCTCTGAGGAAACCTGGCTGAGTACAGCCCCCACCCCATTGTTTGAGGCATCCACCTGCATAATAACATCTGGACTGGCTAACACAGAGGGTCCTCCCAAAGCTCCTTTAAGTTTCTGGAATGCCTGCTCACATGCTGGGGTCCACACTACCCTATCTGGCTTGTTTTTTCTTATGAGGTCTGTGAAGGGAGCAGCTATGGTACTATAATTGGGGACAAACTTTCTGTAGTACTCTGCTGTCCCTAAGAATGCCCTCACCTGCTTTTTGGTAACAGGGGCAGGCCATGCCTGGATGGCTTCCACTTTGGCAGATTCTGGCCTGATCTTATCACTCTCCACTCTATGTCCAGGTAGGAGACCTCTGCCATACCCACCTGACATTTACTGGGCTTAATGGTCAACCCTGCCCTTTGTAGTCTGCCCAGCACCTCCCTAGCATAATGAAGGTAGTCTTGCCAGGAATGGCTGTAGATGGCAATATCATCCAGGTAAGCAAGGGCAAAATCTCCTGCTCATGCTAGGATATGATCTTCCATCATCTGGAAAGTTGCTGGGGCATTTTTCATCCCAAACGGCATCTTCATGAATTCATATAAGTGGAAAGGGTCAAAAAGACTGATCTGTCTCTAATGTTTTGAGTCAAGGGCACCTGCCAGTAGCCCTTGGTAAGATCAATAGTGGTAAGGTACTTAGCCCCACCCACTTGATCTAGGGCTTCATCTGCCCTAAGCATGTGGTAAGCATCTAACATTGTGTGATTATTTAGTTTCCTGAAGTCCACACCGACCCTGGTGCTGCCATCCTTCTCTGGTATCAGCACCACTGGGGAGGCCTAGGGACTACTGGACTCCTGGATTACCCCCCAGTTCCAACATTTCCTGTATCTTCTCCCTCAGAGTCAGTTTGATTTTCTCAGACACCCTATAAGGGGCCTGCTTGATAGGCCTTTGTGGTCCTGTATCCACGTAGTGCTGCACCAGTTGGGTACTGCCTGGTTTCCCAGTGCACATGCCCCCAAACTCCTGTAACACTGCTTGGATTTCTCAAACCCAGGTAGTGGACAGCTGCTTCCATTGAGGTGTCAGTCCAAGCCCGACTGTGGAAATCGATCATCAGATTCCCCCTTGGACTCCTCCTGCCATCTACTGCAAATACTCAGCATAAGAGCCTGCCTATAGTGGTGAGATTTTATCATGTTAAATTGTTGCAGTTTGTGCCCTTGCCTCCTAACTAGCAGTTCTACCATGTGGTTAACACAACTGACCTTTCTTACCACTTTGAAAGGTCCCTTACAAGCTTCCTGCAGCTTGTTGTGTCTGACAGGAATGAGAACCATAACCTGCTGCCCCACAGCATACTCTCTGGCTTGAGGATTCTTGTCATGCCAGACATTTTTCTGCTGTTGGGCTTCTGTCAGGTTGTCCTGGGCCAAGCCCATGAGTTCCCTGAGCCTTGTCTTGAGGTTTAGGACATATGCCACAACAGACTCCTTGTGGCATTCACACTCACCCTCCCACTCATCGCAAATCAAATCTAGAGGCCTCTTCACCCTATGCTCATACAATAACTCAAATAGTGAAAAAAAACTGTGAATTTCTGGGGAAGCTCTATGTAAGCAAACAACAGCTGGGAAAAATATTTGTCCCACTCCCAGTTAACCTGGTCTGTGAATACCTGTAGCATGGTCCTTAGTGTAGAGTTTAATTACTCCACAAGACCATTAGACTGGGAAAGGTAAGGGGTGGTCTTTAGGTGCTTCACCCCACAGTGCTTCCACAGACAAGCCAGAAGGCCTGACATGAAATTGGCAGCTCTGTCAGTCAGTATTTCTTTTGGAAAACCTATCCTGCTGAAAATCTCTAACAAAAACTTTGCCACCTTCTCTGCCTTAATAGAGAACAGGGCCACCACTTCAGGGTTTATTGGTAGCATAATCTACTACCACTAGGATACACGTCTTCCCTGTAGAACTTGGGGTACTCAGAGGCACCACAATATCAATAGCTACCATCTGAAATTGCTCCTCCATCACAGGCAAAGCCACCAAAGGAGGTCTCACCTTGTCTCCTGCATTGCCTACCTTTTGGCACTGCTCACAGATCCTGCAGTACCCTGTTACATCCCTGGAAATCTCAGGCCACTAACAGTTCTGCATAATACATGTCTTGGTATGTTTTATGCCCATATGACTTGCAAAAGCAATGTCATGGGCTATGGTGAGAAATGCCAGATGGTAGGCTCTGGGTACTACCAACTGCTGTATTTCCTCACTTTCTAGTCCTCCCTCAGGGGTCGGAGGATTCCCCTTTTCCTTGAGAATCAGGTGCCTTCCTAGCTACCTCCCTCAAGCCTTCTAATGTAAAGTCTGAGAGCTGAGCCTGTCTCAACTCTCTCTTTGTAACCCTTCCCAGCTCCCCTTTCACAAGAAGTCTGGTATCCTCTGACAGCAGTGCCTCACTGTCACCCAGGGTACTGCTACTTACCTCTGCCCTTGCAGTCACTCTGTCCAAGGGAACATCAGTACCCATTAGCAGCTGTGGTTGACCTTCAGTCTCATTGCTACAGAGTAGCTGCCTCCTTGAAGTAGCCAACTCTCAAGTCCTGGCTTCAAGTGTGTGGTCTGTCTGGATGCCCTCCAATGCTACCAGACCCACATGCCTGTTTCCAAGAATGACTGTGTGTCACTGCATGCACACAAGGTACTGCATTATCAAAATCATTCCCTATCAGGACATCTGCAGGGGTATCCTCAAACACACCTAATTGCTTGCTTCCTTTTCCATCCTCCCAGTCAAGGGGAACCCTAGCCAAAGGTATGTGGAATGGGGTCCCTCCTAAATCTCTGCCTGGAGTAAACTGCCCAAGCAAGTAGTTCTTCTCTTTAACCATTGCAGGCTTCACAATGGTTGGGTCAGAGG
Source organism: Protopterus annectens (assembly GCF_019279795.1). Classification (NCBI taxonomy): domain Eukaryota; kingdom Metazoa; phylum Chordata; order Ceratodontiformes; family Protopteridae; genus Protopterus; species Protopterus annectens. The sequence goes on from NC_056745.1 coordinate 25,012,518, forward strand.
CTGTGTCTCTCTTAGCAGTGGCCCATTTCCCATCTAGTAAGATAGGATATAATCTCTTGTGGTAGTTTGGTACCCTTGTTGTTTGCAGACAACTTACCACTGGCATTCTGTTATTCTCACTTGATGGCTCCCTATCTTTTATTCCCCACCTTGCCTCTGTGGACATCTATATGCTACATGGCCTCACTGGTTACATTGGCTGTGTACCTGAACTAGTGGCTTCCCCTTTTGCTGACAGACTCTGTTGAGGAGGTTTAGATTGCCCTCCATGGGTTCCCTTAGACCCATGTGCAGCACTGGGTATCTGTTTCCTGTGCAGTGATGCCCTGCTTGCTGGGTATAGGTCTCCCTGTTTTCCAACTCATCTGCAGTGTTGCATTCTCTATCTACCAACCAGATACTTATGTCCTCAGGCAAAGTGCTAACGACTTGTTCCATCACCAAAAGGTCTTCCAGCCCTTCAAAAGTGGTGACCTGACACCCACTCACCCATCTATGGAAATAAGTGAGTAACTCAGCAGCATAATCATACAGACTTTCATCTGCCTTGGGTCTATGTTCATGAAATGTTTTTCCATAAGCTTCAGGTGTTAACTTCAAGCATTCTAATAAACAATTATTTTTAACTGCATTATGATTTAAGCAATCAGTATTACACAATTTAGAAACAGCAGTTACAGCTTTGCCATGGAGTAAGATGGGTCAGGAACCATACCCAGAGCCCTTGGTCAACATTATACTGTTTACATACCCTTTCAAACATATGAATAAAACTATCAAAATTATCACCCTCTGTAAATTGTGGAAGAAATTTACTGACGTTTATTACTTCTTGGGTTTGGTTACTCCCTTCCTCTTTACCTCCATGACCCTGGCAAAGAGTCAGCATTTCCTTTTCATGTTGCCTCTACTTCTCATTTTCTTCAGCTTTCAGATGTCTCAGTCTCTCTGACGTTTCTAATTCTATCTGTTTCTCCTTTTCTTCAGCCTCCAAACTCTGCAGTCTCTCTGCTGATTCTAGTTCCAAACATTTGGCCTCCAGTTCAAGTCTTTTTAACTCCAGACAGATTTTTAAATCCTCAGAGGAAAATTTGAACTGTCCATTTTTGGAGAGTTGTACATCACCAAGGCCAGTGTGGCTGTCTTCCTGGTTACTTGTCTGTGATGTGGCTGTGGCTAAGGCTACCATCATTTCCATTTTAGTCAGGTTGGAATATACCAGTCCTTTGGCTTGGCACCTCTCAGCCAACTGGCTCCTTGTCAGCTTGCCATAATCCTCTGCTGACATCCTTGCCTGCTAACAAAAAATAAATCAAACTATTGTGATAACAAACTCTGAATGTCTACAGTGGGGTTGCTTCTTTACTGACCACTGTTTACAGCTTACAGGAGTTCAATATTCACACCACTGAATCCCAATATGTGATGTGATGATCCCACCACTGTCAGCCAATATGTGATGTGGATATCCCACTACTGCCGCCAATATGTGACAACCCACCACTGCCAACCAATATGCAATGTGGATATCCCATCTCTGGGCCGGTAAACAAGGAACCTCAATCCTCACAACTGGCACCTGTGGGAGGAACATTCATTGGGCAAATAACAAGTACACCCACAGTATTTCCAAATACAGCTCTCTGCATCAAGTGCAATTTCCCTTAAGAACACACAGAGACCACAGTCAGTCTGGGGCTGGTTCCTCTTTCTCCAGATCCCCAATAAGAGTCCCCACTGGCACAGCTATAGAGTTCAGTCCTTAGCAAGGGTTCCAAACCAAGTCCTCCAACACTCTTTCTGTCCAACCAGTGCTTTGTGTCCCTGCCCAAGTAGCCGACATACACACACTTGGAGATTTGATTTACACACACACACACACACACATATATATATATATATATATATATATATATATATATATATATATATATATATATCAACCCACACACACCTGGGGAAGGCTGGCACAGGTTTACTAGCTATGCCCCATTTTGTCCCCCTTTTACCCCCTAATTTCCCCTTTGGTCCAGATTATAAGGTACTTACCACTGCCACCACAACCCCTTGACAGCTACTTTAAGGTTCTTAATAAAGGGTATCCAGTCTTACTATGTAATATTAATATTAATACAAATGGTAGTTTGACCAAGAACATGTTAGTAGTGGCCCACACAGTGTCATCAAATAAATATGCAAATACTCTCAAAATTTAAATATCTCTACAAAGATCGACCACAATGAAATATTTAAATATATTTAATAAATAATAAAAGAACAAGAAAATACTAACTATATATTCCCAGTGACATCAGAGCTGAGTTTAAAATCACAGGAAATATTTAAAGCATTATTGAAGAACAATTTCAAGCAAATAAAGAAAAATAATATCTAAACTAAGCTTTACTGTATTCCTGACTGACTCTAAGATTGTTATACTATTCCCTAGTAACCTACTTACTAGAGCAAGGCAGACAATGTGGTGAGTGGTTCTTCTTGTTGTCAGGTTCAAGACAGTATACACAATGCTCTATCTCACTAACAGACTTCTCAAAATAATATCTAAAACATTACTGCTTGGATAGCTTGCAGAATGACATAATTTCTGGTCATCTGGCTTCTAGTTCACATGCAACCCCCATTGTTGGCAGTATTTAGCACCTATCTACCTGTAAAAATATACACAAGGGCTTTTGCTCAGAACTTTGGCAGGTGCTGGAAGTCCTAAAACAATTGCATTCATTCATACTTCCATAGCAGCAATTAGTTCCCCCAAACGACAATACAGCAATCTTCCTAGTATGACCTTGTGTCTCTGGCTGCCTTGAAACCTGTGAGATAGCATCGTTATGGCCTAGCCTGTAAAGTGATTTAATTTCAGATATTTTTCTAAAGTTTGCTGGACTGAGGTTAACCTCCTGTATTCCAGTTTCCACTGTTAAATCATATACATTTAAACAGTTACAATAGTGCATGTAAAAATGCAATGTAAGAGTGCATGTAAAAAAAAAAAACTTTGCTAGAATCTCCCTGTGTTCTGACTGAGTGTGCTTCTCAGCTGATAAGTATATTTTTGGCACTTTTTGACTGTTTTGAGTTGAACAAAACAATAATTGAATTCAGTTCAGAATACATTTTGAATAAATTGCGTTTATTATACTGTATTTGCTTTAATACTGTTAGCTTATCAGTGGGAGTGATAAGCACTAGGTAACCTATCTACCACATAAGGAGTGGTTCTGGCTCAGAAATTGTAGTTATTGGCCATTTGGGAAGTTTTTCCATATCTCACAACTTTCTGATTTAAAAGCCCACATTTACACTTGTTTCTCCCCTTTTCTGTAACTAGTCTAGTCCAGATAAAGGTTTGCCGTATCCAGGACTGTTTGTAAGCATCTCAGCCCCCAAGCCTTTCTGTGTTAGAGGGAAGCCTGCTAGCTTATCAGTGGGAGTGGTAAGCACTAGGTAACCCATCTACCACATAAGGAGTGTTTTTTGGCCCAGAAATTGTAGTTATTGGCCGTTTGGGCAATTTTTCCATCTCTCTCAATTTTCTGATTTAAAAGCCCGCATTTGCACTTGTTTCTTTCCTGTAACTGTCTAGTACAAATACAGATTCTTAGTTTTAGCACTTGAATTTGCTTATTCATGCTCAGCACTTGTTCAGAACTTGTTGTAAGCACTAAATAAGCTAAAAATTACTACAGCACTCAACCTTCCTCATTACCTAGAGGAAAACAGTTTTTGTATTTACTTTCCTCACTTGCTTAGAGAAAAACAGCTCTTGTACTCACTTTCCTCACTTATCTAGAGGAAAATAGTTTTTTATTCAGGCATGTCCAAGGGTCAGCTCTCAGTGTTCTCTCCTGTCTATCTGATGAATCTGGGCATCTTGGGGCAATGTAGCAATTGCCTCATGTACACAGACAACCCTCTCCTCCTACAACCCAACACTACAACCTGTGAGAGATGCACTTATCTAGCCAAACTGGAGGTAAAGCTCTCGCCAACCAAGACTGAACTTGACAGTCAAGAGAAGAAGATAAACACTTGCACCACACCACACTCACCACATAGTCCCACTAAATCTGCACCACCAAAATCCACTCATAGAAACACAAAATCATTCACGAAGGCTCTTAATAATAATCTGCTCAAGCAACAGAGACCTCCAAAGCAGAAACACAAGAAACCTCCAGCCCCCAACACAAACCAAATGACACATAGCCCACAGGCTCAGTGTGCCATTCAACCACAGTCCATAAGGCAAAACAATGTACCCAACACACTAGTCATAGGTGACTCTATAGTCAGGCACACTGATGTCCCACTCACCAGGCTAAACAAGGAGAAGGTTACTGTCAGCTTCCTGTTGGGTGTCAGGATCTGCCACATAACCCACTCACTCAAGTCACTCCACAACAAGTACAAATATGACTCTGTCATTATCCATGTTGGTGTGAATGACCTGAGACGTACCTCACTGGACTACATGAAAAGAGACATGGTAGAGCTCTCCGATCTTGTAGCCCAGGCAGGTATAATGCTAGCCCTGAGTAGCATTCTGCCATCACCCAGAATGATACTCTAGTATAAAATGATTGACTTCAACAATTGGCTAAGCTTCTGGTATCATTCTAAGGGGATCCAGTATCTGTCCGCCTGGGGTGACATGGTCAACAGACCACAATGCTTTGCCAGAGATGGCCTGCACCTGTCGCCCCTGGCATTCTGGATAGTGGCTAAGGCTCTTAATGACCCTATAGTGCCTTTTTTAGGCAAGGTTCAAATGACAAATTCACCACCATAACAGGAACAGGCAAACAAAAACTGAGGGTAATGTTACTCAATGCTAGAAGTCTAAATCTCAAAATGCACTCACTTGAAGCACTCCTTAAAATGGAGAACATCAATATCTGTGCAGTATCTGAGACCTGGTTCAAGGCTCCAGAGAGCACCCCTGCACTACCAGGCTATAACTCATACCACACTTTTCGGCCATGTAACCTGGACCGGAGCACCAAAGGGAGAGCTGTGTCCATATTCATTAAGGATATCCACACCTGCAGTCTAGTTGCTCAGCATAATGCAGCCGAGGTTATCCAAGTGCAACTAACTCTGGGCAACCTGCAATCCAAATTGTAGCTTGCTACAGATCCCCCACCATGCCCCAGGATTCCCACTCCTCTTTTCTTGATATACTGAAAAACATTAGGGTTCAATCAAACACCCTAATAATGGGTGATTTCAACTACCCCACCATTAACTGGGAAAACTACTCATGTACCAACTCATCCACTCGCCCACCAGGGGCAGCAATATCCTAGACCTAGTCATTACCAACATGAGTGGCCGGTGTTGCACACCTGAAGTCATCTCCTCTTTGGTCCGATCCAACCATAAGCTAATCACCCTTGATATCCACATCCCGCCCCCACCCCCCATTAAGGAAACCATGGTAAAAAATTTCTCCAAAGCCAACTTCATGCTTCTTAAGACAGAAGTGGCGAACTTCATGACACCCATGCAGATGGACAATACAGTTACAACTGCCGAATCCTACACAGATGTACTCTATAAGCACTTACACGAGTGCATGGATCGTGCTATACCAAACAGAACCAAGACGCTATCCTCCAAGAAAAAAAAAAAAGGAAGCCTATCTGGTGGTCCCCTGCCATAAACAAACTCTACAACAGAAGAAACTGTTGCAAAAGAGAGTAAAATCCCATGAGTGAAGGAGCTCCTTAGTCAGCCTCAGTAAGAAGCTGAAATCTCTTATAAGATCCTCCAAAGCTAGTTATGAAAACAAAACTGCCACTGATTCTAAGGGCACCCACAAAGCATTCTATAGCTATGTCAAGAATCTCAATAGCAACACCCAGATCTGCTCTGAGTTACAGCACAAGGGCATGAAAATTACAGAACCAACTGATATTGCCAACATCCTGGCAGATAGGTTTAGTGCTAACTTTACCCCCCTCTCACTCCCTAAAGGGCCCATATCTATACAGGAAGAATGCAGAGCCCCTGTAATCACAGCTATGCAGGTAAAAGTTGCACTCTCTAAAGCCAAAAACACAGCATCCATGGGACTGGACAACATCCCAGTTTTACATGAACTTCAGAATACACTGGCTCCCCACCTAAGCACCATTTCAATCAGAGCCTCACATTTGGCTTTGTGCCCACTGAATGGTGCACAGAAACAGTTATCCCACTCCACAAAGGGGGAGCCACCACTGATCCTGGGAACTAACGCCCTATTAGACTGACGAGCCTGGTGTGCAAGGCCATGGAACATATCATCATGGAACTCATAAACAAAGACATTGGTAACCTCCAAACTCTGGACCCCACCCAGTTTGGGTTTGTGAAAGGCAGATCATGCCTCCTGAACCTGATCGACTTCTTTGAGGCAGTCACCAAAGCCGTAGACAAGGGTAAGGTGGTTCACACAGCCTATCTGACCTCGTCAAGGCTTTTGACACCATCCTCCATTCTGGAATTATAGCTAAACTCACTAAACTAGGTATATATTCGTACATCACAAGATGGGTTGCCAACTGGCTCACTGACAAAACCCACACTGTAAAAGTTGCAGACTCCAAATCTGACCTCAAACCAGTGACAAGTGGAGTACCACAGGGTTCAGTCCTGGGACCTCTCTTGTTTGGCATCTACTTATCTGAAGTACAGGCTAACACAGAAGGCCTCTGGCTAATGAAGTTCACAGATGACTGCAATCTAGGAGCCATAGTCGAGTCCCCACATGATGTGGACATCCTACAGAAGGGCCTCACTGAGACAGATGCCTGGTGCCAGAGCCATGGCCTCAAGCTCAATGCCAAAAAGTGCATTGTCATCCCCATTTGATAAAAACTATGTACCCATGAACTACCACATAGGCAGCAGTCTACTTAACACTGAATGTGTGATAAGAGACCTTGAGACCCATGTGGACAGTAGTCTCTCCTTTGCTAATCACATTGCCACAGTAGTCAGAAAGACCTTCTACATGGCACACCTCATCATAAAAGGGTTCTCATCCAGGAAAAAAGAGGTAATTGTTCCCCTCTACTCTACACTCATTAGACCCATTATAGAGTACAATGGCCCTTTTGGAATGTACCTCACAAGACTTCTGCAGTAGCTGGAAAGGCCACAGAAGTACCTCACAAGGAGAATTACTAGCCTCAAACAGATGCCCTACACTGACCGTCTCAAAAAACCCCAGCTTTACACAGTAGCATTTCGCCTACTCCGAGGTGATCTCTGCCTAACATATAAAGCTATGTCAAACCCAGAGCTTTTGGACATGCTACACCTAAAGAAATCCCAATCCCTCCAAACTACATGCTCTAAGGACCTAAACCTTGTCACCACAATAAACAGGACATGTTGGAGGGATAGATTCCTGTGCCAGAAACTTCCCATACTCTGGAACAAGCTACCCATCTATGTCAAGCAAAGTTCCTTATTAGCACTCTTCAAGAAAAATCTTGATGAGTGGGTGGTAAATAGGAAATACACCCCGGAGATCACTTCTGTGGCTCTGCTTGAGAGTGGCACAGGAAAATAACTTTCTTGCATGGCATAAGCCAGGGAACCTTGTTGGATAGGCTTGCTTAGGCCCTTGGGCTGATATCCTAGTACCTACCTATGAACCTATGGACATTTCTGTTCTCTCCAGTAGAGCACATTGTGGATGTGTTTCAATCACAAGCATTTTATAAATACCTTTTCAACACAAACCTCTGTAAAATAAGTTTGATATATACATGACATACAATGTTAATACATTTGTAACACAAGCATCATGTATAAATCCTTTCGATATTCACCAATGACATATAATTATTTACAAAATTCCAGCTAGCTCTGCTGGCAGTACCTCCTTTTGTCTCAGGGGTCTTCTCTTCTTTTTTTCCCCAAGTTCCCTTAGTGATGCCAAGTGGTCCCCTGGGATGTCTGCTACACAGATGTTCAAATGGAGTAAAGCACAATAAAGCATATGGATTTCTCTGACTGTAAACAGTAAGTTGAGTAACAACCAATCCTAGTTTTCACTATCTGTATCAGTTACTTTCCTAAGCATGGATTTCAGTGTTTTATTGAAAGTCTCTTCTAATTCAACAGTCTGCAGATGGTAGACTTATGCCCTCAACTTACTGAATTTAAAGCAGCAGAATAAAATATGCATATTTTATTTTAAAATATGCATTATCCATGGCATAAAGACACATTAGGCAGTAAGTATCTTTCTAGGGATACTCACTCTTGCAGAATAGCAGTACCAGATCCTTGGCAATAGCCTTAATGTTAACTTTGTGAAATGATACTGCCTCTAGACATTTTGTAGCAGAGTCCATTATTACTAGCATAAAGTGATATCCATTGTTAGTTTTACTAGTGGTCCCGCAATGTCCATAGCAATGTATTCAAATGACACCTGTGTGATAAATAGTGAAATAAAAGGTGTTGTATCCAGGATGGGTGGAACATTTTAACACTGTGGACCAGAAGTACAGATGTTCCCACCATCATTCTCTTGTATGGTCAACTGTTCTGTCTGTTGTTCCATTTCTCTATTTATACCTTGTTATCATTGTTTGTATCACTACTGAATGTGGTTATGTATTGTTTAATTTATTTTTTTGTAACAGTCTTTATTATGTTTGGGGCTTTCCCCCAGGCCTCTGTTGAAAAGGGTATGTGCTCAATCAGACTGTCCCGGTCGACAAACAATAAATAAATAATGTGTCTATCTCTTTTATTAAATCTTACTAGTAATTCAGTGTTAATCCTGTTCATCTGTAGGTTATTTCCTAATATGTCACAATGTGCTATCCTAATTACTGCTGTATTATTACATTCTGGCAACTAGCAAGGGATGTATAATTTCTTTCCTATCAATACTTATAAGAAGATGTTCATTGTGCACACAGCTGCAGTCATCACACTTGGGTTATCCTGCCATCAGGCGGGTCCTCGGTCGGCCGAATTCCAAAGTCTAGGTCCGGCGTCGGTTGTCGTCGCTTCTTCCCTGACGTCAGAGCGGCAGGGATATAAAAGAGGCAGCCGACGCCATTTTCTCCAGTCTTTCTTGCCACGCGGTGCCTGAAGCAGAAGCAGTTCGCAAGTGCCGGTCGGCCAGCTCCTGAGATTTACAAACAGTATTTCAGCCAAAGTCTTCTTTAAAGCTAAGTACCCCGTTGGGGAAACATTTCTTGCCTCAGACCGATGTCAGACAAAGTTAATAATTGCATTTCGTGTGGGAAGAAAATACCACATAAGGATTTTCACTCTTACTGTATACCTTGCTTAGGGCCAGACCACGATGTCTCGGCCTGCCGTTTTTGTGCTAGGTTTAACAAGCGCACTATTAATGGCCAGGCGGAGTTTGCCCTTCATTATTTTGGCAAAAAATGTAATTATATCATGTCGTTGGATACACTGACACCAGTTTTAGGCAAAAGACACAAGGATAAGGACCGACATCTGAGGCCTGCTCCGAGTACGGATACCACGCTTAGGCTGACTACCGGTTCTCCGGTTCTCAGCGTGGCACCTATGCAGCCCCTGACTACCGATGAAACTATTTTACCGGTGACTTCAGTACCCGAGGTCACAGGTTCCTCAGTCTCCATTCCCACTGCAGATACTGACGCTACTCTTGGTGGGGAAACTGAAAATTTAGTGAGGCCTGCCATTTCTGAAGGCGTTTTCAGGCCTACCACCTTTTCTATTAAATCCTTCACTAAATCTAAAGCAATGAAAACTAAAAAACAGGGTCCTCAGACCTCCTCTCAAGGCCCCATGCCTAAAAAACAGATGCTTAAAATGGCTGAGGATTTGATAACTCTCATCAGGGGTTCTCAAGCCCCCTCAGACAAAAGACCCAGGTTGGAGGAAGACTACCCTTCCTCAGACCAGGCTTCTATTACCTCAGATCATTCTGAGGAACAGGATTACGCCTATTCCCCTTTTGAAGACTCTGATGCTGAGGAGTCTATTCCCTCGGTCTCCCCCCTGAGGACTACTCTTTTGGGGAAACCCTGCATACATTGATAGAGCACTTCAACTGGGAAGGCCAAGATTACTCAGATTCCAAGAAAAGGCTCAGGGAATTTCTACTGCTTCCCCAGCATAGGCCCCTGGCTATCCCTCCTGTTTTAGATATTTTGGATGATGTGTACGCAGAAGCCAGTCTTAATCCAGACTCTTTACCTCCAGCCCCTGTTAAACCAGACAGATATTACCGGGTTCCTGATTCTCACCAGTTCCTTTACAAAAGCCATTCTGCTGACCCAGAAACAATTTCACAGGGTCTCAAGGGAATTAAGGCCTCTACTGCTAAAAACCTTTTACCTTCAGAGAGAGATTCCAGAGCATTAGAAAGGTGGGGGAAAAAGGTGTATACATCAGCCACTTTAACTATGAGGGCATTAAACTGTCAATTTCATATGTTAAAGTACCAACAGTTCTTGCTATCTCAGCTGAAAAGCAAAATGGCACAAACAGAACAACCAGATTTGAAAGAGTTGCAGGATTTGTTGCATGGAGCAGAGCAGGTGGGGAAACATACCCTGCAGTGTGGTTTTGATGCTTTAGAGGCCTCATGCAGAGCAGCTGTCACGGGGTCTGTTATACGTAGACAAGCTTGGCTCAAAGAGCAAACCTTACCAGATCATGTCAAAGCAAAGTTATTAGATGCACCACTTCAAAAAGATGTATTGTTCGGTGTTAAAGCTGAGGAGGTACTAAAGAAAATGGAAGAAAAAGCGAAATCTATGCAAACAGTTAAAGATTTCTTGCAGGTGCAACCTCCATGCTTCAGCAGAAACTGGCCTTCAAAAAATTGGTCCTTTCCAGCCACGGACAGATCCCAAAGGGGCAGATACAGATGCCCAAGGGGTAGAGGACAACCTCAAGGATCTTACAGAGCTAGACAGTGGCAAGCACCAGCCCCAAGAGGGGGAGAAGATAAACCACAGTCTTTTAGAAAACAGACACAATGACTTTCCCCTATGCCTGCCAAACAAAGCTATAATGGCAGCACCTTTGGGTGGAAAACTGGCCTTATTTTCAAAAAACTGGCACATTGTTACAAAAGACAAATGGATTCTGGATATTATAGACAAAGGCTACAGGTTCCACTTTCACACCCTTCCAAAAATGAGAGGCATGCCAAACCTGCCACAGAATCAATGGGCAGAGGCACAAAGACAAATTTCCGCTCTCACGGATATGAAAGCAATTCAAGAGGTACCTGCAAAAGAACAAGGTCAAGGTTTTTATTCAAGACTATTTCTGGTATCAATGAAGGACAAAGATTGGAGACCCATCTTAGACCTCTTTTTTCTAAACACATATCTAGAGGTACCAAAATTCAAGATGCTCACATTACAGCAGCTTCTTCCCATGCTGGGCAAGGAGTCTTGGCTAGTAATGTTGGACCTCAAGGAGGCATACCTGCATGTCCCTATCAGACAAGATTGCAGAAGATACCTCAGATTTCTTGCAGGTTCAACCCATTACCAATTCTCTGCATTGCCCTTTGGCTTATCTACTGCACCTAGAGTGTTTACAAAATGCCTGGCATCAGTAATTGCCTTCTGCAGACAACAAGGAATACAAATCTACCCATATCTGGACGACTGCCTGATCCAAGTGGACAGCAAGGACATTCTATTGCAGCATCTGGCGTTTGTAATAAAACTGTTAAACTACCTGGGCTACACAGTGAACAAAAAGAAATCAAAACTAATACCTTCTCAACAGATAATTTTCCTGGGTTCCAGCTTAAATACAACCACCCAGATGGCCTACCTCATGCCAGACAAACAAGGGCAACTGTCTCAATACTTCAACAAAATGGCAACTTTAACCAGACTAACTGCAAGGAAAGTCCTGCAGGCTCTGGAGTTCATGGCATCTTGCATCCTACTAATACCATGTGCAAAGCTGAATATGAGGAAATTACAATGGTACCTAAAAAACTTATGGTCTCAACACAGCCACAGCTTGGAAACAATTATACCACTCATTCCATGCCTTCAAAAGGAATTTTTGTGGTGGGCTCAAGCATGCCAAAGAAACACAGGTCTCCCTTTCTGTTTACCACAAGCAACTCAAATCATCACAACAGACACCTCAGACTACGCCTGGGGAGCACACATGGCAGATCAGTGCATTCAGGGAAAATGGTCTCAAAAAAAGATGCACCTACACATCAACCAAAAGGAGATGCTAGCCGTGCAAAATGCTCTAGTGACCTTCAAAGACCTACTGCATCCAGGCCAGCTATTAATAAGGACAGACAACACCACAGTCATGTGTTACATAAACAAACATGGGGGGACTCATTCATACCCCCTGTGCAGACAAGCTATGACCCTGTGGAACACAGCACTGGAATGACAAATTCAACTTCAGACACAATTTCTGCCAGGGAAGGAAAACACACTGGCAGACAACTTAAGTAGAAATATGACAGATCCACACGAATAGAAGTTGCATCCTCAAGTCTTCTCAAAGATAACTCAGGCATGGGGGCAGCCAGACATAGATCTATTTGCTACCCTCAGAAATTACCAGTTGGAGAAATTCTGCTCAAGGACCTATCATCCAAAGGCCTGGAAAGTGGACGCACTCTCTTTCAATTGGACAACATTGACAGTCTATGCCTTCCCACCTCTACCTCTACTGACCAAGGTTCTATTAAAAACCAGAGCAGAGAGGCCACAAATGATTCTCATTCCTCCAGACTGGCCACGACAGCACTGGTATCCTCTCCTAAAGAACCTGTCACACTCACCACCATGGATCCTACCTCAAGTTCCTCTTCTGTTGTCCCAGCACAACTACAAAACCCTTCACAGCCAGCTCAAAACATTAAATCTAGCTGCATGGAGAATATCTTAATCTCCCAACAGACTCTCCTCTCCAAGGAGGTGCAGGATGTCATCTTGGAGGCCAGGAGACCCTCTACTAGAAAAACCTACTCCGCCAAATGGAAACGTTTTTGTTCCTGGAATCAAGCAAAGGGCCAGAATCCTTGGGTAATAAATATACCTCAAATTTTACAGTACCTAGCTGAGATGTTAAGTGGCCTTTCCTTCTCCTCCATCAAGATCCACGCTTCAGCCATTTCAGCACAATACAACACAGGTCCTCCTTTATTCTCAAACCCTCTATTAAGGCAGTTCCTCAGAGGGGCAAAAATATAAAACCCCCACGGAAACCACAAGTCCCAGCTTGGGACCTCAACTTCATATTGGAAAAGCTGACCCTGCCTCCTTTTGAGCCGGCTTCTTCAGCAGAGCTACAATACTTGTCATGGAAAACAGCCTTCCTTCTGGCTATTACCTCAGCATGCAGGGTTTCGGAGCTACAGGCCCTCATGGCTGTGCAACCATTCATCATTTTCCATCAGGACAGGGTTTCCTTATGAACCAACCCTACCTTCATGCCAAAGGTAGTATCCAGTGTAGCTTTGAATCAGACTATTCATTTACCTCCCTTTTATCCAAATCCACAGAACAAAGGGGAGAGGCTTCTACATTCCTTGGACATTCACAGGCAACTTCGTTATTACTTGGACAGAACAAAGTCATTCAGAAAATCTGAGCAGCTCTTTGTGTCCTATGCTACAGGTGCTCAAGGAAAAGCTATTTCCAAACAGACTATTTCAAAATGGATAGCCCACTGCATACGCTTTTGTTATTCATTTCATGGAAAATCAGTGGCTGTATACATCAGATCACACTCCACCAGGGCTACAGCTACCTCTGCAGCTTTCCTCAGGGGGGTCCCTACCAAGGACATTCTGGAAGCAGCTACTTGGAGTTCAGTGCACACCTTCTCTAAGCACTACCTCCTTCCACTATACTCAAAATCTAGAGCGGGCTTTGCCACAGCAGTCCTGCAAGGCATTCTAGCCCCTCCTAATTCCACATAGTACCTGCCATTCTTACTTAGCTTTGGGATTCTACCCAAGTGTGATGACTGCAGCTGTATGCACGATGAACATAGTACAGTTTTGTACCTACCATAAATGTAGATGTTCAAGTGCTTATACAGCTGCAGTCCAGGTTACCCTCCCTCCATCCCCTCTTAGGACAGGACTTATGACAAACACCTTTAACATACAACCTATTTGGGGTATTTCTTTATGGTATATTTGCTTGCAACTACTGTTTTGATTTATTTACTTATGTATGTTTGCATAACATCATGTTTTGCCTTCCTTCCTGGGGGCACCTGACATCTGGGGTAAGAAAAACTGAAGAAAATGGCGTTGGCTGCCTCTTTTATACCCCTGCCACTCTGACATCAGGGAAGAAGCGACGACAACCGACGCCGGACCTAGACTTTGGAATTCAGCCGACCGAGGACCCACCTGACTGCAGGATAACCCAAGTGTGATGACTGCAGCTGTATGAGAACTCGAACATCTACATTTATGGTAGGTACAAAACTGTAGTTTGTCTGTTAACTGAAAAAACTGACAAGGTGTAATGCAAACATCCTGGTTACTATTATCTTATTGTTGCATTCCCTTTTGCCCTGCTTAAGGTATAATGTTCCCATTGTGCTTTTTTAAAAGTTTATACATTTTACTTAAAAGTCCCCTTACTCGGGGTTACCTTCCTCAGTAATTTGTCTTGAGGTGGAAGGTATATTTTTGTCCAGAAAAATGCCAGCTCTCTTGCTTATTCTATGTTTCCCCAACCAAATATATTTATTAAAAATCTTTACTGTCTCTGCTAGCAGTTGAGACTTTAACTATTCTTTTCTCTTTTCTTTTCAGTTGCTTTCACTGTCGCAGCTCCCTGTCATTTTTTTGCTTCTTTACATTGGCCTCCCTCTGCAAAGGTTATGTCAGAATACTTATCTTCACTTTTATTCCTTTATTTGCTTACAGACCCCTGTTGTTTACATCTACCTTTACTTGAATTTTATGGTTGACGTTAGCAGACATAGACTCAAAGCTCTATATTCTACTGCATACCTTGCTTTGGTATTCACCTTGTTCTCAGGGTCCCCACTTAGGAGCCTTATTCCACTGTTTGTCTCAGTTTCTATACTAATGCTTCTGTGCTGTCTCTGTGAAAACTCCAGTATTATACTTATTATAACTTCAGAGTTTCCTATCAGTTCACCGTCACCCTCACTCCCTATTACTGACATTTCTTAGTATTTTGGATTTCTGTTACTGTGTCATTGGGGCAGGTTTCTGATAACACACAGGATTATTTTTACTTTCTAACCACAGCCAAATTCTATCACATTTTGCAGCTTATGTACCATCTCCTTTCTCCTTGTTTTGATTATGAATCTCTAAATGAGTGTCACTGTCTTGATCTCCCTACTTCTTATACTGATTGGGTAGATCAATTGACTGCTGTACCTCTGTCTTAACAGTATCAGGATATCACACTGTGTCTATAAATTCTACTACAAGCACTTGAACCCACTGTCTCAGTGCCAGCGACTCGAGCATTGAAACTTGTGTAGGCTGCAACGTATGCTCCAATTCGAATATGATTTTGTGCAAGCAGCTCCTGAAAACATTATTCACGTTTGAGCAAGGTAAGTGTGGCAGCTGCGGGAAAGGACCTGGAGGGGGGTTTAGGGTTATGGACCAAAAGTGGGATTTTATGGCTAGGGATCAGAAAGGGAGTTTTGTGGTTTGGGAGCAGGATGGCACTTTTCTGTTTATGGAGTATGAAGGGAGTTTAAGGTGTAGGGAAATAATCAGTGAAATTACGTTTAAGGAGGGGGGTTGGACTTTTAGGTTTAGAAAGTGATCAAAGACTTTAGGGTTGGGAGGGAGAGTAAAATTTTAGGGTGGTAGTGTCAGTCAGGCAACAGGTAGCACAATTGCCTTTGGTACAGAAGGCTGTGGGTGGTATTCCCACACCAAGTAGATCAATTGCTTACAGTATGGTGCATAATAAGGGGGATGCTCCATTCCTGAGTGTGTCACCCTTCAGATGAGATGTTAAACTGAGACCCCATATGCTTGAGCTGATGGTAGCTCATGTGGGTGTACAAGATTCTATGGCACCTATTGAAAAGAGTGGGGAAAGCTGCCTGGAGCCTGGGCCAAACTTGCTCTAGTAGTGTAAATACCACCTTAGGTCTCCCCTGAAAAAAAGGCTACTAGCCTAGTGGGAATCTTCTTCTTTCGGCTGCTCCCATTAGGGGTCGCCACAGCGGATCTTCTGTTTCCATTTCTTCCTGTATTCCGCATCTTGCTCTGTTACACAAACCACCTGTATGTCCTCTCTCACCATGTCCATAAACCTTATCTTAGGCCTTCCTCTTTCCCTGTTACCTGGTAGCTTCATCCTTAGCATCTTTTTCCCAATATACTCTGCATCCCTCCTCAGCACATGTCCAAACCAACGTAATCTTGCCTGTCTGGCTTTGTCTCCAAACCTTCCAACCTGGGCTGACCCTCTAATATACTTATTCCTAATCCTGTCCATCCTCGTCACACCCAGTGCAAATCTTAACATCTTTAACTCTACCACGTCCAGCTCTGACTCCTGCCTTTTTGTCAATGCCACTGTCTCCAGCCCATATAACATAGCTGGTCTCACTACCCTCTTGTTGACCTTCCCTTTCACTCTTACTGGTGCTGGTCTGTCACAAATCACTCCTGACACTCTTCTCCACCCACTCCGTCCTGCCTGCACTCTCTTCTTCACCTCTCATCCACACTCACCATTACTCTGAACTGTTGATTCCAAGTACTTAAACTCATCCACCTTTACCAACTCTACTCCCTGCATCCTCACCATGTACTACATGAACTACAATATGAACTGGCACCTCACCTAAGTGTCATGTTTAATCATAGCCTCACCTCAGGTTTCATGCCCACTGAGTGGCGCAGAGCTACAGTTATCCCAATCCACAAGGGGGGATCCACCTTGGATCCCAGAAACTACTGCCCCATCAGTCTGACGAGCCTTATCTGCAAGGCCATGGAGCGTATTATCATGGAACTTATAAACAAAGACATTGGCAACCTTCAAAAACTGGACCCCACCCAGTTTGGGTTTGTGAAGGGCCGATCTTGTCTCCTGAACCTGATTGACTTCTTTGAATCAGTCTCCAGAGCCATGGACAAGGGTAAGGTGGTCCACACAGCCTATCTAGACCTTGCCAAGGCCTTTGATACCATCCCCCACTCTGGAATCATAGATAAACTTACTAAGTTGGGCATTAATCCCTATGTCACCCAATGGGTTGCTAAATGGCTTACTGATAGAACCCACACTGTAAAAGTAGCCGACTCCAAATCCTGCTCCAGACAAGTGACAAGTGGAGTACCTCAGGGTTCAGTCCTGGGGCCGCTCTTGTTTGGCATCTACTTCTCTGAAGTACAGGTCAACACTAAGGGACTCTGGCTAACAAAGTTTGCAGATGACTGCAAACTGGGAGCCATTATTGAATCCCAAATGATGTGGATACTCTACAAAAGGGCCTTACAGAAACAGATGCTTGGTGCCAGAGCCATGGGCTCAAGCTCAATGCCAAGAAATGTATTGTTATCCCCTTTGGGAAAAAACATGTATCCATGAATTACCATATAGGTGGCAGTACACTAAACACAGAAAGTGTGATAAGAGACTTAGGGACACAGGTGGACAGTGGTCTCACCTTCGATAACCACATCGCCACAACAGTCAGGAAATCCTTCTATGTGGCACACCTCATCATGAAGGGATTTGCATCCAGAAAAAAGGAGGTCATTATCCCACTGTACTCATCCCTCATTAGACCCATTATAGAATACAACGCCCCATTTGGTATGTACCTCTCAAGACATCTGCAACAACTGGAAAGGCCTCAGAAATACCTCACTAAAAGAATCACAGGCCTAAAGCAGATGCCCTACACTGACTGCCTTAAAAAACTCCAGCTATACTCTGTCGCATATCGTCTACTCAGAGGTGATCTCTGCTTAACATACAAGGCCATGTCAAACCCAGAGCTGTTGGACATGCTACACTTAAAGAAATCCCAATCCCTCAGAGCTACATGCTCCAGGGATCTAAACCTTGTCATCACAATAAACAAAACATGCTGGAGGGTAGGTTCTTGACCCAGAGACTCCCCAGACTCTGGAATAGATTGCCCAGACATGTCAAGCAGAGTGCCTCTTTGGACCTCTTCAAGAGGAACCTTGACGATTGGATGGGAGAAAGGAAATTCACCCCAGGGATCACGTCAGTCACCCTGCTAGACAGGGGTCCAGGAAAGTAAATAATGTGGGAAGAAATAGCCAGGGAATTGTTATGGCTAGGCTTGTATAGGCCCTAGGGCTGATAGCCTAGTACCAACCTATGAACCTATGAACCATTCCTCTATCCTCCCTCTCATTCACACACATATATTCTGTCTTAGTCCTGCTGCCCTTCATTCCTCTTCTCTCTAGAGCATATCTCCACCTCTCCAGGGTCTCCTCCGCCTGTTTCCTACTCTCACTACAGATCACAATGTCATCTGCAAACATTATATTCCATGGGGACTCCTGTCTGATCTTGACTGTCAACCTGTTCATCACCATTTCAAATAAGAAAGGGCTCAGAGCTGATCCTTGATGTAATCCCACCTCCACCTTAAATTCATCTGTCACTTCCACCGCAGACCTCACTGCTGTCATACTACCCTCGTACATATCCTGTACCACTCTTACATACTTCTCTGACACTCTCGCCTAGTGGGAATAATCTGGTTAATAAAAGTATAAATAAAAGTAATATAAAAAGTAACTGACTCTGGTTGGGTACTGGGTAGGAGTTTTAGGGTTGGAATTAGGGTTCCAGTAGGGCTATACAGTTTATAGGGTAGGGTATGGGGAGGCTACTTAGAAATGAGAGATCAGGCTAGTGAGAATTCAAGCAAGTGGCAACTAAGAAGTGTGTTACAAGTAACTAGCATTTGAGCAAACCCATTTCTCCACCTACATTTTCCTTAGTGATGTAAAATAAGGAAACTGTTCTACAAATGTTATGTCATGAGTCATAACAGGGATTAGAGCCACAGGATATAATTGTCTTCCTAGAACTGTTTGAATTTTGACACGTGTGAGGGAATATGTTTTTCTGTCACCATGAATGCATACGACCTCTTTTTGGTCATTACTATTCATATGCTTGCATACTAAGAGAACTTTGATGAGGAACATCATGCTTTCAGATTCTAGCTGAGCTTGAAACTCCCTTCTTTCTGCAAATAATACACGCTAAACTAAATTATTTGTAATGCTGATTCAGTTTTTCTAACCCTTTAAATGCTTTAAATCATCTGTCTGCGGTGTTACTGAATTAAAAGTTCTGTCATGAAATGTTACTTTTTGTACTTTCACAGCTTATTTCAGTCCTAAACAAAAGCTCCCTTTTAAATTTGTCATAGTCCATGTAGTCCACTGCGTCCATGTCCATATACAATTACACTGCATCCCCTACTCATTGGGAAGGTTGGATTTTTCCCAGTCGGCACATTTCAGTTCTCTAAGACACCAGCAGGTGTCTAAGGCATCAAAAGGTGCTTCAATGAAGTATTAGTTTAAGGGTGTGCACACTTATGCAACCAGCTTATTGTAGGTTTTTTTATTTTTTATATTTATTCCCCTAACAGATTTTTTTGTCTTTCAATTGAATTGTACAGGTTATAGGCCACATTAAAGGTGGGAAAGGTTTTGAAATGATTTATTGTGGTCTCATTTTTTTATATCACAAAAACGGGCATTTTAACAGGGGTGTGTAAACTTTTTGTATCCACTGTACTTACTAATAACACCACTGATAACCACACATAATTCCTCTCATTTCTGAATGCAAATATATAGGACTTAATCTCATTCCTTCTCTAACTTTTTAAAATAATATAGACTAAATAACTAACACAATACCATCTCAACTTAAATCCTGCTAAAGAATCTCTCATTCACTCTTCCCTTCAGCCCACTTTTCCCAAGGCCAGTAATGTCCTTGTCCCTAAAACTGAATACAGTCTTCCTCTGATTATGTTTTACATATCATAAAATTATCCAAAGACTTTACATCACAGAAAATACAATCTGCAGAGTTGCCCTCCTTACTTACAGCACATCTCACCATTGTAACCTCCTACAATATCTCAAATGGCTTGTAGTTACTGAAAGGTCAACTTATCTTCTAGGTGCTGTTATTCACAAAATACTAAATGATGGGTATTGCATAACTTTGGGGACAGAAACTACCCACCCAAGACCAGATTTGCTCAATAAGAAATACCAAGGAGAAAGCTATCACATTAAGCAGACCTCCATACAAAATAGTTACTGATCAATGTGCTTTCTCCCAACTAAACACTGCATTGTGGAGCAAACATTCACCCAAAATCTCATACTGATTTCAGAAAGGCTTTCTCCAAACACTTGCACAATAAACTGAGTGTAAGTGCTTTAAAGACGATGGCTAACCTTGGCATTTGCTATCAGACAACATACTACTTCTAGCAAGACATTCACAATGAAATGTTGGATTCTAACAGCAATACAACCTCCAACATGACAGTCTTTCCCTACTTGATATTGTAAATGTTATCCTGATTTATTCCTGAAATGTTGAAATTTAAAATATACTTTATGTATATACTGTAAATATTATAAACAACTTTGGTTTTATTGTAACCTCTTATTGCTGCAATATTTATCCATACATAATACTCTGTAAAAAGCATAAGGATATGAAACAACCAGAAGTTTGTTCCAAGACTCTTTAAAAGTATTGGATTTTCATTTCTTCTCATCTGTATGCTTCTTTAATATTCATGTTATTTGGTTTTGTTTCTGTACTTTTAGGTCTTGTCTAAACAAATGGTCTTTGGACTAGCACAACACACCAATTTCTCTTGGTTGAAAATGCCAGCACTTTATATAAAACATAGACATAAAATCAATACCCTTTTTATTCTTAAGACAGTAAGAAAGATACAGTAAGAAAATGCAGCCTGGTTCAAATGTGTAAGCCTAGTTATATTATGGCATATTTGCATCCATTGATTTCTTATACATGAATATGCACAGAATGCAAAACTGCTAAACTCAGCCCGCACCTTACGGCTATTATTTTCTCTGTTTTGCTATCTGTGCAAACTGCAGATCCTGTGCATTGCCATATGTAGTTTGTAGTTTTAATATGTATCATGTTAATTATAATTTCAGTATGCAGCCATTAGAGTATGTTTGATAATTCATGCATTTGTTTTAACGTTGCAGCATATCTGGTGATCTACTCAGGGTGTTTCCTGTGAGAGGGCCTAAAGCTGAGTGAGTTTGTACAATGAAGAATAAATAAAAACAAAAAAAAAATGAGTTTGCCCTAAAATGGTATTAATTACTATTTTGTTTTAAGTATTTAATAAAATAAAAATGAAGTTGACTTTGCTACACAAATGCTATTAATTATTCAAATTCCTTAATAAAATACTTACACATATATTCTGGCAGCAGGTAAGACCAACCTAGGCTGCCTTTTGTGCTGGATGAGGTATGAGTTGTATGTTTTTAACAGTATACCCCCCCCACCCACACCCCTTATAAGCTAGTCTTATTGAGTATGCCTGAGCCGCAGATTGTACCAATTCAAAGTGCTTTTAATCTGCCTTTTGAATATATTTTTCTAAACATTGATCATTTAAAGATCTGTTCATACCATTCTTTACCCCCTTACCGATGCCCTACCCGTTTCTCACCAGACAATTGATATACTGCAGCTCAACATACTAGCTTCAAGAGTGCACAGATAACTTCTTGCCTAGTTTATCATCTAACAATAATGTTAGTGGCTTTATTTCCTGAAAATCCTGTTAAGACCATGGAAAGATCTTCCTCTGATAATTAGTCATCCAATCTAGCATTAACATTGTGCTTTATTAACAACTGGAGGATATACATGGAAATTAAATCTACATTTGCAGTTATTGTTTTCCTCTGCTTCTGTTTTCATATCCATTAAAATGTTTGTTCTAATGTTTCCAGTGATCTAAGTTGGCAGTTTTTAACTAGAATTTTTCTTTCCAGACCTCCAATGAAAATGACAATGGTCTGTTTCTAGTTATACCTTCACAGTTACCGATTTGTACAAACAAATGGCATTAATGTCTTTCATGCACAGTATTCACTTTGGTTAACATTACGTTTTCACATGATGCAGAAGCTGTCCCTCATATTAAATTAAATTGCAGTCTAGTTTGTTTGGTCAAGTTACCACAAGAGTCTACATTATGTGTTCCCTGCCAGAAAATAAATTACATATGCCTGAAACCAAAGTGAAGATTTTTTTTTTGGAGGCTACATGGCATAGTGAATGCCTTTGGTGAGATTTTGTGGAACTGTATGTCCCTGAAAATGCAGATACTACCTTAAATGGAAAAGGTCACATTATTTTAAGAAGTAATGTGGGATGTGGTCATAAGAAATGTGTGTAGTCATTCGTGACAGTGTGGGTGGTAAGAAAGCGATCTTTGATTGAAACTGATAAATTTTGGGCTATAAAAGATTGCTTCTAAGGTTCAACCACAAACAAGCAAACGTCTTTGCAGATAAGGTATGGCTTTTCAATTATTATAAAATGATCTTAATGCTATTTATTTAGAAGGCAGGCTGTAATATTTTTTCTGACTTGGGTCTGCATTTCTATGTGATTATATGCATAATACACATGTGCATATATAGACACACATACATTATTGTTAATCTGTGTGTGTATATCTATACATAAGTGTATATCTGTTATATGTCTATACTTAACTATATACATAAAAAATGTTTCCATCTGTTTATCTCTCTAGTTTATCTATATACATAAATTTAAATCTCTGTCTGTCTGGGCAGTGATATATCTTTATATCTGACTTTATTTCTCTTAGCCTGTAACAGATGGGCAGGATCATCCACATAAAAGACTGAAAAAGTTTACTTCGCATTTTGATTCTGAAAATGATGAACTCATACTATGCAGAGCAGAGAACAGATGGGGATCCATATTGCTTAATTTAAAACAAGCAAGCAAATAAAGAAACAAAGAAATAAAAACAGTGTGAGGACTGAGGGCGGCACAGTGGCATAAGTGGGTAATGTCGTCTCACAAGAGGTTCTCTAGTTTGATTCTTGGCTGGAGTGCCTTCGTTGAGGGGTTTGTCCTCCCTGTGTTTGTGTAGGTTTCCTCCAGGTGTTCTGGTTTCCTTCTACTTTCCAAATACACGTTGTAGGTGGATTGCACACACTAAATCGGCCATATGTGTGTGTGGGTTGTAGAAAAACAACTGTGGCAGGGCTAGCCATATTGTGGAATGAAAACTTGCTCTAGATGATTGTCATTGTTGATTTGACACCACAACTCCATATGGAAAATGGGGGATTGTGCATGAATGGATGGATGCGGGGACAGATGAAATCATGAGAATATAGCTAATGTGCTATGTGGGCCTGAAAATATAGTCAATGTAAAATAATATGTGGATTTAATAATGCAAAGTTCTTTTTATGGTGCATAGTGGTAATTATTTATTATCCATGATTAGATTTTCAACAAAAATGTAATGTGAGCATTTAATAGTTTTGTATATGTAAACATCAGACACATATTTCTTGTAACAAATATCTTCATATACATCTTGGGATGAAAGACAATTAAAAAGGGTTCATGTAAGTCTCTGAATATGAAACAGCATATGCATGTTTTTTTCAAAATAAGGCAAGCAAAATCTATTTGGTCTCAAAACTGAAACTTTTGTTTGGGGTGGGTTTCCAGTTTTATATGATGTTATGTCTCAGACACCAATACTAATATTATACTCTACTATGAACTTTGAAGGGAAGAAAACTATCCTGTCTGGTAGCAACCCTGTTTTATTACTTATGTCTTCAGTTTGCCATTTGAAATTACAGATTGCACACACACAAGGACTATATGAAACAGGATAACAGCAAATAATAAGTATCATGCCAGTTGTGGGGTATTAAATATATTTCATTTACTGTAAATGATTTGCTGCAGTAAATTATTGAGTAAGTTTTTCTCTCTCCAGTACAGGCTTCAACAAGGAAAACAAAGAAAAAAAAATTTAAATTTTTTGCTGCACTCTGAACAGCATCTTTACATGTCAATTCCTGATAGAAATGCAAACCCGAGAGCAGAGAAACAGATATAACAGCTGTTTCTCTGACTCCCTGCTTCTTTTTAATAAAAATTCCTTTGACTTGTATATCTCATTGTACATGCAACTGAACTTATTAATCAAAATGGCATCCTCTGTTGCTTTTAACATACTTGTCTACTGTCTGATTTCTGAATCAAAGCTGACTGTTGTCCTACCGAAAGTGGGGTTCATAGGTTCATAGACCACTGAGACCTTTTTAAGCCTAGCCTTGTATCCCAAATATCTGACAAGTTTTGGTACCCTTGATAAGTGTAAGCAGGGACTTGGGAGATACAACATTTGCAGACTGACCCCCAAAAAAAGAATTATACACCTAATTCTAAATTGTCTGATATATATACACTGTACTCTGTTTCAATTGCAATGCATAGTTCATAGCCTGAAATAGGAATGCAAATTATAAACTTATAAACAGGCAGAAACTTCCATAATGTTCTGATTGTATAACTGATGTCTGATGGGAAATTCTGCTTGTTCTGTCTTTAGGCCGAGGTATTTCTCAAAATGAAGACTGTCCTTGTATTCATCGCCCTGCTTGTGGCTGTTCAAAGCAACAAACTAGGTAAGAATAACCAATTGAAAATGTTGGTCTGCACTGGGTTTGTGTAATTATGTGAATGCACATTTTTTTGTCTGTGTTTGTATGTGTGTGCTTTTGTCTGTATATTCCTTTACGTAGTGGTCATACCTCTCAACTGCCTAGAGTTTCACAGAATGTCCAGATTTTTTTCCTCACATTTTTCGTCCATTCCTCATAATATCTGTGGCTTTCTGATAAATCATTGAGGATTGAAGTAATTAAATAATGACACACATTGAGTTGTAAACTTTCTATCCTTCAGAAAATGTATGCTAATACAAATCCTGTTATTTTAGCAACTTTCTAAGTTTATAAGAACAATATTTACAATGCGTCCCTAGTTTTGGGCCTCTTCCCCCGTTATTTCAAGGTTTTTCCAGATTTCTTGAGTCAAGAGGTTGAAAAGTTTGGTAGTGGTATGTGCCCACAACCCCTGCATTTGTGTATTGCTTTTTTAGTGTTTAAGTGGTCACATGCTAGACTTCTTGTGTGGGTTTATGTGTCTGTCTGTGTCTGCACTCTGCATAACTATTAAAATGTAAAATTCACATTGTAATAAAAATAGATCTTCCTTCATCCTGAAAAGATTTAATATTAAGAAATGAAGGCACTGATTTAGTTATGCACAGTTTGAGCAACAAATGCCCTTAATTTAAAAAAAGCACAAGAATCAGTTTATTATGAGCACAAGAATCAGTTTATTATGAGCACAAGAATCAGTTTATTATGTATTTTCTTCATTTGTTAACCCAGGTTGGAAGAAACCCATTTTCTGAGCTACCTAAATGGGAAAGTAATATAAAAAGTTATATCTAAGCTCAGGCAGAAAGAGAAACACTGATACATAGTACAAGATATCAACTTTAAACTGGTAATATTATTTTATTTATTTTATTTGCAGTTTGTTTTCCATGATAGTCCATTAGGCTACAAGGAGCCCATTTTCAGTGAAGTCCTGGGGAGAAAAGCTCCAGAGAAATACAAATACACAGTACAGAAATAGCACAAATCCATAATATACATTTCAATTAAATGTTAAATACATATTTTGGATAGTACAAACCTATATCACACAATTCAAATAAATGTTACATAATACAGAAATAAAAAAAGATTTTCATTAGCAAAATTTCATCAGGTTAATTCAGTAAGTAGGAATGTGTTTTTTTTTTTAGCCAATTACAATGAGACATTTGTTTTTAATAAAATGTTATCTGCATAACATTGGTAGATATGTTTATTAGACCATGGTCCACAAAGTCTGACTTAGTATAATTCACACAGCTCATTGTTTACCTACAGTGCATGTATCTTGAAAAAATACACAAAGTTCCCATGTCATCCAATGGAGCCCTTGTGATCATTGTTACTGGGTTCAGTGTGATCTGGTATGATTAGATGTTCCTTAAGAGATGGTGGGGCTGATTATCACGCCAGTGTTTCACCATTAACATTAGCATTTTTTTTACCTGCTGCATTTCAAGAGTTGTGTTTTCTGAGAGCTGAATGAGATTCTTAGGTTTAACCAGAAGATTGTGTTACTCTACGTTATACATTTCTGGTGTTATTTTGATTTAAGAGCTCTGGTCTTGTATTCAAACAAACCAGCAGTTTCAAACATTTATCATGAGAGCAAAGGGAGGATAAAGAAGATCCCTGCATCTGTCCAGCCAGTATACATAAAATGTGAGGTGTATATGTGACCCCTTTGCTTTGATATACTAATATACACTGGCCAACAATGAATTATTCAGAATTTACTTATAAGTGATGTGATTTACCTTTGGATCGAGAGGTGTGTGCGGCAAAGTTTACTGGGAGGGAGAAAATCCTGTATCAGACATTGTTGGGGGTGTTGAATATTAGTGCTGAATACTAGAGCAATTCAGATGACATATTTCTTACACTTTTAAATACCTCTTGTTACAAAGTGTCACAGTTTGTTTTTTTTTGGATTGTCATTGGCATCCGCCCTCTTTTTCCCAGTTTATACATGAGGTTATGATTTTACATCATCAGTAACTATCAGCTAGAGCCAATGTTCACAGTGTCAGGTGGCATTCTTCCGTACCACACACATGCACACTCATGCCTATGTCCAGTTTAGATTGTCCATTGTGTGTTTTATTTATTTATTTGCATTTGGTTCCAGGAGGTTTACTAGGCCAGAGTGATACAATTTTCAGTAGAGGCCTGTGGAGAAAAGCTCCAAATACAAAGAACATGATAAAGCTACAGAATCAAAGTACAGAAGTGAAGCAGTGATGGTACAGAACACTATATTACAGAATACGTGATGCAATAAAATAGATAATACTAATTAAACACATGTTATATTTAAATATGCAAGCCAAACAACAATGCAGTTGATGACATGGGTTAAGAGCAAATGTGTGAACAATACAGTGAATGTGTGAACAATACAGTGAATGTGCAAACAATACAGTGAATGTGTGAACAATACAGTGAATGTGTAAACAATACAGTGAATGTGTGAACAATGCAGTGAATGTGTGAACAATGCAGTGAATGTGTAAACAATGCAGTGAATGTGTGAGCAATGCAGTGAATGTGTGAACAATACAGTGAATGTGTAAACAATACAGTGAATGTGTGAACAATGAAGTGAATGTGTGAACAATGCAGTGAATGTGTGAACAATACAGTATTGCAGTTTTGTAGCAGAGAGGGAAAGATGGAGAGCAGCAGATTAAAGATTCTAAGAGTGAGGGACAGGCTTAGAGCTACTGCTATATAGGCATCAAGGGTGAATAGAAGATATGGTAGGTAATTGATATAGTGACTGGGCACATAATGATTGCAGTTGTTGAAGCACATATAACTGATATCATGCAATTATGTAGCTTTCCCTATCAGCTAATAACTTATTTAATGTTGGTTTTAACAGAGTTTGCAATAATACGTCTCCATGTTTTAGCTTATAAGTACTTTCATAAATCTGAAATTTGCCACCAGTTCCTTAATGGCAAGAAGTTCCAACAGTTTTTAGCTTCTTGGTAAAAAATCTTTCTGTTTTGGTAGTTTTAGTGTCTAACAAAGCTAAAAAAGACCCCGGTTAGCAAATTAAATGGCCTCATTTTAGATCTATTTTTGAAGCAGTGGAGAACATATAATAATGTAATTAGGCTGCCAACTCTTACTTCCTTGATGTACTGATTGTCACATATAATGTGCTGTCAGAAATATCACCCACTTGTATACGTATTATTGTTTGTATCTTGAAAAAAATGGAGGCTCACATTAAAGATACAGTAAACCTACTGATCAGACATTGTCTTTTATTGTGAAATGTGTCTATAGCATAGAGTAAAACACTGAGGTAGTTTTCCCAGCAGAATTTTATTCCAAATACACATGAAACTTCACAGGTAAAAAGCACACATAAATGCCTTTGCAGTACACGCGTTTTCCACTCTGTAATCAGACTTCATCAGATGACCAGTGCTACTGTCAATAGAAGTATGCCGAGTTCTACCACAAAAAATAACCCCCAAACCCCTAAGATGGTTTGAGGGTTATTTTTTGTGTTAGAACTCGGCCTACTTCTGTTGACAGTAACACTGGTCATCTGAGGAAGTCTGATTACGGAGACGAAAATGCGTGTACTGCAAAGGTGTTTATGTGTGTTTTTTACCTGTGAAGTTTTGTGTGTATTTGGAATAAAATTCATCCTGGAAAACTACCTCGATGTTTTACTCTACCCTATAGGCACTTTTTGACTGTTTTCTTGGTGATTTTAGAGTGCCTTTCTACTGTACTTTTTCTTTTATTTTGAAATGTTTTAATATCTGAAGTCATATAATCCGTAGTTATTGATTCAGACTATTGTCTCAATGTTTGCAGCTCAGTGCTTTGTAATGAGATTTTTAATATACCTTAAAATGCTAATTATGAGGAGGGATTAACTGGAGAGGAAGTTAGGAAAGAAAAAAAAAAACAGTATGATCCTGCAAATGGGTTAATGCAGACAATAAACTGCCAAAATTATACATGGAGATATGAGGTTAAACCATGACAAGTAATAAGAGTTTAGCAGCACCAATTAGTGAATTGTCTTCTTTGGGCTGAATCTAAGGCTCCATTTAAAAGCGTCTTGTAGTCAGAGTGTTCCTTTATTTCTAACTGTTCTACATGATAGTGTTACTTAAGCAGATCACCGAAAAGGTCCCTTGAGAGGCCCAAGGATATGTGCAATCCCATGCGATATATTAATATAACTGATGAGACAGCACATTCCATGCGACTAACTGTCAAAGACATATTGACAATTGTTGTTCTGACTTGCTCTAGACATGTGTGTCCCATACTGATAGAAATTCAAATTATTGCATCAATGTTAATATAATAAGACAGACATAGTTTAACTGTTTTGCAGTAAAAACACTTTGCAAAGTTTGGCAAAGACCTAAATATGCTTCCAGAAGGCAATAATTTTGTTTGGACATCTGCAGCACAAGCTGGTGTAAAGTTTATCTGTGGAAGTTAGCTTAATATGAATATGAAATTACCTGTGTATTCTTTATTATCCGAGTATTGAACAAATACATTTGGTAGCACTGTAGGCTAAAACAGAAATTCAATATTTTTATCAGAATCTGTTTAGTTGGTATTCCTTTACTCACCTCATTTCTTCTGCAGAAATCATTGAGGGGGGAGGGTCTGTCAGATAACTGTTATATAACTTACAAAAGCAGGCATTGTTAATAAGCTGATAGAAACTGAATCCACAATAGCTTTATTCATTTCAGTCTTTCAAAAAATGTGATGAAATTCAACACGCAATGTCAGACTTACACAAATGTAAGAAATTAGTCAGTGTAGTGACAGTTAATTTGTGAATTAGGGTTTATTATTTGTTCCAAGAATTCCTTTCTTCCAAATTTTATATCCACTATCTAAAATGCAGATGTTGGGAAAGGTATTGTTAGAATAAGAGTATGGAAATGGTTTAATTATCCAAGAAATATTATCTGGAATATTCTGTTAAAATAATCTGACAGGATCATAGAGGCTGAGGCACTGATTTTATGTTTTGATGTATTATTAGATTTTGTGTAGTACAATCAGTTCTAAAGTTTGCTACTGTGAAGTGCTCATTTTATCCTAAGGCTTCAGGAAAGGGGTGGGATTGAAAGAAGTAGGTAGTACACTCTGTAAATGTTTTGTTTATCTACAAATGTGGAGCATCCAAAAAAGGGTTCTGTTGCAAGCACTCGAGTCCCAGTGGCACAAAGACCACTGTCCCAGAAGCAGGGACTTGAGTGTCCACTGACCAAGATAAGTGCGGCAGCCCTAGGGAGGGACTAAGGATGGGTGGGTGTGTAGGTTAGGGCAACGATCAGGAAAGGGGTTTAGGTTTTGGGAGCAGGGGTGGGACTTTTAGGGTTCAGCAGTGGGAAGGAATTATTAGGGTAAGGGAATGGAAAGGGAGTTTTAGTGTTAGGGAGCAGGAAGGGAGTTTAGGGTTAGAGAGAGGGATTTAAGGTTGTGGAGTCGAGTTTTACAGTTAGGGAGTGAGGACTTGGGTTAGTAATTAGGTGGGAGTTTTTATGTTAGAGTTAGGACTGTGGCAGGGCTATACAGTGTATTATGGTTAGATGTTGGAAGGGTTATGTAGTTATGTATGATAGAGTGACTCAAAGTTAGAGCATTTACTTTTCTGAGCAAGTGTTAGTGAGAATGTATGTTGTGAGGTACCTACATGTGAGAGATTGTAACACACACCCTAAAAAGGGCATCTCTGCTCCTGCTGCTTCACCAACAATTTATCTGCAGCCCTGCCTCATCATTGAAGTGACAACATTATCCCCATCCCACCACATTTATGCCATTTGATACAAACTAGATTAAAACTTTTGTATACTGCATTCACAAAAAGTAGATATACAGAACCCCCACAATGCATAGCCTACATAAAACACCCCAGCCCAAAGGTACTCTTGTTTTAGTTAGAAAATTAAATTTAAAAAGTACAACGTGTCCCATATTTCTGATTCACTTAATTAGTCACATTACAACCTGCACACACAAAGTAGCACATTCAGCATGTGGTGTAAGGCACAGAAGCTAATCCTGAAACTGATGGCAATCCATTCAGAGAAATGCAGAATCAGTGGCTAAACAGGTAGCACTTGCATTTGGTGCTAGATGACACTCCAGGTGACTGAATTAATTTGTGCAGCATAAGGGAGGTGCTGCACTCCTGAGTGTGCTACCCTCCAGATGAAATGATAAACTAACATGCCATCTGCCTGAGCTTTTTGTAGCTCAAAAGGATGTAGAAGATCCCATGGCAACTATGGAAAACAGTAGGGTTCTTTTATTGCATGTTTACATATTCATATTTTTGCAACTCTACATATCCCTCTCCAACAGAAACATAAAAATTATATCCAGTACTTATTCATTTCATTCCCCTTCATATCGAAGATGTTTTATATTCCAAGATCTGGAGTCATAATTACACTTCAACCCCCACTCCTTTTGCCACAACCAAAACTTGTTCTTTTAAGATTTAATTTTCATTTCATACCTTGCTACTGAATAATTTGTTACTCTGAGCATGCCAAATATTCACAATACTTGTAATCCATACTTTATCAAGGCAGCCAACCAAATCTTTTCCAACAATCTCAAAAATAACTGTAGGTTATTTTATAGATATTGATTTCACCCATTTACCTTTTGTAACTTTTTCCATATCTGTTAACAATTTGTCAATCTAAAAATACATGCATGATTCTTTCATCAAATCCTTATTTACCACATAACCTTTCATTTACAGATTTATACCACATAAAGGCTATAATAGGCACTTTATTTAAAACTATTCTCTATATCAAATCTTGTATTGTTATAAGACTGAACAATCTTTTTATTCATTGTTTAATTCTCATCACGTTTTCTTCCCCTAAATCTGGACAAAAATCAATAAATTGCTGTCTTTGCATGACCTTTTCATGAAATTCTTTTCTATCTTTACCGTAAATTATCAACATCTAATTTCTGATCCCATACTTACATTCATCAAGGGTATCAGAACTTGTCAGAGATTTGGGATGCATGGCTAGGCCTAAAAAGGCCCTTGTGGTCGTTAGCCTAGTAAACACCTATGAACCTATGGTTTCCAATATTCCTGAGCCAATCTTTTTACTTCTTTAAATGAATCCACCAATAACTACACCTTTTTATATCTTAATACTTCACTTAATAATATTTCTTTTTCATTGATAACCAGATTTAACATCCAAAACAAATGCAAGGGAGCCAAATGAACTATTGGATGCAACACACTTAAATATTATTTCTTTCTCTTATTAAAAATACCCCTTAAATACCCCTTAATCTAAATGAAAATACTCCTTCTTAATTAACTTTCCTTGTCACTATGATATTTACTAAATATGCCTTCTTTCTAAAGGTCAGTTTTAAGAGACACTGTACCACAGTTTCACAAGCCCCTGGATTTCTCCTAGCAAACATTCTCATTTTTTTCTTAAAAAATATCTTTTCCAAAAAATACTATTTTTTTTTGTTTTCTTTTCTTGAAAAAAAAACACATTTCTTAGTATCCCCCCATACATTTTCTTTTTCTCTAGTCACCCATAATTCTACATAACCCTAAATATTTCTCAACCTCAAACAATAACTGTATAATCTGATTAATATGTTTTGTAATTAAAGCAATATCATCTACATACATCATTATTAAAGGAATGTTCACAAGATCCCTTTTACTTAAACTGGCACTCATTAAATTATCAAATACATTAATTAACAATGCATACAATATAGGACTCATAGGGCAGCCCTGCCCCGAACCTTTTCATATTTTTATCCTCTTACTTAACTATGAGTCTACAAGTGCCAACTCGTGATACACCATCTCAACAAGAAAGGTGCACTACATCCCATGAGCCCAATCTTACTTAACTACTTAGCCCTCCCAACACCCAACCCTATGAAACTGTAAAGCCTGACTGGAGCCCTAACTCTAATCCTAAAACTCCCACCCAGTTTGTATCATGAATCCTCATTCCCTAACCCTAAAACTCGTCTCCCTCTGTAAATCTAAAATCCCCAATCACTCCCTAAACCTAAAAATCTAACTCCCAAACCTATTTTTTACATTTTTTCTCTAACCATAACTGCCTTCCCACTCCCTAAACCTAAATTTCTCCTGCTACTCCCAAACCCTACACTCTCTTCCTCCGTCCTAACCCTAAAACTCTCTGCAATACTTTAATTCTGATCCCAGAATTTTCTGCATGATTTGTTTCTGCAGAACTCTGTTTTCATTCACCTCCTCATTCAGCTGCTCTGAAACCAGCACCATTTCCTTCATCTTGCTGTATTTCCATGCTAGTCTCCATCTCTATCTTTCTGAGCTACTCACACCTATTTAGACATGTGTCTGAAAAGATTTAAGCTAAGCAAGCCAGCAGGTTGAGCACTGAGCTTGACATAGCTCTTAAGAGATTTTTATTTTTCAAAATGCTGCAAAAGAGTCTCCTCTACAATAAAAAAAATGACAGGGTGACTTTTAGTTCTTCTTCTTCAAATGAGATTTTCCTTTATTGTTCATAGGTTCATAGGTGTGTACTAGGCTTATGGCCTTGGAGCCTTTACAAGCCTAGCCCATAGGATTACTCTGGCATCGTACCACCCAACTTTAGTTTCCAGTGCCTCTGTCGAGTAGAGCCACTGAATTGACCTTTTCAGAAGTTATGAGCGTTCAGGTGCTAGGACAAAAAAAACTACTCTCACCTGAAACAGAAGACTACAAAAAGAATGCGATCATCCCAGATGTCCTCGCTACATGTTTCCTAGTAATATAAATATCATCTTGGGTCTCCTGTGAAGACAGGCCGCTAGCTTAGCAAGGGTGGCACAATCAAAACAGGATAAAAAATAAAGTAAATAATTGCTCATAAAGAAATTATTTTATGTTCCTATGTATGTGTTTTAGGCTATCTGAGTATCTTAGTAGCAAAGCCACAGAGAAAATCCTCCAGTTTGCTCTGTCGGTGATGCTAGTTTGCCTATGTATGTGAACAACTAGAGGGCTCAATGATTATACACCTCTCAACTGTACAGATTTTTGCAGAATGTCTGGATATTGTCTCATATTGTTGGTCTGTTTCTCATAAAATTGGAGTTTTCAGGCAAATCATTGAGGACTGATGTCAGAAAATACTGGGAAATCATTGAGGACTGATATTAGAAAATAATAGCAAACATTTGAGTTATATATTTCATATCCTACAGAAAATTCATAGCAATGCAAAACATGTCATTCTATCAACTTTCTAAATTTTTAAGAACAATATTTAAAAAGTGTCCCTATTTTTGGGCCTTTGTCTCACCATTATTTATGGCTTTGTCCAGATTTCTTGCTCTTAGACGTTGAGAAGTATGTTAATGAATTATTTCAAGTTTTGCATTTAAACGTACTTCTTTAAATTCTCTACATATTTCAGTTTCAGGAACATATAATGAAATATGTCTTCAGTTCTTTGTATGCCTTGTTACATTGCCTGAATGCCATAATGGGAATATTCTGTGAGAAATGCCTTTAAGTTATTTTGTATGTGCACTTACAGCAATTTCCTGCCAGAGTAATAGAAATATTGCCATGGTGTGATCCCATGGGCATGGGACAGGATACCCACCTGACCTCACAGAACAATGTTCATCAGTTGGGTTTGGAGCCCAATGGGGATGGGTAGGGAGGAGCAGCTGAACTGTGGCTGTCTCATTCTCCTTTGTAGAGATCCCTCTTGGCAGAGTAATTGTCCAACATTATACAGGGTCCTAAATGTTGGTATGTACCCAAGTAATGTTCTATGCTGCACTATATGTGTTGTTCATTGCATATGTATTTCACTGTTGACAAATCTTATGATTGGCATGGGAGTTTGTAAGGCATAAATGAAAACATAGTAGTATGTTTTGGCCACCATAATGTGGTTTTGACTCATCCTGCATAGGCTGTTGCCCCTTTTCTAAGGGTACTATATCTGGAGACCAAAGGGTATATCATTAGCAGGTAAGGTATTGAGCCAATGGTTAGAGATGTTCTTGGAATTCTTCCCCCAGAATGATACCTGATGTCACCATCTTTTACTAATCCAGGTCATTCACACCCTACTCAAAAATTGTTGTTTTCCTGTTGACTTGTTTAGAAACAACATAATTGTTAGCTAATGGCATGTTGGTTCATTTCATATGCCACATATTTATATGCTAGGGGGAGACCAGTTATGGTGTAGTTAGTTCATTGTGACTAGAATAAGCCAAATGGCTTTCATGTGAGTCAGTGATCATCCTAAATAGTTAATTTTGACAGGATGCATACATGTGGCACAGGGCCTCCTTGCCTTGTTACTCTGTGATGCACAGGATGCAAAATTGTTTTGGCATAAAGAAAATAAAAATATATAAAAGTAATTTCAAACGTAATTGTGATGCCCCAGCACTGGCCCAGTAATCAAGAAGCCTCAATCCTCACCACTAGCACCAGTGGGGGATGTACATTGGGAGGATGACAAGTACTCACACAGTAAAGTGCAATTTCCCTTAAAAGCACACAGAGACCACAGTCAGTCTGGGGCTGTTTTCTCCCTCTTTTTCCAGATCCCCATTAAGATTCCCCATTGGCATAGCTGTAGAGTTAAGATCTCAGCTGAGTGACCAAGCCAAGACCTCCAGCACCCTCTCTGTCCTACCAGTGCTTTGTGTCCCTTCCCAAGTAGCTGACACACATACACACATGCACACACACACACACACACACACACACACACACACACACACACACACACACACACACACACACACACACACCTGGGAAAGGCTGGCACATATTTATTAGCTATGCCCCCTTCTGCCCAGACTATAAGGTAGTTTTGCCTGCCACCAGTCACTCCTTATCAGCTACTTTAAGTCCCTTAACAAAGGGTGGCCAGTCCTACTATGTAATGTTACTATTAATCCAAATGGTAGTTTGACCAAGACTTGAAAGGCTATTAGAAGTGGCCTACACAGTATGGAATACTGGTAGTCTGGTCAATCACTGGCAGACCACAAAAGGCACAGTTATAAAGTAATGACAGGCTGCACGTGTCCACACACAAGACAGCATAAGGGGAATGTCCAAGGTAAATCTGTGAGTCAGGTGCCAGTAGCTTCCATATTACACATGTACCCAGCTCACCCCACCATCACCCGGAAGTTTATCACAGGTCATATCCTTGCTGTAGGGAATAAGTACAGCATGAACCCATCACTGTATGGAAATACACACACACAATGCTGCATGCTGAATAGGTGTCCCTTGCAGGTGTGTCCCTAGCTGTAAACAGCAACCTAACTACATCCAGACTCATGGATCAGTATAAACAGGAAGGACTGACAGGAACACCTCAACCACTCACCACTGTCACACGAGGGTAATCCACTGGCTTGCAGCCTGGGAACGTATGAGTGACAGAATGCACTGGCCTGCTACGGATGGCCTACAGCACTCTCAAATGGCCTAAAGTCCTCTGTCAAAGGCCCATGCTTCACTCATAGTTCCCATGTATGAAATGTCATGGGGTCCTAACTAATAACCTGACACAGTAAACAGAAAAGAAATGCAATGCCATGCTGACAAATGCCAGTAGCATGCCTCCCCATGTCCTACTGCAAAAACTGTGGACCAGGCCATAAATACACTGGGATAAATGGCCAACTATAGGGATACCTTGGAGATATTGCTTTCATAATGATAGGAAGAGGAGAGAATAACAGAGGGGGGGGGGTGTAGACGCATGGCTGTCATGGAGTGTGTGAAGTCTGAAACTCTAATGTCCGCCCATATTACCTCCTGACTGCAAACCCATGAATGTATAGCCAGAAAACAGCTTGTAAACCACAATGTGAAGGTAAACTGACCAGATGTGTGAATCCTGCCTCTGAATAACCTGGGTGTATCTGTACAGCTGAGAGGTACGGCCTCAGCAGGATATGGCCTCACCGTTAAGTGGAGAAAAGCACAAGAAGGGGATCCCAGGCCAGCATACTACCAAAGTGCTGGTCCATTTACACAGAACCAGCAGTCTATTGTCTGTAGCTACCCCTCCACAATGGCAGGAGTGTGCCAAAATGCGTAGTCTATATGCCTCAGAATATTGATCTCAGCTTCATTCATCTTGTATTTCCCTGGTAAATAACTGTGAGCAAAGAATGGTATCTGTCAGTAGTGGATGACAGGATACATCACAGTGTAAAACAGTACATATGTCAGCACATCTATGCTACAACCAAACATGTCATACAAGCAGCACAGGCAGCAATAGTTACTGTATCCCCTGTATGTTACACCCATTGTATCACCATATTGGCAACCTATCTACAGATATCTTGCAGAAACAGATTGTTAGGTGCAGCTGTAACACACAAAACCTAGGACTAGTGTCCAACTCTGCCTGGAGTGGATGCACACACTCAATATAGAAGATCATATTGGGCATGCACATACACTTACAGAAATGAAGCCCATGTTTGACAACAGAGTCAATTATAGATATCTGTTATTCACAGATGTCTGTGCACATACATCAAATTGTACACCATTTATACTTCACATACACACACACACACACACACACACACACACACTGGATAGGAATATTCACACATAATATGTCAAACATACATACACAGAGATGTGAGGAAGAGAGACAGACAGTGACAGAAATAATCCCATTATGACTCCTTTCCCACATAGTATACATCCCATTGGCCTATATCACATGATGTGCTGATGTCTTTCACTGTAGAAATTCCTTTTGTTAGCCCTCAGCCCTATAGTTTCAGTGGTGCTCGTGAAAACTGTGTAACACTATAGTACAAATAAGTATTCATGTAGCATTTGTAATCTCAGTCCTTTCAAATGTAAAGTTGTGTGTGAGTGTGTGTGTGTGTGTGTGTGTGTGTGTGTGTGTGTGTGTGTGTGTGTGTGTGTGTGTGTGTGTGTGTGTGTGTGTGTGTGTGTGTGTGTGTGTTTCTAAATGAATGAGTTGGGGCCATTAATACTCATTACACTTCCCATTGCCCTACTTTAGCACTCATGCTGATGTTAGTCACTCTGAAATAACCCTTTGGGCAGTTTACAACTATATAAGCTCCATGGCGCTTGTGATAACTGCGTAGACTATAGTGTAGCAAACTAATCTTGGTCCTGGCAGTTGTGAAAAATGTATGTGTTTGTGTGAGAGAGAGTGTGTGTGTCTTTGTAAATATATGATTTTGAGGCCATTCACACTCACTACGCTTCCCTTATCCCTCTTTTAGCACAGCTGCTAATGTCACTCACCTTCAAAGATACCTTTGAACAACTCTCCATTGTTTAAGCTCCATGGTGCTTGCAATAACTGTGTAAACTATAGTGTAGCAAACTAGTTAGGTAGGGGTTCTAATCCTGATCCTGGCAGTTGTGAAAATGTGTGTGTTTGTGTGAGGTAGTGTGTACATCTTTGTAAAGATATGATTTTGTGGCCATTCACACTCACTACACTTCCCTTATCCCTCCTTTAGTACAGCTGCTGATGTCACTCACCTTCAAAGATACCTTTGGACAGCTCTCTGCTATATAAGCACTGTGGCACTTGTGATAGCTGTTTAAACTATAGTGTAATAAACTAGTTAAGTAGGGGTTCTAACCCTAGTCCTGGCAGTTGTGGAAATGTGTGTGTTTGTGTGAGACAATGTGTGTCTTTGTAGAAATATGCTTTTGAGGCCACTCACTACACTTCCCTTATCCCTCCTTTAGCACAGCTGCTGATGTCACTCACCTTCAAAGATACATTTGGACAGCTAACCGATGTATAAGTTCCGTGGTGCCCGTGATAAATGTGTGACACTGTAGCAATACATAGATAGCTAGGGGCTCAAAACTCAGTACTGGCAAGTGTGTGTGTGTGTGTGTTTGTGTGTGTGTGTGTGTATGTGTGTCATCAGTACCTTGTGTGGGTGTGATTGTATAATAACAGAATCCACTGGGGGTTGGGTTTTGCTAAATTATTATATTGATGACCTAGTATATGTCCTAATGTCTACATTACAGGGCCAACAGTTGTCAAAACTGTACAAGTTGGTGTAGACAATCCACAGCCCTAAATGTGTAGTGGCATGTGCAATGACTATGTGACAGTATGGAGTAGTTAATATAGACAACCCTTCTAAAAGTCAGAAACTTCTCTTCACCCATGAATCATACACAAACACACTTGGCTAGGCCAAACCACTCTGTCAGTAGTTCTCCTACAAACTCCCTCACAGATAGCACCCACGGTGTGATTGCAGTGGACACCATGTCAAACCGATGACCAGACATGACTGGTGTCACACATGATATGGACCCATGTCCTCTCATCTTTGGGATCTACCCTTCTGAGGTGCAGGAGAGCACAAAGGCACCAAGGCTGAAGATGTTTGCATACAACAGTAAGGTGGGTGGTAACATTCCCAATTCATGTGATGTTGACATCATGCCCAAAGACCACTTGACACCTATGACTGTTGTCAGAACCCTGGACATTACCTCAGTGCCAAGAGGTGTGCCGCCATTACCCTTGGGAACACCGTGGCTCCCATGAAGTAATACATCGATGGTAGTCCACTGAGCAGTGATATTTTTCTAACAGAATGGGGAACACAGGTTGACAGTCAGCTGTCTGTTGACCACAACTGTGCCACTGACATCAGAAAATACTTTGATGTGTTACATCTTCTGACTAAGTGTGTGTTATTCAGCAAGTAAAAGGACATGTAACCCTGTTCCATCCCCTCAGTAGCCCAGTTAATGTGTACAGTGGCCCTTTTGCTATGCTCCCCACTGGACACCTGCAACAACTGTAGATTCTGCAAGCATACCCAACAAAGGGAATACTATGCCTTATACACATGTCCTGTATGGAAAGACTCCACTAACTCCAATGAATCCTTGTGTCATACTGTCTATGTAGGTGCAATCACTACCTCAGTTACACAGCCATGTCTCACCAAACTAGGTCAGGAATGCTACATCTGAAGATACCAATCTGTCCACACAACATACCCCAGAGACCTCAAGCACACTTCCACACTTAAAAGGATATGCATGTGAGACAGGTGCACAATCCAGATATTGTCCATGTAATGGGATATAAATCACATACATGTGAAGAAGTGCACATCACTGGCCACCCACAATAGAAATCTGAATGAGTGGATGGGGAATACAATACCTACCCCTGGGGACCACTCCAGTGACTATACTCCTGAGCCACACTAGGGACTATTGTCATGTGGCCTGCTGCCAAGGTATTCCCTTGGGCTAGCCTTGTAGAGCCTTCAGGCCCATTCACCTACTACACACCTATGAAGCAATGAACCTATGGATGTCAGTATTGGTAAGTGTGTGTGTGTGTGTGTGTGTGTGTGTGTGTGTGTGTGTGTGTGTGTGTGTGTGTGTGTGTGTGTGTGTGTGTGTGTTTGTGTGTGTGAAAGGTAATCTCAGTGTTTGGTTGGTGAATATCTCCTGTGTCCATGGTTATTAGCAATCAGAGGTGTGTCCAAACCACAACACGTACCATTCCCCACTCTACAACAGATGTAAATCAACATATACCTATGTACAACCCTCAGCCCTATAATCTGTGAGGCATATGCAAGCACTGTGTTACAGACCTGAGAAATCCATGCAGATACATCTGTACCCTGCCTAAGACATGGTGGATGTGTTACCACATTGCCAAACCCCTTGGTGTTGCTGCAGGGCTACATGCTGGTGACACACAGATACCTAGAACAGAAACAGGATACAGCATGTGAGAACACATACACTCAGCACTTCACTTGTGAGGGGGGGGGTAAAGCTGGCACTGAATGTGTTGCCAAGAATGTGGCCAATATCTGTTGTCTCAGGATAGGTATTAGCATTTTGCAGTAACTCACAGCACTTGTGTTTAATGCTGTGTAGGTTGTTGATGTACGTATCAAAGGCTGTTGTGGTTGTCATCAGTGTCTGCTGAATGTCTGCCTCCATAGATGCCTGTAGGGGATTCCACAAGGGATCCCAAGTTGTGTTTGAGGCTAATAAAGGAGTTCAACAGTTATGGGACACCACCTTTCTCTACTACAGTGTCTTCCTTCTGTAGTACACTTTAGTAATGGTAAGGGACCATCACATTGTCTCCAAGTGTTTGGAGGACAGT
This sequence comes from Protopterus annectens, assembly GCF_019279795.1. Taxonomy (NCBI): domain Eukaryota; kingdom Metazoa; phylum Chordata; order Ceratodontiformes; family Protopteridae; genus Protopterus; species Protopterus annectens. The sequence goes on from NC_056745.1 coordinate 25,053,591, forward strand.
GTCTGGGTTCTGTTGGCCTTGGCTAGTACCATGCATTCATGTACCTGTTTGTACAGTGCATATATGTATGATTCCATAGTCATGCAGCTATTTCCCATTGCCATGGATATAGAGAAGTCATCCACCCCTTTTTTCATGGCTGCAAAGTCAGCTTTGGAGAGGATTTGCAAGATGGTTACCTATGTGGGGGGTGTGGCTGACATGTTGAGCTCCATGTTGATTACAGCCTGTGTGGAGCTCACCATGCAGGAATTGACAACTGTGGATGAGCAACAGTCCCATATTTAAGTGGTCAACACAGGTCAAGGTTGCTGCATCCGCTACTGGGAGTCAGTATGAGTTGATCAAGGGCAGTGGAAATAATGAATCCCAGGAAGTGTTGGGCCACTGTATTAGCACTTGGCTACTTTCCCCAGATAATGCAGGGGTAGTTGAACCTCATACTATGTCAGTGTTGTATTGGACCATCATAGATGGCAGGGTGTTGAGGAATGTGCATTGACAGTCTAGGGAAATAGATGTGGACCCATAGCAGGCTATGGTCTGGATTGCACTATTAACCCAAGGCAAGTGTACTGAAAGTATCTCCAATGCATTATACTGGGATGGTAGACTGGAGGTGTTCCTATCCATAATGAATATGGAGACACCACCTGTGGAGGTGTGGTCCATGTTTGGGGACTGACAGCTGTGGAATGTGTCATAGCCTGATACTGCAGGCCTGCTGTCTGCCGCTGTGAACCACCTCTCCATTACAGCAGAAATGCTAATTTCCTCCACTCTGACGAGTGCTTTGAGTGACTGCATTCTGACAGTTAGATGTCTACTGTTGAGCAGCATGACCCTCAGATTGCATACATGTCTAGCTGTTATGGTGGTAATTACATTTGGAACACTGCCTAATAAGGCATCATAGGGGTGGCAAGACACTTAGCCAGTACCTGGAAACCCAGTGCCAACAGATGTAGGACATCTGTGGCAAATCATTGGGTTCTATCAATCATGTCATCCCATGCAGACATGTACTGGATCCCCTGAGAATGACACAAAACATGTAAGCCAATGTTGCAGTCAATCATTTGTTGATAGTACCATCTAGCATCATTCCGGATCACGGCAGTGCACTGCTCAGGGCTACTGTCACACCTGCCTGGACAATATAATCAGATGGTTCAACCATGTCTCTCGTCATGTAGATCAGGGATGTGTGGTCCAGGTCATTCACACCCACATGGATACAGAGTGATAACCATAGTTGTTGTGGTGTGCCATGACTGGCTGTGTCATGTGTCAGATGCTGGCACATGATAAATATTTTACTGTTACCTGCTCCATAGCTTGAGGGGCATGCTGTGTAGGTTAAATATGTGTCCCTTGGCATATGCAATGTCGTAGTGTCTGAGTAGGTGTCTGTCTTGCTGGTCTGTGCTGTTTGGGTAAATGTCCATTGACTGCCTTTGCAAAGGTGGATGTGTGGTTTTTCACTGTATATCATCGCTGTCAAAGTGGGTGTCATGGTGAGCTATGTGTTCCACATGGTGTGGTGCAGGTGTTGATCATATGCATATGTCCACACTGGGTGATATACGGGTAACTCTCACAGGTCTGAGTGTTTGGAGTTTAGAGGGGAGGGTTGTCTGTGTACATGAGGCAGTTGCAGCAGTGCCTCTGAATGGACAAGTACACCAGGTTAATGGGTGAAAGCACAGAAAACTGCCCTTCAATCTTGCCAGGAGGGGTGAACATAACTAGTAAGTACTGGTGCTACTTCTGTGATGAACAAGTACTGCTGATGGCTCCCACGTGTGCCACACTTCTTGATACATTAATCTTGTGAAGTACCAAGCCATAATGCTATTTCAAGTGCAAGGCAGAAAGAACTAGCACTATGTAATGGTGGAACTGAAGGCAGACTTTCTACCACCTGTACTACTTTCCCTCAGCTGTGCAGTTATTAGCAGCTTTGGACATGTGAAACATCAGTAAGCTCTGTAGCATGTACAGTAACTGTGTAACACTATAGTAGAAGTAACTAGATAGGAAGGGATTCTAATCCCAATACTGGCAAGTGAGTGTGTGCATGTGAGGATCATGTACTGTCTGGTTTATGCCATTTTTGACTTGTATACTACCCTTCATACTTCCCTTCACCCCAATCTAGTAGTCCTGTCAATGTCATCCACCTTAGAAGTACCATTGAAGTAGGTGGAAATGTATATGTTTGGTGGCACGTCTAACTGAATAGCACTATATTAGCAATAACTAGATAGGAAGGAGTTCTAATCTCCCTCCTGGCAACTGCTTGGATTTGTTTGTGTGGGAATCATGTATTGTGTGGGTTACACCATTTTTGACCTGTGTACTACCCTTTACACCTCCGCTCACCCCAATGTAGTAGTCCTGTTGATGTCATCCACCTTAGAAGTACCTTTGGACTAGGTGGAAATGTATACATTCTGTGGCATGTCTGATAGGTCTTGCTGTGCAGGCCAGCATCATTTACCCTGTGGACCACAATGTTACACAGGGTTGTCCTCTTCCACACATATTCTGCTCTCTGTCCGTATAACAGGGCATACTGTTCGATCACATATTGGGTGATGATGTCAGTTTCCCCAACAGAAAATGCTGGTAGGCAAGCCCTCAGCATGTTACCTGGAAGATATAAACAGGAAAAAGGTCACAGGACCTCATACGGTTGTCAAATTGTACATCAACAGTGAATATTACTTGCAAATAATCCAAACTACACCATAACCCTCCAATCTAACATGGCTCCAGCAGCTTGCATTACAATCCTGGCCCAGAACTACCTTATTCCACCCAATGTTGAACACCTAATTGCATAATCCTGTATTTTCCATTCATTTCTGTGTATAGGGTTGAAAGTGGCCATGTTCCATGGGGATGGTGTGTGGATGGTGGCAGGTCTGTGTTTGATTGTGATGTGTGATGGAGCTTTGATCACATGCCTGAGTTCATGTAAGAGCCAGACAGTGACGTTATTATGCCCCATGGAGATTTACTATTGTTGCCATCAGTAGGCAGTATGTACATGCTCACCATTGCTGAGGGGAGGAGTGTGGTTGATGTGCATATCCCACTATACAACTGAGGTGGACAGGGTGGCAATGTTCCCACCTAACCTGTCTGATGCAGATTGCCCATATCCATGGTATGTCTGTATGAGGTGTTCTTAACCCCCAGTACATGGTGAATTGTGTTGTTTCCTTTGAGACTGACAACATATGTAGAGACACTGCTGCAATTTTCCATGGTGGTGTGGATATGTCTGATTTGTACTCATAGTCAGCCTTACAGGAAGTCACCTGTAAACTTGCATGCTTACTCAGATGGAGGTGGACTTGCTTCCATGTTGTCACCTGCACATATGTGTCCCTGTGCAGCCAATATAGCAACCTATTATGTGGTTTGTGTATTGCTGCTATCCACCAAAGAGGATTATTCTACCTTGGTGGAGACTGGTTATACCGGTCAGATACTGCTGAGTCCATATAGCTACAGTGGATATAAAGGGTACACACCCCTGTTACAATGCCTGGTATTTGTGCAATTGAAACATGACACCACAATAACTGATTTCAAAACAATTCCCACCTGTCATGTGACCTACAGCTTGTACAATTCAATTGAAAACATAAAAATCTAGTCTGTGAAAACATATGGAAATAATAATCAGTACAATAAGCCAGTAGAATGAGTGTGCACACCCTTAAACTGATATGTTGTGTTTGCACACCCTTAAACTGATATGTTGTGTATGCACACCCTTAAACTGATATGTTGTGTGTACACACCCTTAAACTGATATGTTGTGTGTGCACACCCTTAAACTGATATGTTGTGTGTGCAAACCCTTAAACTGATATGTTGTGTGTACACACCCTTAAACTGATATGCTGTGTGTACATACCCTTAAACTGATATGTTGTGTGTATACACCCTTAAACTGATATGTTGTGTGTGCACACCCTTAAACTGATATGCTGTGTGTACACACCCTTAAACTGATATGTTGTGTGTATACACCCTTAAACTGATATGTTGTGTGTGCAAACCCTTAAACTGATATGTTGTGTGTACACACCCTTAAACTGGTATGTTGTGTGTGCACACCCTTAAACTGATATGTTGTGTATACACACCCTTAAACTGATATGTTGGGTGTGCACACCCTTAAACTGATATGTTGTGTATGCACACCCTTAAACTGATATGCTGTGTGTACACACCCTTAAACTGATATGTTGTGTGTACACACCCTTAAACTGATATGTTGTGTGTGCAAACCCTTAAACTGATATGTTGTGTGTACACACCCTTAAACTGGTATGTTGTGTGTGCACACCCTTAAACTGATATGTTGTGTGTACACACCCTTAAACTGATATGTTGGGTGTGCACACCCTTAAACTGATATGTTGTGTGTGCACACCCTTAAACTGATATGTGCACACCCTTAAACTGATATGTTATGTATGCACCTCTTCAGATGGTTACAGCATTAATTTGTCTTGGTTTGGACTCCAACATCATGACACATCTTCGGTTGCCAATAGTTGCTCACCTCCCTGGACACAACTTTGATTCTTTTTCAGTGGAACTGTACAGGGTAGGGGTCACATTCAAGATGAAAAACATTTTGAAATGATTTTCTGTGGTCTCATCATCATACAGCACACAGACATGCCATTTCACCAGGGTTGTGTACACTTGTGATATCCATTGTCTATAGTTGTTGATATAGTTGGTAGTGGAAGGCAAGGACAGAAGGTCATAACACAGTTGGACACTTATCTGATTGCTACCTGATAATCATGCCTACTGCAGTACCCATATCAGTGTCAGGGCAATGCAATGACCAGTAGCTGTAGACATTTATGTCTGCTGTATGCATTGATACTGATATTACACACATGTGCAACATGCACAACCTATGTACCTGACTGCTTGAAACCCATGTAATTAGTTTTGTGCCTTCCAGCTGAACATATGCATACATACATGTACTTATGGAATACCTGGTATACATGTCAGTTCTATGTTAGTATGGCACACTGTATTTACAGTCTTGATGCTCAATCATACTTCTCAACCTGTTACAGCAGTATGTCTGGAAAATGGCACAGATAATGGGGTACAAAAGGGACATCAATATTGATACTGTATTAATATAGCTGTACCATACATTACTACATTGATTGCACAATGGGCTTTGACATCACTGTGATGACCTGGAAGATGTCCAACAGTTATCAGTAGGCTGTTATGTTACATTGTCATTGCTCACAGACTTGCCAATGGTTTGGCTGACATAACACTGGTATATGCGTATGCGACTACAGATATCAGCCACAAATGTGCTTATTGTCCAGCAGAACACTATATTAATTCAATATATCACATGCAGTTCAACACACATGTTTGCAACAGTACTTTACTATGCACATGACCTATATAGGTCTCTTAATTTTACAAGACAAACGTGTCATACTCATATTCACAGGTAATATGTGGATTTGAACAATATCCCATTAACTGGCCTAGTAGTGGCACAGTCACAACAGTTTGACAGACATCCCAGTGGTTGTCATATGTGACCTGTTCTTACCCAGAGTGAGTCAGTCTCTTGAGCTGTGATTCTACCTTGCAACCACTTAGAGCATCACATCTGGACAAGGCCTACAATGATGGGGGGATTAATAGGGACAAACTTTAAATATTCCTGTTACAAGCATAGGAAGTTTGCAGAATGATATATTTTGCATTATAGTAAATATTCTTAAGGATGTGGAGTCTTAGACTCAAGTGTTTGTCATTACTTGATGACTTCAATCCTCAGCTATTTGCCAGAAAAGTACAGATTTCAGGAGGAACAGACAAAAAACTATGATGGGAAAATCTGGACATTCTGTGAAGATCTGTACAGTTGAGAGGTATGTCTGTGATATCTCCCACTTTAGAGAGGGCCAGATGCTATGGCCATAGCAGCTGTTTAGCAGGACATTAGTACAGCATGTCTTGTTGGGACATATATTCCTCCAAATCATATTTCCCATTACAGACCAAGCACTACATTCAATTACTTGCTTACATGTTCCACATACCTTTTTTCTTTCTTCTCTTTTCCAGTTTATGTTTTGTTTACTCTCTCTCTCTGCACTACAGGGATAGAGCATGGCTTTTGTAGGTGATGCTCATGACCAGGTGATGGCTTGTGCACCTATTGGGGTTCCCCACTTGCTAACTGCATTGCAGAGCAGCTGTGTAGTTCTTCCAATAGCCAATGTCATGGCAGCACACTCCTATAATTGAGTATTCCACATGGGCATTGGCCCTTTCCCTTACTTGTGATGAAGACATCCTGAGTACTCCATGTGGGTGTTGGCCCTTTCCCTTACTTGTGAGGAAGATATCCTGAGTACTCCATGTGGGCATTGGCCCTTTCCCTTACTTGTGAGGAAGACATCCTGAGTACTCCACGTGGGCGTTGGACATTCCCTTACTTGTGAGGAAGACATCCTGAGTACTCTATGTGGGCATTGGCCCTTTCCCTTACTTGTGAGGAAGACATCCTGGAGATGTGTGAGCTACTACCTCTTACAACAAGACTTGTGGAGACAAGCCAACTAAATGGTGGGGAAGGTCAAGACTTAGGGGCAGAATGTGAGTATTGCTGTTATATGTTTGGAATACTGCTAGTTTAACATGAGTTGTCTGTACATGCTACTTCTGCATGGGTTTCAGTCTGAAAACGTTCTGTCTCTGCATAGCTCTCAACTGTAGGGCTATCCACATAATGGCCACAGGTTAGCCTGTTATGTGTGGTTTGTTCCCCAGACAAGTGTTGTCCTTGGCAAATCAGTAGCATACTCTGGTGATTGCAATCTGTAAATGCTCACATCCATTTATGTTTCTGACTTTATATCCCTCAGAAAATATAGGTTACAACAAACCCTGTAACACCAGCAACTTTCTCAGTGTATAACAGCAATATTTCATGTATGGCCATGTATTTGGCCCTCTGTCCACCAATTATGTCAGGCTTTGTCCAGATGTCATCCAGTAGGAGGCTGATAGTTATAATGGTCTATCATTATTTAGTGCTGTCATTCCTATTGAGGGAAAGGCTGGAAAACATGTTGAAATCTGTACATTCAAGAGGTTGGTGTATAGAGAATGCTCTCAGATGCCCTTGTAACACATTTTATGTGGACGAGAGTAACACATGTTTTAAAACTAGGCTGTTAGATGATGAGAGACATATTACTGATAAGAAAAATGACAGTTCTATAGCCTTACATTTGAATAACTTTCACCATGGGGACAGTACTGGGTTCCAAGGTATTGTTTTGTAAAAGGTCTGTTCCTCAGTTTGATGAAACATTCATAAAAGGGCAATTATTATGTACAGACTAGGTGTATTAATATTGAATGTGATACTTTATCCCGTAGGAGGTTACATGAGAAGTGTAATTGGAGGCTGTGTATGTAATTATGTAATTAAGTGTTAATTGCTTCTTGTGATTAAGGTAAGTATTTGTTGCAATGTTTTACTCCTTGAAGGCTTTGTCCAAGACCTCAGAGTATTGAAAATGTGTGTGAATTACTGGCTGGTTGTATTCCTCTTTGCTATGTTCAGTCATTTTAGTTGTTTTGCTAAGAGGTTGTTGCATGTCTGGTCATTGTGTATGGCCTATCATGATTTTGTAGCAGTGAACTTTTCACTTATTTATTTGGACGGGGGGGGGGGGGGCAGATGCGCATGTCATGTGTCCTTTTGTATCCAGCTGTGCATGCCGCCCCAGTTATGTGTGGTCTATCAGCAGCATATCTTTGTATGGGCATTTTGGGACATGTATGCATAGTAGATATGTATGTATGTATGTATATATATATATATATATATATATATAGATCTTTTTCTCTTTTGGCTGTTCTCATTAGGGGTCACCACAGTGGATAATCTGTTTCCATTTCTTCCTGCCTTTGCATATTGTTGTATCACACCAGCCACCTGCATGTCCTCTCTCATCACATCCATAAAACTTCTCTTAGGCCTTCCTCTTTTACTCCTACCTGGCAGCTCCATCCTTAGCATCCTTTTCCCAATATACCCAGCATCGTTCCTCAGCACATGTCCAAACCAACGCAATCTCACCTCTCTGACTTTTTCTCCAAACCATCCAGCCTAAGCTGACCCTCTAATGTACTGATTCCTAATCCTGTCCATCCCTGTCGCACCCAATGCAAATCTTAACATCTTTAACTCTGCTATGTCCAGCTCTGACTCCTGCCTTTTTGTCAATGCCACCATCTCCAACCCATATAACATAGTTGGTCTCACTACCCTCTTGTAGACCTTCCCTTTCACTCTTACTGACATCCGTCCATCACAAATCACTCCTGACACTCTCCTCCACCCACTCCACCCTGCCTGTACTCTCTTCTTCACCTCTCTTCCACACTCACCATTACTCTGAACTGTTGATCCCAAGTACTTAAACTCATCCACCTTCGCCACCTCTACTCCCTGCATCCTCACCATTCCTCTAACCTTCCTCTCATTCACACACACACCCACCCACACACACACCCACACACACACACACACACACACACACACACACACACACACACACACACACACACACACACATATTCTGTCTTAGTCCTGCTGACCTTCATTCTTCTCTCTAGAGCATATCTCCATTTCTCCAGGGCCTCCTCAACCTGTTCCCTACTCTCACTACAGATCACAATGTCATCTGCAAACATCATAGTCCACGGGGATTCCTATCTGATCTTGTCTGTCAATCTGTCCATCACCATGCAAATAAGAAAGGGCTCAGAACTGATCTTTGATGTAATCCCACCTCCACTTTAAATGCATCTGTCACTCCCACTGCAGACCTCACCACTGTCACACTACCCTCGTACATATCTTGTACCACTCTTACATACTTCCCTGCTACTCCCGACTTCCTCATACAGTATCACAACTCCTCTCTACGCACCCTGTCATATGTTTTCTGCAAGTCCACAAAGACACAATGCAACTCCTTCTGACCATCTTTATATTTCTCCATCAACACTCTCCAAGCAAACATCACGTCTGTAGTGCTCCTTCCCGACATGAAACCATACAGCTGACCACTGATCATCACCTCCCTTCTTAACCTAGCTTCTACCACTCTTTCCCATAACTTCAAGCTTTGACTGATCAGTTTTATCCCTCTGTAGTTACTACAGCTCTGCACATTACCCTTATTCATAGGTTCATAGGTTGGTACTAGGCTTTCGGCCCTAGGGCCTATACAAGCCTAGCCATAACAATTCCCTGGCTATTTCTTCCCACACTATTTACTTCCCTGGACCCCTGTCTAGTAGGGCTCTTTTGTTATTATCAGCTCATTTGTCCTCACCTCTGACAATGTAGCATATGACATAGTTCTGTTTTGTTTTGTTTTCATCTGCACTGGCATGCTGATGTCTGGTTTTTGTCCTATTGGATTCTTCAGACCTTTTTAACATACAGATTCACCTACCAATTGATATCAGACAGTGACTGTGAATCATAACTTTTTTGTGTATGTGACATATTCTACCATGTGCACACCTCTTTATGAAGCTTTGCATTCCACTTTCCAGTATCCACTGCACCACCAATATGACAGGATAGTCTATCCATGTAGCTCTCCTATACTTTTTTATTTATTTATTATATAAGTCTCTGCTTAATTCTGTTTATGGTATTGTTTTTCTGAGTATTGCCTAACTTTTCCAAGTTTTATTTATTTCTGGTATTTAATTTATTTTTAGCATTGGACATGTACTGCAAAGGCTATTTGATGCTGTTATTGTTTTTTATGTCTTATGATTTTTATTTTCATTGTTTTGCTATGTTTATTTTTTCTGTTATTATCAAATAATAATAATAATTAACTGGTTAGGCCCACTGGACACAAAGTCCCTTTTAGGGGCAACCCAAGAGCAATGTCTGGTTAAGTAACAGGCTCAAGATCACACAGTAGGCAAACAAGGTGTGAAGGACTCAAACCCTGTATTACAGGATCTATAGCTTAGAAATCTCATGTTTTTTATTTCATCTGATAACGCCCTTTAGGTAAAAACCCTATTTTTCCATAAACCCTTCTACTGTTTGTCATTTATCTGTGATTGTAGACTCATGCACAGTTGACTAGTGCAGACTACTTTAAGTTTATTGCACCTGCTGTGAGCAGCTGATACACCCACAAACAACCCACAAGCACAATCACCCTCTGTAATTTTTTTTACGTCTGCTTATGAAAATAGATACCAAAACACTTTTTCCTCCACTCCTCAGGCATCCTCTGACTTTCCAAGATTTCATTAAACAATCTGGTTAAAAACTCCACTGCCATTTCTCCTAAGTACCTCCATGCTTCCACTGGTATGTCATCAGAAACAACAGCCTTTCCATTCTTCATCCTCTTCATAGCTGTCCATACTTCCTCCTTGCTAATCTGTTTCACTTCCTGATTCACTATCCCCACTTCATCCAACCTTCTCTCTCTCTCTCTCTCTCTCTCTCTCTCTCTCTCATTCTCTTCATTCATCAGCCCCTCAAAGTACTTTTTCCATCTGCTCAATACACTCTCCTCACTTGTGAGTACGTTTTCCTAACTATCCTTTATCACCCTTACCTGCTGCACATCTTTTCCAGCTTGGTCCCTCTGTCTAGCCAATTGGTGCAGGTCCTTTTCTCCCTCTTTAGTGTCCAACCTTTCATACAACTCTCCATATGCCTTATCCTTAGCCTTCGCCACCTCTCTCTTTGCCATGCTCCTCATCTCCCTATACTCCTGTCTACTTTCATCATCTGTTTAACAATCCCACTTCTTCTTCGCCAGCCTCTTCCTCTGTATACACTCCTGCAGTTCCTCATTCCACCACCAGGTCTCCTTGTCCTCCTTCCTCTGTCCAGATGTCACACCAAGTACCTTTCTAGCTGTCTCCCTTACCATCTCTTCTGTAGTTACCTAGCTATTTGGAAACTCTTCACTGCCCCCCAGTGCCTGTTTTTACTCTTCCCTGAACTCCACCTCACAATCACCCTTTTTCAACTTCCACCATTTGATCCTTGGCACTGCTCACACACTTGTCCACCTCTTCTTGATCACCAACGTCATCCTACAGACCACCATTCTATGCTGCCTAACTACACTTTCCCCTGTCACCACTTTACAGTATCCAATCTCCTTCAGACTGGCCCTCCTGCATAAGATATAATCCACCTGTGTGCATCTTCCTCCACTCTTGAACATCATCCTATGCTCCTCCCTCTTCTTAAAATACATATTCACCACAGCCATGTCCATCCTTTTCACAAAATCCACTACCATCTGACCTTCTGCATTCCTCTCCTTAACACCATATCTGCCCATCACTTGCTCATCCCCTCTGTTCCCTTCACCAACATGCCCATTGATAATATATCTATATATTGTTATACACATATATGTATCTCCATATGTAGCTATATCTCTCTCTCTCTCTCTCTCTATATATATATATATATATATTTCTTTTCAGATATATATATATATATATATATATATATATATATATATTTCTTTTCAGATATATATATATATATATATATATATATATATATATATATATATATGTAGATACCAATCTATCCTATTGCACAGTGTGGCTTTCATATTGTAAACTGGCTGCAAAGAAGGGTATGTTTGAGAAAACATCTTAAAATCATGCATCTGAGGTGGCTTACTGATAAATTTGTCTGACTATGGTGTGCAGGGTCCTGGGGGCAAGGGCTGTTCATTTTGCTGCTAGGCAGAGTAAGGACTGTTGGATACAGAGTGATTAAGGCACTTTTAAGCAGTTATAAGTGGGTTTGCATGAAGCTAAGCATTGCTAAACTACTTTTAAATGGGAATATGCTTAATCTGTGTAGGCATCGCGTAGTGTCACGCAAACTCACTTACTGCCGCTTACTCCCGCTTACCTCCACGCTAATTTCTTTAAAAGAAAAGAAATAAGGGATGATAGGAAAGTGGTAAAAATGGGGGCACACAGAGGGAAATACAATATGGAAAGTAGCTAGGGGTGTGCAGAATGGATGTAGGGAAGGTCCATAGCTGTCCATTTCTTCTACAGCAACAGCTGCGCATGTATACTGAATTTGGAGGCAAATTTGGACACTGAAACTCCTAAGAGAGGGGTGAGGAAAACAATAATGTATTGTGAAGCCAATTAAACCAGATTAGATGCATACAGTGGACACGTGCAAAATGGACAGCTATGTATAGGGCAACATTTTGTTTTTGGGAACAGATTGCCCTTTTTCTTTTTAAGGTGAGAGTGAGATGTTGGGGAAGGATAGTAGGTATATTTGGGAAGGAAGGTTGGGTAGGAAGACAGACAAGATGGACAAGACAGCAGACAGGGGTGGTATATGACACATGTATGGGGTAAACACCTTCGACAGGGAGGGGTGCTTGGTAATTGGAAGCCCATTGGCCCCCAAATGGATACAGTGGGACTGAGGTCCCCACCCATGGGCAGTCACCACTGCAACTTCATGGCTCTGAAGGCGGCTGTGATGGGGGCTGAGCAGGAGGGGCAGGCTGACCCTCTATTTGCACCACACGGCCCTCAAGCTGGTGTAGCAGATCTCCCGCTTCCTTCCGGAGCTTGCTATGCACCAGACCCCGGACGTAGCTTCAGGTGACTGTATCCTGTCCGCACCCATACCCGGGGGGACGAGCCCCATCCTCTGAGGCAGTTCCACCCAAAAATGGTGCAAGATCAGTGGACGAGGAGGTCCTGGGGTGGGTCCCAGATGTGCTGGGGCCCAGTGCCATGGCCAGATGAGGTGGGAGAGGTGGATCCACTGGGACCATCCATCCCAAATGTGCTATGGTGTTGCAGTTTTAGAATATATGTGGGTTAGTAATAGTCTACACATTCCAGGATTAGTTATAACAGCATGCATGAGTATTCCCATTAACCCAAAACAACAGATATGGAACATTTGCATAGCAAACAGAACACATGCATATATAGAACCACAGTGAGCATTACACCAGCATGCAGGTTACATTGATAGCAACAGGCCACCAATTATAGCATTTGAACAGGGAACATTAATTGGAATACATTTCAGCATTTGTAGAACAATAGGACATATGTCCCAGTGGTAGGTTTGGGGAAAAACATACCCATTAATTTATGTGTTTAGATTATTGGTGAAGATGAGGTGGAGGAGATAGAGAGATGTCAATTAACAAATGTAGATTCTTGCAGTGCTCACAGCTTTAATGATCATTGCTCTAATCATTACTCTACAGCTATTATTACAATACCCTATGGCCTTGGTTTAGGCAGTGGTAAGTTTGTACACAATGTATAATTCAACCTTCTTAGGGCTACTTTATACTTCTTTTACCTGGAAGACCTGTGGAGGGAATGTTTGTTAACACTACCTGACTGTTTCTACACATATTCATGAAATCCTAGTTGAAATTATGCATACAGCTTACTACCACTCCCGTGATTCAAACCATGGTTGTTTCCGCTAAAAACATGACATGTTTGTGTTTTATCAGAACAAGCTATTGAGAAGCTGCTGTCTCTTTTTTAATGTTCTCTGTCTAATTCTCTCTTGGTTGTATGATCTGCCCTTGTGATTAGAACATTCTTATATATACATTCCTAAACATACCTTTTGACATAGCACAGTGTGGAAAACAGTGGTTAACACAGCACTACTATTCTGATATCAGATCTTGGTCCATGAAACATTTCAAGTCATACAATACCAGAGAAAACACAGTCTTTTATTGATATATAACCTATATATATATATATAATAATACATAATATATAATACATAATATATAATATATAATATATAATATATAATATATAATATATAATATATAATACATAATACATAACATATAATATATAATACATAATATATAATATATAATATATAATACATAATATATAATATATAATATATAATACATAATACATAATCTATAATATATAATATATAATACATAATATATAATATATAATATATAATACATAATATATAATATATAATATATAATATATAATATATAATATATAATACATAATATATAATATATAATACATAATATATAATATATAATATATAACATATATCTCACCATTATTCTCCTACTGGCTTCTTCAGTCATTACAAACCAGACCCATTTTTAAATAGTGCAAGGTGACATTCTCATTACTCACCAGCCTCGCAACACAGCCTTAGCAGCCTGCTGTCATGGGCTTCCAAGTTCATAGCCTTCTCATCTGCAGGTGTACAGGAGATAAGAAAAAAATGTTTATGCATACCTATCCATCACATACACAGGCTGGACTTTGGAGAACACTTATTTTGACTAATACTTACACACGGCTGGAACATTCCCCGCTCAGGCATCTTGGACCCACTGGTCCAAAAGTTCCCTCTTCCTCCGTTTCAAGTCAGCAAAGTGGTGCAAGACCTGCTCACCAGTCTGAGGAATGCCAGTGGCAGTGGTGAGATCTCGGGCAAGTTTGTCCAGGTTTCTGCTTTGTATTGGGAGCCCTGGTAGTGGTCCTGTAGCAGTCACCCTTCATAGTCTTTAATGAGGAGTCTGACCATGACCCTGGACTCTTGAATGCCCCAGTGCTGTATCCGAAAGCACACACCTTCAACTACACCAGCTATAGTGCCTACAGTGGGGACCTACAACTGGCTATGAGCTGCATTCCTGCCTGCGTGGTTTAAATAGGGCTAATTTCCCACCCTTTACTGTGATTGGACAGTTTCAAAACTTTGGATCTAAGCTAAGCACCGGGCAAACCTGCTTAGCTGAGATAACTATTGCTTAAAGGGGTAGATGCTTAGCCCTGCTTACCAGTGCGCAAATCCACTTAGCTATGCTAAATCTTGCTTAAACTTTAAATTTCAATGACACCTCATGTTTGGGGCTGCTACATTACCTTGGTCAGCATGTACATAATAATATTCACTACATATTTATGAAAAATACATTTCAGTTGTGTTTCACATATGGAAATGCATGGACTGCTGTGGGGCTCAAACCATGACTAACTGGACGGTAGGCAAATGTTCTAACCACTATGCTATTCCAGTTTCTCTATTAACACTCTGTATATTTCTGTTTTGCTTCTTTTGATGTTTAAACTCTGCTATGCACAGCTACGTGACAGGCACATCTGCTCAGCTACACATAAACTTTATTGGGGACTGCAAAAAAAAAAATTAAACTGTTGTGTTTTATTTTTGTACTGTAGGGGTATGCACATTGATTTCTGCAACATTATCTGTGGGGGGCTATCCTTTTACAATGGTGATGACATGGCAGGCTTTGCATTTGAGGTATGGTCCACGGATGCTAACACTATCCGGCATACCTCTCAACTGTACAGATTGTCACAGACTGCCCAGATATTTGCCTTATATTTCTGGTCCTATTTTCATAGTATTGTGGCTTTTTGGTGGATTAGTGGCAAATCATTAAAGATTGCAGTTAGAAAATACTGACAGGCATTTGAGTTTTAGACTTCATACCCTTCAGCACATTCACGCTGATGCATAACTTGTTATTATATCAACTTTCTAAGTCTGTATGCACCAGACGTATTTGCTTCCTCCAGGATTTCTTTACTCTGACAGGTTGGGGGTAATCCATGGACACTCTTGCCACCGTTACATTGTCATACTGCAATTATGGAGTTCAGGGGGCATGTGTATTGTGAGAACACTGCTCTTAGTTCTGTGTGCGAGTGCAGGGGGTGTGTCTGTGTAACAGCTGAGCAGAGGGTTTTCATTAATGTTCAAGGTGCGCTGCTGCTCTACATGGACACGGACCCTTCCGTGCAAAAATAGCTTATTCTTGCATGGAAGCTACATGAATCTGCTGATTGTGTTTCAGTTTTCATGTTAAAATATATACATTTAAACTGTTACAGTAGTGTATATGCATTTCTGCTCAGTATTTTACAAAATATCTCTTCAGCACGTCTGTACAATATGACATACAATTCTAATACATTTGTAGCATATTCATATGAATCATGTTGGTATTCACAAATGACACACAACCACTTATAAAATTCCAGATAGCTGAGCTGGCAGTATCGCCTTTTGTTACAGTAATCATTGAAGATTCTAACTATACATGCTTCTGTTTTCTGTTGCAGTTCCCAAAGCAAAGGGAGATGTGAAAGTGCAATGCTCCGAGACCATTCAAGTTGGAAATGCTTCATACACATTTTATAAGTGTCCAAAGGATTACTATGGAGCTGTGGTAAGTCAACCTCTTGTTTGCTTGCATCTTGGAAAAAATAAAATCATTGCTACTTCTGAGGTACTATATTAATTTGCCTAGTTTTCTTTCTTTCCATAAAGAGGTCTATGGCAAATGTTGATAATAACTGTGTGTGTGTGTGTGTGTGTGTGTGTGTGTGTGTGTGTGTGTGTGTGTGTGCTTGTGTGTGTGTGCTTGTGTGTGTTTGTGTGTGTATTGTGAATACCCTGGTGTCATGTGGTTCATCTCCAGAGAGAGTGCTATTTGTGTGAACATACTGATGTGTAAGAGGGTTCGGGGTTGGCATAATGATTAAGGTGTTTATCTTACCAATGTAAGGTGCAGGGTTTGATTCTTAGATGGGATAAATGGCTAGGCTTAAATGACCTACAAGGGCAGTTAGCCTAATATTAGCCTTTGAACCTATGTAAAAGAAATAGAGATAAGCATATGCTTCAACTACTAAACATTTATATAAAAGATATCAGAGGTTTGCAGCCTAAAAATCATTATCTAATTAATAACATTTTTGTCAGACACTGGTTTCAGCTAATGCTTTTCATGACTAGCTTGCAATTCTTCTGAATAATTCACTTTAGGTTCTGTTTCATACTTCTGTAAGCACTGCAGATTTTCTGCCCTTGGCTGCACCTCCTGTTGTAGACTGGCATCATAGCCAGGATTAACTGATTGCCTTATGCCTAATTTTTGTCAGGACAGACTCTGGCTTCCCCACCTCACAACCTAGAATAAGATGATGTAGACATCGGGGACTGACTACTCAAAAGCACAAATTAATGAATGTATGCATGACTGATAGAATGATCGGCATGCGACAAGTCAGAATTATGTAAAACTATAATGTTAAGAAACAAGAATATATAATTTGGTATGTTTTATAAAATACTGAATCAGTGACCCACAGATGATTGCATGTTCTTTTATTTCTTACTTGCAGCTTACATTTTACAAGCTACATTTTATGATTATCTCCCTAGAATGTATGAGTTACATGGAATTACATATTGTGATGGTAACCGAAGATCATCTGCCCTGTGGAGTTTGCCCATTTTTCATCTAACTTTTAATGACTTGTTTGCAGCTGCTGTTACTTTAGTTAGTTTGCCATCTCCCCTTCCTCTCCCTGGATGACTGCATTTTTTATAGCTGTTACTTTATTTAGTTTGCCATCTCCCCTTCCTCTCCCTGGATGACTGCATTTCTTATAGCTGTTACTTTACTTAGTTTGCAGTCTCCCCTTTCTCCCCTTGGATAACTGCCATGCTTATACTGACTCCACTCCTGTCTTTCCCCAACAATGACTTTACGTGGGCTGTTCAAAGACTCATTTCTGTTTCTAAGATGATATACATTGTTACATATTTGCGGAATGTGACTCACTTCCATGCATTGTTACATATTTGTAGAATGTGACCTAATTGCATGCATTGTTACATATTTGTGCAATGTGACCCATTTCCATGCATTGTTACATATTTGTAGAATGTGACCTAATTGCATGCATTGTTACATATTTGCGGAATGTGACCCACTTCCATGCATTGTTACATATTTGCGTAATGTGACTCACTTCCATTCATTGTTACATATTCGTGCAATGTGACCCACCTCCATGCCACATCACACAATGTTTCCCAACCCCTTCCATCCTGAACAAAGTCTACACACTAAATTTCCAGAGAAACAGGTTTTATGATACAGTTATACCTTGGCACCCCTAGCTAATATGCACTGACACCTTCTTTCATTCAAACAAGTATGGTGTAATTTTCCAAAAGCGTGTTATTAATATTAGTAATTAGCCACGGTGGTGCTGCGGTAGTGTTGTTGCCTCACAGCAAGAGGTTCTCCCATTCATTTCTCGGCTGGAGTGCCTTCTGTGTAGAGTCTGCATGTCCTCCCTGCAATCGAGTGGCATTCGAAAGACATGCGTAGGGCGTGCCTTCGTTGAAGGTTGGGAGTCGAGCTGGCACCTCTGCACCATAAAAATCTACCGCCAATCATTACGGACTGGAGTTCCGCTGTGGCAAACCGTAACTGGGAAAAGCTGAACGCAGAAGAAGATGGAGAAGGATACAACATTAAATCTGTTTGATTACAAGCTTGCCTTAGAATCTTCATTCTGGCAAGAATGGTTGACATTGTGACTGAGACTTTTCAGAAAGTCTTCTCAAACACTAGCTGTTTTAATTATTAAAGCAAATCTAGAGTTTAAAAAAAATCAGTTCAGGGTAAGTGATATTGTCAAAAATGACAAGAATGTTCATATTTTTTTCACTGAAACTACTAAATATTCTTATGCAAGCTGCATACACTGTGCCTAAGGGCATCTTAGCACATTCGTCTCAAATGCTGCCAGGTATTCATGACTGGAAAGTAGTTCTTGAGCCTGTGCAGAAATGTATTTATGTATTCCTCTGCAGGTGGCATCAGATGGTTACAAACCCACTTAATGCCTTAGGTACTTGGAAGAAGAGAGGTAGAAAATAGATTTCCCTTGAAGACTTCAAGTGACACGGTTTGGTTTTCATTCAGTTTATTGACATTTCCCCACCAAAATGCACTGGGCTAGTATTTAAAACCTTAACTGAAAAAGTTCTAGCTTTAGGATTACCAGACCTCACCTGTCTATCCACTTCCCCATCTTTTGGTATGTAACTGTTTTGTGTGAATTAGAGACAATGACGTATAATAAAGGTGGAAAGGAGGCAATGCCTTTCTATGCATATTCTTAATAAGATTTTATCACATTCGGCAGTGTTGTGTACTTAATGAGATTTTATCACATTCAGCAGTGTTGTGTACATAATGAGATTTTATCACATTTGGCAGTGCTGTGTACTTAATGAGATTTTATCATGTTCCGCAGTGCTATGTACATAATGAGATTTATCACATTTGGCAGTGTTGTTTACTTAATAAGATTTTATCACGTTCGGCAGTGCTGTGTATATAATGAGATTTTATCATGTTCAGCAGTGCTGTATATGCAATGAGATTTTATCACATTCGGCAGTGTTGTGTACATAATGAGATTTTATCACATTCGGCAGTGTTGTGTACATAATGAGATTTTATCACATTCGGCAGTTTTGTGTACATAATGAGATTTTATCACATTTGGCAGTGTTGTGTACATAATGAGATTTTATCACATTCGGCAGTGTTGTGTACATAATGAGATTATATCACATTCGGCAGTTTTGTGTGCATAATGAGATTTTATCACATTCGGCAGTTTTGTGTACATAATGAGATTTTATCACATTTGGCAGTGTTGTGTACATAATGAGATTTTATCACATTCAGCAGTTTTGTGTACATAATGAGGTTTTATCACATTCGGCAGTGTTGTGTACATAATGAGATTTTATCACATTCGGCAGTTTTGTGTACTTAATGAGATTTTGTCACATTTGGCAGTGTTGTTTACTTAATGAGATTTTATCATGTTTGGCAGTGCTGTGTCCTTAATGAGATTTTATGACGTTTGGGATGTTCGGCAGTGCTGTGTACATGTTCAGCAGTGCTCTGTACTTCCAGGTAGCACTAATGCAAACAGTGATACTCATACCTCTCAACCTCTTAGAGCAAAAAATCTTGACAAAGCCATAACTAATGGTGGGACAAAGATACAAAAATAGGGACATTTTTTAACTATTGCTCTTACAAACTTAGAAAGATGATAGAACAACAGATTTTGCATTAACATGAAGTTTTCTGAAGGGTATGAAGTCTGAAATGCAAATGTCTGTCAACATTTCTGACTTTAATCTTTAATGATTTGCCAATGATTTACCAGAAAACCACAATTTTATTAAAAATGGAGCAAATATACGAGGTAAAACTCTGGACATTCTGTGAAAATTTGTAAAGTTGAGAGGTAGGCAGTCTCATAGTCTAGTTGTTTAATTTTTCTTTGCATGTTTTAAACTGATTTTCAATCTGCTGTGACTCTGTTTAAACAAAGGCCACATCTTCTGTTCACACATGCATAATGCACACAGTCAATTCCTCTGAGAAAATACCAGACTCTTCCAATGCTTCCTGGTGTTAAGATTAGTCTGCACAACTTCAAAATTAATTCTGTAAGTGACTGTAACAACAGCTCTGTGCCTTGAGACTGTGCCCACAGATGGATGAATAAACATTTGTAAAGGGTGAAAAGCCAGGGCTGACAAGTGAGGACAGGTAATTATGGCTGGGGTGGTGAGGGGCCATGAGATACTACTATAGAGGTGAAGGAGAACTGAAAGGATGTCTCTGTGGCTTGGTTGGGAGTGGAGACATTTTATCTATCTATCTATCTATCTATCTATCTATCTATCTATCTATCTATCTATCTATCTATCTATCTATCTGTCTGTCTGCATGTCTGTCTATCTGTCTGTCTCTGTCTGTATCTATCTATCTGTCTATCTGTCTATCTATCTATCTATCTATCTATCTATCTATCTATCTATCTATATTGGTGTAGGGTATTGGACTGAATGTCCAGTAGCCCATCACAGACTAGATCAATGTCAAAACTTCAAACACGGTGAGACTGATACATTCTGTGCATGCTCCATTGATTACCCTGGAGTGGACTAAACCAATGACAAGTGATTGTGCTCCCCACACGCCCTGCTAATTATATATAATAACTCTGAGATCGCACAATCCCGGGAAAAAGGAAATATTCCCCTACTCAGGATTGTCAGTCTCTCACACCTGTCAACCCCCTGTGCAGGTCAACCAAATGGTGGTTTCTACCTACTGTGTGTCAAGATACTGGACATTTTATCAAGTGTGTGTGTGTGTGTGTGTGTGTGTGTGTGTGTGTGTGTGTGTGTACATTTGTCTGAGATCGGCAATTTGCAATGCTTTTCTATGACCATTTGTTCTTTCACTTTCATAACACTCTTACACCAGATAGATACACAGAAGGTGATTATGTTTTGGAAGTGAGAAGTCAGTATTTGTTTGAAAGCACAGGTCAGTTCTATGGTCACTGTTAAATAAGTATGCAAGTAGTAACTAGGCATGCTGTTCAGGATAGTACTGAGGAGCCTAGCCCAGCTTCCTTCCTACCTCTGAACATTGTCTGGTTAAGTGATTTCCTCAGAGTGACATAGAAGGTACATAAAGGCTGAAGGAATCAAACCCCATTCTAAACAAAGGAGATGATTAACAACGATTGGCCATGGTCATCTGCCCTAACTGCCATGATCATTAATATGGTTTGGCTAAGTGAAGTGAATGTGTTTGTGAGCAGCTAGGTCAAATTCATTAGCATGGCCACTATGTCATTCACTTTCCTGATAAACACATAGACTAAATATATACAGAAAGGATCTATCTATCTATAAACCATTTTTTGGATGAGACATTTAACTTAGGTTCCATCTGCCTTATTGAAATGAGTAGGGTTCTTTATTAATATATAAATGTTTACATATTTACACATTTGGAAATATTTCATGCATTTTGATCAAATCATGTACATATTTACATAAAGCCAACATGTCATTCTAATCATAAATATATTAATTTAAAAAAATACTCATTCAGTCATCACTCTTTCTGCCTTAAGCACATTCTTATTTTTCTCTGAATGTCAGCAAATACCTTTTTTTTATAAAACAAATTTTGTTTTGACCTTGTTTTCCATATTTCTCAAGTAATGTGAAACACGGGTGGGGTCTGGCATAATGGTTAAGGTCTTCACCTCACAGACACAAGATATAGGGTTTGATCCTGACTTAAGGTTATGTGCTAGGTGTAAATGACCCTTCAAGGCAGTTAGTCTAATACTCACCTATGTTAATATCAGTCATTTGAACTTCATTATATATTT
Source organism: Protopterus annectens (assembly GCF_019279795.1). Lineage (NCBI taxonomy): Eukaryota > Metazoa > Chordata > Ceratodontiformes > Protopteridae > Protopterus > Protopterus annectens. Next base: position 25,075,839 of record NC_056745.1, read on the forward strand.
TACGTTAATAATAACCACATAAATCATACCCATAACAACTTTTGTTACATCATATAACAAACTTGTTAACTACTTCATTCCATACTTTTGCACATTAACATATTAAACAGATACATGCTTTGTTTCTTCCTGTTTACAAATGTAACACAGTCTTTCTGAGATGACATTATCCTTCGTACTTCCTTAACAAGTGGCCTGTCCAAACCAAACTCCACATAAATCGTGTCACATTGTCATTTCCTTATTTTTGTCTCTCTTTTATTGCTCAAGTGATGTCATCATTTAATTATTTCCTTGATTTTAGATAATAAAAAAAGTCCTCAGGATTTTTTACACCAATGTTTCCTATAAACTTATAAAAATGTATATTTAGTTTCTATTATATACATTTATTTTGATATTCCTAAATTTCTTCATTTTCAATATTTCTTGATCTTTTCATATCTAACATCTTTTTCCCAAGAGTCTTCTTCATACCTTATTAATTAAATTTTATTTATTTATTATTTATTTATTTTATCTTACATTAGTTTACCAGGGATGTCCGACTGGACTAGTGGCCCTTTTTCAGTAGAGGACCAGGGAGAAAAGCTCCATTACAAAAGCACATTACAAACAATACAAGAAATCGATAACAATCAAGAATAGATAACTTTGGCAAATATAGGCAGTAAATAGTTTACACATAAACAATAAAAACTGAGAGAGCAATATAAAGTGGAAAAAAGAAAGCTAACAAACTAGCATGAAATAGCTTGTGTCATCATAGAGAAATGACTGATCAGTAAATCAATATCACGGTTTTGGTGGTAAAAAAAGGGAACATGAGGAAACTGTAGGATGCTTGAGAGAGGTAGAGAGAAATTAGAATTCCATGAGAGAAGGGATGGCTTCGGTGTTAGAATTTACTAAGGGAAAAGATATCGTGGTTGTAAGAACAAGGAAGGACAGAATGATCCACAGGGATAAGTGCAGAAGTAAAAGCAGTTTTTGGTTAGGTTTTCCTTAAGCAGTAGTTTAAATCTGGATGTGTTGCTAGAATTTAGTATTGTCTGAGGATTAGAATTCCAGGACTTAGATATTTGGTGGAAGAATGGAGAGTTACAGTAACAATTATTAGATTTAGTTACTTTGAGTAACAGTTTGCTGGAGGATCTTAGTGGCTTGCCATTTGAGTAGGGCTGCACTGATCTCTTGAGTCCTGGACAGTTGCCTGGATGGTGGAAGATGGAATGAATGAAAATTAGTTGGTTGAAGGATAGGAGATTGGGTAGTACAATCCTATTTAGTTTATGAGGTGCTGTGCAATGATGTGATCTGTAAGGGAGGTTAGTAGCGAATCTTGTGATTTTGTTACAGCAGGACTCCAGTTTGTTTAAATCTGATTTTCTGAGATTAGTGAATCTTGGTGAGGCATATAGAAGGGTAGAGAGTAGATGAGTCCTAGCTATGGAATGTCTAATGGCCTTGGTTAGGTATGGCTTGGCAGGACTCCAGTTTGTTTAAACCTGATTTTCTGAGATTAGTGAATATTGGTGAGGCATATAAAAGGGTAGAGAGTAGATGAGTCCTAGCTATGGAATGTCTAATGGCCTTGGTTAGGTATGGCTTGGCAGGACTCCAGTTTGTTTAAACCTGATTTTCTGAGATTAGTGAATCTTGGTGAGGCATATATAATGGTAGAGAGGAGATGAGTCCTAGCTATGGAATGTCTAATGGCCTTGGTTAGGTATGGCTTGGCAGGACTCCAGTTTGTTTAAATCTGATTTTCTGAGATTAGTGAATATTGGTGAGGCATATAGAAGGGTAGAGAGTAGATGAGTCCTAGCTATGGAATGTCTAATGGCCTTGGTTAGGTATGGCTTGGCAGGACTCCAGTTTGTTTAAATCTGATTTTCTGAGATTAGTGAATATTGGTGAGGCATATAGAAGGGTAGAGAGTAGATGAGTCCTAGCTATGGAATGTCTAATGGCCTTGGTTAGGTATGGCTTGGCAGGACTCCAGTTTGTTTAAATCTGATTTTCTGAGATTAGTGAATATTGGTGAGGCATATAGAAGGGTAGAGAGTAGATGAGTCCTAGCTATGGAATGTCTAATGGCCTTGGTTAGGTATGGCTTGGCAGAACTCCAGTTTGTTTAAATCTGATTTTCTGAGATTAGTGAATATTGGTGAGGCATATAGAAGGGTAGAGAGTAGATGAGTCCTAGCTATGGAATGTCTAATGGCCTTGGTTAGGTATGGCTTGACCCTGTATAGTGAGCCTAGCTTAATGTGGACCTTTTTGATAGTTAGAGCAAAGTGTTTGCCAAATTTTAGGTTGTCAGTTGTGACTTCAAGGAGTATGGTGTGCTGGACAGGTTTAATTTTAGTTTTATTGGCAGAGCAGATGGTGAAGGGAGGAGAGTTATCAGGAACTTTGCTATTAGTGAAGAGCATAAGCTTTATTTTATTTGGACTGAGTATGAGTTGAGCAATTCAGAGGTATTTTTCAATGCCTTGGAAAGACTGTTGGGCTGTTTGTAGGAGTTCTGGTAGTATGGTAACTGAACACATGAGAGAAGAGTCTTCTGCATATTGAATGATGGTTGCATGCTGGGTGGCAGTGCTGAGCCTTTTGGTGAATATACCAAAAAATAGCAGATAATGACCACCACGACTGATGGCATAAACTTTAATATATACAAATTAAAAATGTGTAACTAAAGAAATAAAACAAGAGAGAAGTGATTTTGCACTAATTGTGGTTCATCAGATCTAATAATCATGAAGTAATGAAGACATTTAAATAAGCGACCGTCATTTGAATAAGGATAGCAATAAACGCAGTGAGGTAACACCCATTTCTTTCAGGGCCAGCTTTAACGCTATATTAACATTTATCCCTGATGGTTTATCAGCTTGTAAACCAGTGATCCATTTAATTTCTGCAACTTCTGTCCTATTGACCAGATCCCCTTCCCTTATGTCATCAGAAATAAGTTGTATAGCAGTAAAGACAAAGGAATGGTCTCTGTTGAGATACATGTGTTTAGACAATGCACTGAGCATATTACCTTTCCTTAAAATACCATGTCTTGCAACATCTTGGGTATATAACATCCTATTCGTGAGATACTGGGAAGGCTTGTGCTTTTACTTTAGTACATTAAATTAACTGATGTATATAAAATGATGATGTATATAAAAAGACAGATGAAATTTGATTGAAATAAGTGATAAAAACTGATGACATTAGGAAACTGAAAGGAACCAGAAATAAGTTTGCATTTAACAATAGCAATCATTTCTGGAAATCATTTTTTCTTATTCCTTAGGACTAGATAGACTAATATAACTATTGTTAATATCTATCTTTTTTTATACTGTATATTGTTTATGTATGTTAATATAGAGCTTTTCTCCCTGGGTCTCTGCTGTAAAAGGGTATTTATTCCAGTCAAACCTTCCTGGACAACAAAGATAAATAAATAAACATTTTGCTTCTGTTGTTTGTCATTCTTAGATGTTTTCAGAGGAAAGACATCTCCCCTTTGTAGTTACTGAATAACTGCTTTCAGAATATTTTAAAAAGGCTTTCTGATCTGAGGGTGATTTTGATTTTAGATGGAAATGCATTCTGAGCATTGATGCTCTTGGGCTTCAGAGATTTCAGTAGGGATCAGTACTCTTTTCTCCTGGATACAATATCTACAGACAAATCATTGTTCATCATTGTAGGGTAGTATTTATTGACAGGCTGCACACGATGTGTCCTGCATGCTGGGCAAGGCTGACAAGTTATTAAAGTCCGTTGTTGCTGTATAGCATAAGGATCAATGAGAAAAATAGCTTTACATGTCAGTGTGGTAGTTGGCAATTCAACCTATGTTAAGGAGGCCCATTAGGAGTCAGTGCACTGCTCGGAAGGGTAAACTGTCAATTCAACCTGTGTTAAGGAGGCCCATTAGGAGTCAGTGCACTGCTCAGAAGGATAAACTGTCAATTCAACCTGTGTTAAGGAGGCCCATTAGGAGTCAGTGCACTGCTCGGAAGGATAAACTGTCTAGTATGGTGATTCTTATCTGTATGCAACAATTTCCACATGGGAGGAGCACAGCATGTAATCTGTAGGTACATGCAGCAATTCACCTGGGTAAACATATGCATGTCAGTAGGAATAAACTGACACAAGGGAGCAGCTTTACTTTATCCAGGTAAATGGTGTAATGGGGTGTGATTATATGAGATGGTTCATGAGAGCCCATCAACATTCGGTAGCATGGGGAAGGTATAAGGATTCTGTACGTGCATATGCATGAGTGCTTATTGTTAGTGAATATACGTTTGTGTCACTGAGTGGTGGATCACCAGTACCTGATGTGATGTGTGGATTCAATAGACTGGGAGGCTGTGGATGCATGGTATGTAGGCACTGGATGTGTATGCCTTTATTTACCTGACTGTCACTGTCTGCGCATGTGAGTGTGTCTGTGCTGGATGTATGACTTGTATCTCTTTTTGTTTTCACTATCGGACCAAGGGGAGGCTGAAACAGACCAAGGGGGCTGAAACAAGTAGAGCTGCAATCTACAGCAGCCCTGTTCTACTTACCTTGCCCTGTCCAGTAGCAGTGAGTATATGTACAATATGCAGTGTGTGTGTGTGTGTGTGTGTGTGTGTGAGTGTGTGTATGTATGTTTGTGTATGTCTTTGTGTGTGTGTGTGTGTGTGTGTGTGTGTGTGTGTGTGTGTGTGTGTGTGTGTGTGTGTGTGTGTGCGTGTGTGTGTGTGTGTGTGTGCATGTGTGGGTGTGCATGTATGTGTATGTGTATGTCTTTGTGTGTGTGTGTCTGTGTGTGTGTGTGTATGTATGCTTGTGTATGTCTGTGTGTGTGTGTGTGTGTGTGTGTGTGTGTGTATGTATGTGTATGTCTTTGTGTGTGTGTGTGTGTGTGTGTGTGTGTGTGTGTGTGTGTGTGTGTGTGTGCGCATGCATGTTTATGTATGCCTTTGTGTGTGTGGGTGGGTGGGTGTGGGGGAGTGTACGGGCATGTGGGTGTGTAGGTATACATAAATGTACACATGTCTACATGCGACTGTGTGGATGGTGGTCTGCTTGTGTGTGCTCTTTTAGGTGACTATGTTACTATTACTGCGAGATGTTCAGTTTACCCAGTTTAGCAATTCATAGTCATGAAATTTATCTTCCAGTTAGATATAGTACTACTGAGCATGTGCATGACTAGGAAGAGCGACTGTGGTACTACTGAGCATGTGCATGACTAGGAAGAGCAACTGTGGTACTACTGAGCATGTGCATTACTAGGAAGAGCAACTGTGGTACTACTGAGCATGTGCATGACTAGCAAGAGCAACACAATTCGACTTCTTGTGTTGTGTGAAAGGTGGTGCTGTTGCTGTTCTACATTTCTTTCTAATCACACTCTTAGCTTTACCCCCCCCCCCAGGTTAAAAAAGGGAGTAATCCCTGTCTGTAGTCAATCCAGTTGTTCTTTTCAGTAGGGCATGAACATAAAATTTGTTGACCTTGACTTCTGGGAAGCAGCTGGCGATAAAAGTTTTTGTGACCTTTCATTCCCAAGGCATACTGTTCCAGTAAAAAAACTTAACATCAGGGAATCATCTAGAAAGAGTGTCACCATATTTTGCCCCCCCCTTTCCTTCAGGAACAATTAGTAGTCGTCTCTTATTTTTTCCTTCATACATTTTGTTGATCATCTGGGTTGTCTTATAAATTCTGGTTTTATTGTTATAAATAAATCGAATGTATATCTCCCTCCCTTCCTCTACTTATTAGTTGAAACTTCTGTATTTCATATCTTAGCTCAGTGAATTACCAGGGATTTTGTGTCCTCATATTGTATGGTGCCAATTTTTTAAGGTTTCTAATTTTCTTTGAAAGGTTTTGACTAGCTACCATCATTACTTGAAAATCTTTTTTTTTAATAATGTATAAATTAGTTTGTTTAATTTTCTTTCCTAGCTGTATGGATTCATAGATCAAATTAATGTGACAGAGTCATGGGAACCATGTAATGATGCACACTCGATTTGTTACAGAAAAGCCTTAAAATTTTGAACAAAATGTATGCAAATTTTTGCTGTTGATATACATTCAGCTTGGCATGATCTTATTACGTAAAACATCTTTTTATTTTTTTGTTATAAACAAAAAGTGCAATCTCTTAGATGTGGAAGTAACTGAGAGTGACTTTCATCCTTGTAACCATTTGGAATTGAAGAGATGTGTTTATTAAAATCAGATGTCATTCTGCCTTAAAATATAGTAAAGTCTCATTTAAGCGGCACCAGTGGGGATTGGTAAATGCTGGTTAAGTGTATGTTCTGGTTACTTGAGATATGCTTTGCAATTTTTGATTGGCTTGTATACCGGCATAAGAATCAATCAAAAATCACAAAGCAGAGACTCTTCTGTTCAATGCAGAACAGACCGGTGTTCCACATTGAACAGAAGATGCTCTGCTTTGACAATTTTGATTGGCTTGCATGCCAGTATACAAGCCAATCAAAAATGTAAAAGCACAGCCTCTTCTGTTCAATGTGGAACAGTGGGCTGTTCCCCATTGAACAGAAAAGGCTCCCCTTTGGGATTTTTGATTGGCTCGTATGCCAGTATACGAGCCATCAAAAATGGCATGAAAGCAAAGCCACTTCTGTTCAATGTGAAACAGCAAGCTGTTCTGCATTGAACAGAAGAGTCTCCCTTTTGGGATTTTTGACTGGCTCATATGCAGTCATACGACCCAATCAAAAATTGCAAAGCAGAGCCACTTCTACTCAATGCAGAACTGCAAATGTCAGTTGCTTGACAGTGTCGGTTGCTTGAGTCCTGGATAATGGGAAGTTTACTGTATTTCTTGTAAGAGGCTAATTCTGCCTTGCTCTTCATAGCACATAACTTGTTAGTCTAAATAAAAAGTTGCTTATTACAAGGAAAATTGGCTATTGTGTCATCTCCAACAAAGGAAGCCCAGGGTATCATGTTAAGATATTCCATTTAATTATGGGAATGTTAAGTGACTTTGATTTGTGAGGTTGAAATTTGTCAGTTTTGAATTTGCTAACTAGTCATGCTGTGTAATATGATCATGGGAATGAGTATCTTCTTTTGCAGTCCACTTCATGCTTGGCTGACCCTTTCATTTCACACCAGTGGGGTCATCAGCCCTTCTCAAACTAAATTCCAGGAGCCTGCACAGACAAGCTCTTCTGAAGGTTCTGCAGGGTCCACTACTTATCCTAATGGCAAACACCTCCTGGCCTGTGCATTTCCAGCTGTGGAGATGTGGTACTCAGAGTGACAACAATGGCAAACACCTCCTGGCCTGTGCATGTCCAGCTGTGAAGATGTCATACTCAGAGTGATAACAATGACAAACACCTCCTGGCCTGTGCATGTCCAGCTGTGAAGATGCCATACTCAAAGTGATAACAATGGCACACACCTCCTGGCCTGTTCATGCAGATGGGACAGTGCTGTCAATGGATAACCTGGCATGTCCAGCAGTGAAGATGTGCTACTCAGAGTGTTGAACTCTCTATCTGAAACACATTTCTATAACTAAGTCTCAGTAATACAAAACTGATCCAGTAGGTTTAATTAATGAGAGGGCTAGATTTGTCTGATTTGTTATATATACCTGTTGTGTTGACATTTAGTTTCAAGCCAGCATAGTTTTCCCAGAAGGGCTCTATGGAGTCATGAAGTATATTTGTAGCAAATGTAAGACCAGGAGAAGTTTAGAGTATGCAGTCAGGAGTTGTGGACTTATGGATATGGTAAATAAAGCTAATGATTGGGAGACATGCAAGTGATTATATAAGTACAATGTCAATTCAGAAAGTAGTGAAGATGATATAATGAGTTTAGTTAAGTTCTCATTCGAACCAAATCTATTTTGTATGGGGATGCTACAGACAGTTTGTTATGGTAAAAGAGTATTAGGAATTTGCAGGTGTGCTACAGGAAATACACTTTTAGAGTCCGAATGTGGGTTCCAAAAAGAAGTAAGTGTGTGCGTGCGTGTGCGCATGTGTGTGTGTGTCTGTGTGCATGTATGCATGTGTGTGCGTGTGTGTGTGTCTGTGTGCATGTATGCGTGTGCGTGTGTGTGTGTGTGTGTGTGTGTGCATGTATGCATGTGCGTGCGTGTGTGTGTGTGTGTGTGTGTGTGTGTGTGTGCATGTATGCATGTGCGTGTGTGTGTGTGTGTGTGTGTGTGTGCATGTATGCATGTGCGTGTGTGTGTGTGTGTCTGTGTGTGTGCGTGTGTCTGTGTCTGTGTCTGTGTGTGTGTGTGTGTGTGTGTGTGTGTGTGTGTGTCTGTGTCTGTGCGTGTGTCTGTGTCTGTGTGTGTGTGTGTGTGTGTGTGTGTGTGTGTGTGTCTGTGTGTGTGCATGTATGCGTGTGCGTGCATGTGTGTGTGTGTGTGTGTGCGTGTGTGTCTGTGTGTGTGTGTCTGTGTGTGTGTGTGTCTGTGTGCATGTATGCGTGTGCGTGTGTGTGTGTGTGTGTGTGTGTGTGTGCATGTATGCGTGCATGTGTGTGTGTGTGTGTGCATGTGTGTGTCTGTGTGCATGTATGCATGTGCGTGTGTGTGTGTGTGCGTGTGTTTGTGTGTGTGTGTGTGTGTGTGTGTGCGTCTGTGTGCATGTATGCGTGTGCGTGTGTGTGTGTCTGTGTGCATGTATGCATGTGCGTGTGTGCGTGCGTGTGTGTTTGTGTGTGTGTGTGTGTCTGTGTGTCTGTGTGCATGTATGCATGTGCGTGTGTGTGTGTGTCTGTGTGCATGTATGCATGTGCGTGTGTGCGTGCGTGTGTGTTTGTGTGTGTGTGTGTGTGTGTGTCTGTGTGTCTGTGTGTCTGTGTGCATGTATGCGTGTGCGTGCGTGTGTGTGTGTGTGTGTGTGTGTGTGTGTGTGTGTGTGTGTGTGTCTGTGTGCATGTATGCGTGTGCGTGCATGTGTGTGTGTCTGTGTGTGTGTGGGTACATTTAGTTCAGACACTTAAGGCTATGATCTGTTAACAACCTGCTGTCTAAAGTCCAGGGTTTGATTCTTTCAGCCTCTACTTACATATTGTCTGACACTCCTAGCAAGCCTCTTGACTAGACAGTCTAGGTCACCCTTGAAATGGAACACTTACATCCTATGGGTCTAACCATTAGCAAATTAATAAAATAATCAAAAATATGCCTATAATTTCAACTTTCCACTCTGATGATTGAAAAAAGGATTAATATTTAAGAAATGATAAAACTCAGGCTACTTTTTTTTTGGGATGAAGAGTAATTAATGCAGGAGATGAATGAGATGTTTCTACTGTTGTGCTGGGTATGATGGAAGTTCTAAGTTCAAGAACTGCTGCCAAGTTCTGTGCCTTGCTAATTTGGCAAAAGTCAGGAAAATGTATAAACTGGAATAAAATACCCCCAAACATATGTAACTACAACAGTTTAAGTAACTTTTGTAAATCCCCTAAAAGTATAGCATAGGTAAGTTCATATGTTCATAAGCAAGTAGTAGGCTAGCTGCCCATCTGGGTCATTTTAAGCCTAGCCAAATTTCTTTTCAAAGGTAAGGATCCAACCATATATATTGTAACTGTGAGGCAAACACCTTGACTATTATGCCAACCCCAACTCCCCCCCCCTTAGTTGCCAATAGCATTGTTTTGACAAGAATGCTTATGTTCAACTCAATTACTATCCTCTTTTGCTCCTCTTAAACTGTAAAAACTTTAAGTCAGACACATATAGGTCCTATAAATATTTGTATAAACTCTAAATAATTATTTTCAAGTCTCATCATTGCCCTTCACAACCTCTGTTCCTTAATTTGCCTTATTCTAAATTCCCCAATTCCATAATACCCACATCTCCTCTTCATCCCTAGTTTAACTTACTAACGTGTTGCTAACACCTATTGCTACTGTCCTGTTTGTGCTGTGGTAATCCAGAACTTAATTTACTAACATACGTTTCTAATACCTAGTGCCACTGTCCTATTTGTGCTGTGGTAATCCCTAAATTAACTTGCTTACATGTGCTACTAATACCTACTGCCATTGTCCTGTTTGTGCTGTGGTAATCCCTAATTAAACTTACTAACTTGTGTTACCAACACCTACTGCTACTGTCCTGTTTGTGTTGTGGTAATCCCTAATTTAACTTACTTACATGTGTTACTAACACCTACTGCTATTGTCCTGTTTGTGCTGTGGTAATCCCTAAATTAACTTACTAACATGTTACTAACACCTGCAGCTACTGTCCTGTTTGTGCGGTGTTAATCCCTAACTTAATTTTCTAGCTTGTGTTACTAACATCTTCTGCTACTGTCCTGTTTGTGCTGTGGTAATCCCTAACTTAATTTACTAACGTGTTATTAGCACATATGCTACTGTCTTATTTGTGCTGTGGTAATCCCTAACTTAACTTACTAACTTGTATTACTAGCACCTAGTGCTACTGTCCTGTTTGTGCTGTGGTAATCCCTAACATAATTTACTAACTTGTGTTACTAACACTTACTGTTAATGTCCTGTTTGTGTTATGGTAATCTCTAATTTAACTTACTAAATTGTGTTACTAATACCTACTTCTTCTTTCTTTTTCTGCTCTGGTAACTCTGTATCTCATCATTGCAAATGCAAACCCTGTACTGTCAATCTCAATCCACTTACTGTATCATAAGCACCATCTCTTTGGTGATATGAATAATTTATACACTATCATTACTTTGGAGATCAATAGTATCAACATTTTCATAAACACTGTATGCCTTTTGGCCAAGGACATACCCAGAAAGAGTTGTTTGACTAGTGTTATCATCCAGTAATTAAATATCATACTGCAAATAATTAATCCAAAATACAGGCATTTAAACAATAAAATAATCTGAAGCTGATTTGATTTTTATAACACAATTTTATTCAGATTTCACAGTTTAACTTTTCTGTTCTAATGTTCTCCTACTCTGCAGGAAATGTGCACATCCAAGGATAAAAAAAACAACTTGCTGTCTATCCACTCCCATGAATTTCATGTGAAAGTTATTGAAAAACTGAAGCATTACAATATAACTAGCTATGAAATCTGGATTGGGGCCACAAAAGGCAAATGGGTAAGTAGAAGTTACTAGCTACATTATTGATTTTACTTCTGAATTCTGTCATTCTGTCTTCTGCACACAATCTGTCTCTGAGCTGCAGCGAGGAATGGGCTTCAGCTCAATTTTAGCTTCTTGCTATTACATTGTTTCAGCCCATGAATGGCATAACAAAAACAAAGTAATACAAATGCAACATAGTGAAATCATGAAACAGCATGAAAAGAGTAAACTTAATCACTCCAGTGCAACTATTTTGAGTATGTACCTTTAACTCCTAGTGGATGTGGCCTGAGCCTTTAGAAATTAAATTATCACCTTACAATTCTAACAAATACTCATTGACAGAGGTCAAATATCAATACAATTGTGTTTGCCATCATGTATGCTTCAAGATAAAATATTTTTAAACCTTGTATGTGGCATGGTTTTGGAATTATTAATGCAAATATGCATAAGTAATATTTGACGCCTAGAGGAGCAGTAGGAGTTAACTGCAGATGCACCTGGAGACGTCACTCGGATGTAATGAGATAAACAATGTTATACAATATAACAGCGACTGTATATGATATAAAGTAACAAAACTTGGAACAATTTGAAAAGAGTAAACAAACATAAACAGTGTAATACAGTAAAATAGCAATTGTATAAGATAAAGCAGAAAAACACTCATTCTTGTTGAAGATGCTGTATTCTATATATGAAAAATAAACTGCCATTATCCCTGTAGGAATCAATTTTTTTTTCTAAAAGAGCATTGAAATATGCTCACACAGCCTTTTACTAAAGTAGGTTTATGCAACCTTTTCTTGTTCCATTCATGTTTAGAAATACATTAGAAGCCAATGATAATTTTAGTGGTGACAGTATACAGACATATAAATAAAACAGATTAATTTTATTTATTTATTTATTTAGTTATTTAACATTTGTTGACCGGGAATGTCCGACTAGGTTCCACAGAGCCTGTTTTCAGTGGAGGCCCGGGGAGAAATGCTCCAAATGATATACCATAAAAGCTGATATGATGGGGCAAAATGTCAGAGACTGTATTTTTTCTTATAACAGTCAGTAATCATGTTTTGGGGTGTACAATTTCTAGAATCATAGAAGGATGCCTTCCATTTATACTACTGCTTTCTTGTCAGTTTATTAAGATTTTTACTTAGTAGCACAGAAGTTAATTAACTTTTTTCTATCAAACACAATATAAACTAATTCAGTACAAAGAACTGTTACTGCATTCTGATAAATGACCAAATCACTGATGTGTGATTATAAATATTGTTTTTTTTCTGGTTTTATAGTCCTAAAAGCACATGCACATGCCCATGCATGTTCACACACATACACACGTACACATTGACACACACAGAAACACACCCTCACTTCTTTTCCAAAACCACCTTTGTACTCTCATAGCATCTTTCCCTGACAGCATACCAGGAGCTTCCTACTGCAATGATATGTAACTTTCAAAGAGAAAGGAAACTTGAAATCCCCCCCCCCCCCATGGCTGGAGGTCCGAATCTTTGCAAACATTTAAAACTTTTGGTTACATTTTGGAATATGGCCAAGAATGTCTAAGAAAAGCTACATGAATAAAAAAGAATAAAAAAACATTTAAAGGTAAACAAAGGTCAGTGGCCAACAAATAAATACATTAATAAGGTTAGCAAGTAAGCAAAATAAAGGGTTCCTACTGCAAAATCGAACGTTGAAAACGCCGAATACCGAAGGCCGAACATGGTAGTTCGAAGGGTGATAATGTCGAAGCCACAGAAACCCATCTGCAAATTTGATGATGTGGTTGTTGCTAGCATTTGCAGAGCAGTCGTGGGCAAGGACTATGAACAGTAGAGGACTCAGCACACAGCCCTGAGGTACTCTGGTGTTGATTATAATGCTCCGTGTTGTTACCAGCACAGGTCCTTTATGATCTTCTAGTCAGGAAATCCAGGATCCAGTTGCACAGCCCTTTATGTATGCCAAGGTTGATTAGCTTTTCTATAAGTTGCATTGGAATCACCGTATTGAATGCCGAGCTGGAATCTATGAACAACAGCCTGGCATAGTTTTTCTTCTCTTCAAGATACTCCAATGTGAGGTGAATTGCCACTGAAATGGCATTAGCAGTTGATCTGTTTGCCCTGTAGGCAAACTGCAGTTGGTCAAAGGATTGGGGTAGTACTGTAGTCAAATGCCTTTTAACCAGTCTTTCAAAGCATTTAATTACATGTGATGTAAGGGCCATTGGCCCGTAATCGTTTAGGCAGGTGGGGTTGGCTTTTTTGGGCAAAGGGATTATGTTGTTCACTAGGCCATCCAGAAATAAAATTAACTTTTCAACCTAAATATAGTGGAGGGCTTCACCCCCCCATACCCCCCCCCAACTAAATATACCAACTCCGAGATCGCTCTACATTGGAGAAAGGGCAAATCCCTGATAACAACCAAGCAAATTCTTTCCTGAGGAAAGAATTTGCATATATGGCAATTTGCGATTTTGAAACTTCGATGCTTAAGTGTCGATCATTGAGCATTCGGCAACCTAAGCTGTCGAAGAAATAATATATACCCGAAATGCTGATTCCTCCAAATAAGGTATATAGCCTTTCTACAAACACATTTATCTACATTTTCTTCAAAGTTTCCAAGCTCTTAGATTGCTTAATATTAAAGGGATGTCATTCCATAGTTTTGTAATTCTAACAGAAATGTACTGAGACCTCATCGGAGTCCATTTTCATTGCAAACTGCATATTGTTATGAACACGCATTTTAATGCCGGTATTAATCTCTAAATTTAACATTATTTGCAGAACTGTATCATAAAACATTTTGTATGCTAAGATTAAGTTAGCCCAAATATATCTATAACACACATTAAATAATTTTAATGTCTCGCATTGCGATCCATATCCCATGTTCTTCAACTTTGTAATTCTTTTTGAAAATTTCCTCTGAACTTCCTCCAGTCTTCTCAGCTGTCCTATTGTATAGGCACAGAAGGAATTATTATATTTCAGAAGATGTTTGATATAAGTTTTGAATACTAGTGTGAATACACTTTCATCCCTTGTTGATAGTTTTCTTAACAAATAGCCCATATGTTTAGTAGCTCGCGTTTATATGATGTTATCGAAAGATGAAAATAGCGAATGCTATTTCATTGGCCCCAAAACATCTAAACATGAAAATATCAAACATTCAGAACAGCAAATTTTTTCCCATGGAAAAAGTTTGCTGCTCCGAAACACATATACACAACACAAGCACATCAAACAAACAGCAAACACACACATACACTTAAATTCCTACATCTAATGCTACACTAAACTAAACATACACTACTATCTACCCACTTACCTTAACCCAAACCCTAACCCTAAAGTCTGTCACTATCGCACACATGCCTAACCTGCGCCCTAACCCTAACTCACTTAACCTGCCCCTAACCCTAACGTACAAACAATCGCATACTTACCTGAACCCAACCTGTAACTTTCCACCACAGCACTAAGAATAGCAAAGCCACAGAAATGGCCAACCGAATTCTTTCCCAAGGAAAGAATTTGCTGTTCTGCAACTTCGCTATTCTTAGCATTCGCTGAATAGTGTTTGATATCAGAACATTCAAAGTTTTAATACTTTGATGCTCTGATATAGACCCAGTAGCTCTGGCTGCTATGAGCTCAGAATGAGATTTAAAAGAAAAATCTGAAGTAATCAGCATTCCTAAGTCTTTATATTCCTTGAGTTCCTCCAGTTAAAAAGTCATCAAGTAAAACAGTTGTTTAAAAATTTTATTTGAAAAATACATAACTTTGCATTTGTCTGTACTAAATGATAATCCTGTGTCCTTTGCCAAGTCGCTAAGTTTAGATATTCATTTAGTTCATCTACATCAGAAGGTTTTTGTAGTGTAAACCCGTTTTACAATCATCAGCATACTTTGATGCACAATATTTTTGTTCTTAGGAAATGTTGATAATAGCAGGTTGAATGAGGCAGGGCCTAACACAGATCCCCGAGGAGTGCCAGCTTTTACATATAGATAATTAGAGTGAATACTTTGAATCTTTAAGCTCTGCTTTCTACTGACCAACTGATTTTCAATCCACCTTGTAATATAACTGTTTATTTTGTAATCACTACCAAAGGCTATCAAAAGGCTTTGAAAAGTCCAACAAATTGCACCAGGAGACAGACTCAGCTCAAAAGCTTCTACTATATAGTCATAAAAATTAACTAAGTTGCTCAGTGTTGATTTTCATTTAATGAGAGCATGCTGATAAATATTTAGTGCTGTATACTATTCCTGGAATTAGTCATAAGGTCCAATAAGCATCTTACAAAACACTTTCCAGTTAGTGAAGTTAAACTAATTGGCCTGTAGTTTTACAACTGGTCTCACTTTCTTTTCTTATAAATATGAGATGCACATGATGGTTTCCACGATTCAGGGACCTTACCCTTTTCCAAATGTTTATTAAATATTAAAGTTAATCTAGGTGTAAGTATACTCTTTAACGGCCTATGGATGCTATAGCTTAAAACTTTGAAAAGGCAGCTAGTATAACTGATTCCGATATAGCTGGATAAAAACCTGTCTCTAAATTGCATTTCCAGTCACCCATTGTAGTCAATCCAATGTTAGTGTTATAAACACTAAATTCATTAGCTATCCTACTATCATCTCTAGTAGCTTCATTATCAGTTAAAAGTATAAATATTGAGATGCATCTCTTTCTAACTTGTTTATATATTTATAAAATTCTTTCTTGTTATTGCAATGGCAGATTAACTTACTTTCATAGCAAGCCTTAGGATCATAGGAGGTTACTAGGTTATCGACCTGGAGGTCATTTTAAGTCTAGCTGCTTCATCCCAATGTAATACCATAGAAATGCTAGTCAATACCCAAGATTGCATTTATTGATAACTCCCCATGTCCAGAAGAGTTGTGGGCATTATCCCTGGTAAGAATTTGTGGTACCCCATCCACTCATCCGGGTTCCTCTTGAACAGTGTCATAGAGGTACTCTGTTTCACATGAATTGGTAGCCTGTTCCAAAGATGTGGCAGCATCTGGGAGATAAATTTGTCCTTCCAGCATGTCCTATTTAAGTCACAGGTCATATTTATGTCAATGGAACAGGTAGCTCTAGTCTAGTTTGATTTATGGATATGTAGCAAATTCATTAGGTCTGGGTTTTGGATTGATCTGTAGACCAGACATAAGTCTACCCTAGCCTTACTTTGATTTTTTATAATCCTACTATTCTTGACAAGTATCTTCCTATTGATGTCGGTTGGAAATTTCCTAAATGTTTTATAACTTCTCTTTTTTTCCCTTAAATTGTTTTTTTGGAGGACGTGTTCCACCAATAAAGAAATGATGACTCATTATTTTCTCTTCTTACTGAGGAATAAACACAAGCCTGCAGATATTCTTCAGTAATGTGGTATCCATAGCAACCGTCTATAAACACAAGCCTGCAGATATTCTTCAGTAATGTGGCATCCATAGCAACCGTCTATAAACACAAGCCTGCAGATATTCTTCAGTAATGTGGTATCCATAGCAACCATCTATAAACACAAGCCTGCAGATATTCTTCAGTAATGTGGTATCCATAGCAACCGTCTATAAACACAAGCCTGCAGATATTCTTCAGTAATGTGGTATCCATAGCAACCGTCTATAAACACAAGCCTGCAGATATTCTTCAGTAATGTGGTATCCATAGCAACCGTCTATAAACACAAGCCTGCAGATATTCTTCAGTAATGTGGTATCCATAGCAACTGTCTAAACTCTGTGCCTGGGTTGACAAATCAGCCTTCATTAACTGCAAAGATAAATTTTGTAAAGCACCTTTATCACATTAAAATTTCAGTGATTGTAATATGGAATGGGCTGCTGTAACTAATACAAATGATACAAAACAGAGTGGTCAGATGTACCCAGCAGGGAAAGTAACTTTAAAAAAGCTACCTTTTCAGGTACATTGGTGATAATAAGATCCAGTGTGCTATTTCCTTTAGTATTAAACTTAACTAATTGAGTCATCCCATGCAAATGCAAAAGATTAATACATTCCTTGTCGAGATATGAGATGCCACTTAGTATATTCCAGTCATTTCCTGGGTAGTTAGAATCCCCAATAAGTAACATTTCATCCTTTTTATCCAAACAGTTGTCCAGATTATTTAGATATTTCCAGTGAGAACAACTGTCAATACTTGGAGAATCTTATGTAAGAACTATATATAAAAGTTTGTAGAAGTACTATTAAGAATTTGGGCAATTAAAGTTTCATATGCCTGCTCAGATGTGAGACAAGATGTTACAGATTTATTTAACCAGAGTACAATACTGCCTCCCCTCAGATTTTCACATATGGATTCATACTTAATAACAAATAACATGAAGAATTTCAGGACTCAGTGACGGCAATGATTTGGTGCTGATACTTAGCATTTAATACTAACCGTTATTCAAACGTATTTATCAGGCTTCTAGTGTTACAAAGGAAGCAGTTAACAGGTTCCCTATATTTTTCACAAATTGCCTTGTACTTCACACTTTGATTGTTTTTTCTGGAACTTTTTCCAGCTGTGAAGTAATTTTACTTGCCATAAAACTTGATCCACACTCATTCAGATGAGTGTTATCCCATGCAAACAGCCTCTGATCATAATACCTTTCTTCCCAGTATTTAAGTGAACATTGTACACCACAGACAGTTCCCTTAGCCGATTATTAAACATGTGAGCTTTTTAACATATGCAGTTATTCACAGAGGGTCATGGAATGATTTCACTCAACATAAACCATACTCCCTTTGTTCTCAAAGCCTCTACTCGATACAACAAACATTATTTTGTCTATTTTAGTGGTATAAACCTTAAATAATTAAATCCAGCATGTAGTACATACAAGTTATAGTTTGGCTTACTGCTTGCACTTGTTTCCCGAAGCTCTACTGCAAAGTATTTATTTTATCTCACACTAGACCTACATGTATTCCAAATACACAGATATACATTTTTATCTTATGGACTAATAGGTGTTTAGCCATAAATGCAAATTTAATCTTAAAGGTAGTTATTAGGGATGCAGTCTGTGAACGGCCATTGAGGACCCCCAGTCCAAATTCTGCAGAGCACTGTTTGGCTGAATGACTTGCTTGTACTAAGCAAATGGAAGGCTGACCGAATCAAACCATAAATTACAACAAAACAGCACATAGACTTAATGTTATACTCTAACTGTAAGGCTTGACAGATATCTTTCTACCTCACATATGTCCTTTGTTTTATTATAATTATTGTTTGTGGACATTAACATACTAATTGCTAATGTAGAGACTAATCCGGACCTTGTAATTAATGGTAAACCTTAAAATATGACCAAAAGGAACTACAAAGAAGATAAAACTGAGAAGATGTGCAATAACAGTCTGCCTGTTAACGTATGAAAACTAAACCAGGAATCATGTTGAAAACTGTTACAGTGGTGTCTTTTAGGGATACATATCAGGTGCATATAGATCTAAATTGTTAGATGGTCCCTTAGTGAGTCTGAGAGATAAAGTGTATCATTGTTGGTCACTTTACCTCAATTAAAAAAGTTTCTTCAGTAAAATGTCTAAATTCCTACCATGATTATAGATTGAAAGCCACATGTTGTAGCCATATGACAGATGTGACTAAAGACCTGCATAGTAAATACAAGGCTGGTTGACTAAATTTGCAGATGATTGTAAGTTAGGAGCTGTAATTGAATCCCACACTGACAGAAATGTTCTCCAGGAAGGGCTGACACAGACAAACTGGTGTCAGAGACATAGACTAAAACTACATGCCAAGCAATGCATAATAATATCCTTTGGGAAGTCAACCATTCCTGGTAATTATCATATTGACAGCACACCCCATTAGAGTTGACACAGTAGTCAGGGACTTAGAGACACACATAGAAAGTAATCTAGCCTTTGACCATCATGTGTCTACAGTAGTGAGGAAATCATTCTATGTTGCACAACTTATAAACAAAGGTATGTTATCTAAGCCCAAGAAAGTCACTGTTCCACTGTATTCAGCATTCATCAGACCTGTTGTTGAGTAAAGTGTCCCCTTTGCTATGAACCTAACCAGGCATATCCAACAATTGCAATGTTCACAGAGGTTCTTCATTAAAAGAATACACGGTATAAGTAACATGTCTTCTGCAGACTGCCTCAAGGCCCTATCCCTGTATTCTGTCTCATACAGGCTTTTCAGAGGAGATATATGCCTGGCATATAGGGCACTGTCAGACCCCACTTTTATGGACTACCTGCATATTCAGAAAGCAAACAGCACCAGTATTACCCATTCTAAAGACTTAAACCTTGCCTGTGATATAAATAGGACCTACTGAAGAGACAGGCATGTATCCCAGAGACTACACTGTCTCGGGAACAGGATCCTGATTCATGTGAAGCAGAGTTCCTCCCTAACCCAATTTAAATGCAACTCGAACAATTGGATGGGGAACAGGAAATTCATCCCTGGTTTGGCACCTATGTTGCTTATGGACACAGGCAACGTGAAAATGTTTCATCTCCCAAGCCCTACTTGTAAATGTTTCATCTCCCAAGCCCCTGCTTACAATTATCAAGGGTATCAGAACTTGTCAGAGATTAGGGATGCATGGCTAGGCTTAAAAAGGCACTTGTGGTCAACAGCCTAGTAAACACCTATGAACCTATGAATCTATGCATACTTCTGTATATCTTATTGACAAGGGTGGTGTCTGTCAAGTGACAAGTCATCATCTACTGCTTATCAACAGCAACCAACATTGAAAATATAAATGTTGAAAGGCACCTCATCAAAAAATGTAGCAATGAAATGTAGTGCAAACACACATCAACACAGCACAGATTTTGAAAATAGGGAGAACACACGGACACCTTGAGCCCAGATACCACATGTGTGATAAAACATTAAAATAGTCTAATGTGATGTAGAAGGCTGTTTAATGTCAATAAAACAACATGGGCTAATTTAACAGACTAAAATGAGCTAAGGTAATCTGAACCTTCACAGTTAATTCAGCATAGTAAGCGAGGTACTTGTGTGAGAAGAACATATAAGCACATGTGCAGAGAATTCCACAAGTTGAAGTATATAAAGTGGTCCTGTATCATGTAGCAAACCAAAACAAAGCACAGTTTCATGTTGTGGGTGATAGTCATGAAATATCCATCAACAGTAAAGTTCACCTTGCTCGACATCACCTTCCTTGATCTCTCCTAACATACAGCAATTTGTCCACATTTGTGAGGCAATGGCACATCTGACATTAACCTCTCTGTCTCTCATTTCATCCACATAGTTTTGTTCCTGGATGAGCCCATCCATAACAGCTGGGAGCTCAATCAATATTTTGCAAGGTTGACACCTGTGCCACACCCCAACAGCATTCTGTGTCCTCATTAAACACAAGTGATGAAGTTCACTGACATCCCCAAACTCTATAAGAAATAAAAGGGGAAATTGGGATGGTCACAGGTGCTGGTGGTACATTTGTGTTGATTTTGTAAACAAATTTATTCAAAATATTTCATAAATATAGATGGTTCAGCAGGAAACTGAGAGCCTATGTCAACATACTGTGGTTGTACGTCCACCACATCTAGAAAACAGTGTCAGCAACTTCTTGACATAAATTTGTAATGTCAGATTGTTACCATGTTTTGCTGCTAAACCCAAACGTTGCATGTTATGCCATAAATTCTGTAGAAAAGAAAAGCAGCCGTCGCTCTGCACATTAACAACACTCCTGGAAATGCTTCTTATAGCAATGGCTACACATTTCTGGACAAACCATATTCATTCAATAATACCAGCACACATGCCCATAATATTTTAGCCAATATTATAAAGCCTAGAGGGGACAGGTGCAAAGGAACATGGTCTGTTATCCATTTTCACGCATGCTGACAAATACTGTACCCCCTTAGAATGACACCAGAAATGAAACAAATTATTGAAGTCAGTCATCTTCTGTTCATATTGTGGCATCATCCTTGGTGAAGGTAGAATGTGCTCAAAGCTAAGCACATTCCAGCCTGTGACACATAGTGTGAAAACTCCATTATATCTCTCTTCATATAGTCTAGGGAGGTATGCCTCAGGTCATTTACACCTACATGGACTGTGACTGAATCACACTGGTTCCTGTGGTGCAATGACTTGAGTGCATGGGTAACTTGGCAGCTCCTGGCCCCTGATATGCAACTGACCATTATTTTCTCCTTATTCATCCAGGTGAGTGGGGTATCAATGTGTCATACAGTATAGGCCCCTGTGACTTAAGTCTTGGGTAGTGTATTGGCTTGTCTTATGGGCTTGGTTGTCAAGGCTCCACTGGATGTGGCTCTATGTGCAGTCTTAGGTGTTGTTTCTGTTGACTGCTTTTGGTTTTACTGATGATACTTTTTGCAGGTGGAATGTCTGGAGGTCCTTGGGGTTTGGGAAGATTGCATTTAAATGCCTCAGCAGAAGTAGATGTAAGTGTGGGATGTGTACTAGGTGTGGTGGATGTAGCATGTGGGTTTCTGACAACCAGATTTTTGTAATAAGCATTTGTATGCAAGAGCTTTGAATGCAGCAGCATTGTGTTTATACATCTCTTGTATACTGTATTTGTTTATTTGAGGATTAAATGGTTGTCAGTAAATATTATACAACTATTAGATTGTCTGACTATAGCTGTATCTACTAAACTGGCTTCTGAGAAATCGAGAAAGTGCATATCTGTTATATTGGGTCCTTTATTGGGTGACTAAAAGGGTGCAGCACATGAGGGGTTAATAGTGGGCTGATTAAGGGTAATTTTGGGGTTAGAGATGAGACTAGGCTATATAATACTGAATTCAAGGGACAGACCTCCTCAACGTGCAAACTGCTGCTCTGTGCTCCTCAGCGTGCAAACTGCTGCTCTGTGCTACTCAACACACAAAGTAGTTGCCCTACACTCACAGAGTTACTGGTAGAGTTTCAGAGGTAGTTTTATGGGGAAAATTTGGTTTCTAGGTGCATCTATACCAGGCACTACTAACCACTTATGCACAATGAGCAGTGGCAAGCAAATGTGCCAAATTTCTATAGGCCCTGTAAAACACAGGAAACTGGCTTTTAAGCCCTCTGGCCAACAAAACAACTACAGTTATAGTTTTCTTATGTGTTTCCCAACTCAGATAGACCAGGTCACCACCTACTACCAGTAGACAAACTATCCTAGGCCTCTTAATGTAAAAACGGTAAAACGATTGATTGAGAGTGTAATGCTACCACAAAGGAACTTAAGCAAACTACCTGAACAAGGCAATTTCAAGTATTAAGGACCTTTAAAATGATTTAAAGTGCAAAATCAGGAAATAAAGAAAAAATAAAGCAGTACTACACTAAAATAGTTAAGGACAAAACAATAAAATAAATAAATCTCTTATCTGCCATGGATGGAGCAGGATTAATTTAGTACCCACAAAGAGTGTGAGGAGGATGCCAAGCAAATGGGAACTCTGGGAAATGAGCAGGACACAAATTGTGCTGTAGTTACAGCTGAACTACTGACTTGTATCTCTGCAAATTTATCTGTAGAAAAACTTCAGCTTATCAGTCGCATTTAAGAGTGGATATGCATGTCAGAACAGTCATTAGGCTTCCAAAATACATCAATAATATGTAATCAAATGTCTAGCCTTGAGCTATTGTGTAATATCTGTCTCTATTTCCCTTCCATAAATGATTAAGACCCAACAGGGCTAAGCCAATTAACAATGTATATATATATATATATATATATATATATATATATATATATATATATGGATCTACTGTTTTTGGTCAAATTACATTTGGTCGAAAATGATTTCAGACAGCCCACTTTACCAAAAATGCATTTCACTGAAAACTCATATGGTCGAATTTCATTTGGTCAAAAAAATGACATATAGCCCCTGCACCACTGCAGTGCGACCCTGGAGTGAAAATATTAAGTAAGGGGAGGGTGTGGAGGCATAGCCCCCCCACGTTTTGCAACTAGTTTTTACTGAAGATGTATGTATCAATGTATTTTTAATGGATGCATGTTTATATAATAGTGAATACACTGCAATTATGTGGGGGCTAGACCCCCACACTCCCCAATGTGGGGGACTGTGCCCCCCACACCCCCCCTTACTTTATATTCTCACCCCAGGGTTGCAGTGCAGTGGGGCGGGGGCTATATGTCATTTTTGACCAAATTAAATTCGACCAAATGAGTTTTCAGTGAAATGCATTTTCGGTGAAATGGGCTGCTTGAAATCATTTTCAACCAAATGTAATTCGACCAAAAACAGTAGATATATATATATATATATATATATATATATATATATATATATATATATATATATATATATATATATACACACACACACACACACACACACACACACACACATAAGTGAATAATACTTTGAAAAGAAAAGCCAAAACTTTGTAGTGATAAGTTGATCAGAATATTGTGATTTTGCTAACATGAATAATATATAAAATTCTGTAAACTCATTCTTAATAGTTGTATCATTTTTATGGATGATGTTTATGTTAAAATCAAGAAACATGAATTTAAAAAAAAGACATAAAATGAATATGAATGCCATAGGATGATTCATTTCCCTTCTTTCTGAATTTTAGAGTAATACTTATTATTGGACAGATGGAAGCCAAATGGACTATCAGTACTGGGCCCGTGGTTCCCCTTCTCATGGCTTTTTTTATTCAGCTTGCGTGCTGATGGAAACAAAAGGTGACTTTGTTTAATTTATTTACTAATGAAATTATTTGATATAATTTGCTAAAGATTTGTGTTGCCTTTCTGTAGTTTTATCTTTCATTTGTATATTGTTAGCTTTGATTTCATTTGCACTGTGTGGGCTTTTAGTCAGTGTCTTTAATAAGAACACGTGTTATGAAGATGACTAAATTCATGGCACTGAAAGCTATTAAATGCTGAAATGTTACTAAGGTGTGACAGACAAAATCACATTACAGTGAGTATATTACAGCTTACAGCATTCTCTGTAGTTGCACAAGGAGAAAATTACATTAAAAACATAAACTCATTAATTAGCAATAAAGTTGTTCCCATTAGTGTAGAAATAACAATACTACTCAGAACTACAGTGGTGCATAGAAATATCAAACATTTAACTTCAAAGAAGAAACCCTAAGATTCAGAAACATTTCTCCAAATTGCAATAGGCAGAGATGCACTGTGTGTGCCCACACAGGGTGTTTGCGATTCACATACACTCTCAGCACAAACAGCAGAGACTGAGGAGCAGAGGTGTCTGACGTAGATGTTAATTGAGGTATAATGAGATGGTAATGAGATGGTAATGAGCAACAGTTTTAAAATGAGGATTCTGTGTATTTAGTTATTTATTTGACATTTGTTTACTGGGAAAGTCCAAATGGGCCAGTAAGTGCCCACTTTCAGCAGAGGCCAAGGGAGAAGAGTTCCACAATCATAATCTTTCAAAAATGTATTTCACATATTTTGTACCATATTCAAATGAGGTACAGATACAATGCCATAATTCAGAAATATACAATGAGTATAACATGATGTGCAAATGCCAGTGTTAATGACCACAGCAAAATCAAAATTAGCATGCAGGATAGTCACAGGAATATACTAGGGCTAGCCACAGCACTAGTGAGCACATATATGCGATAGACCGTTAGTGCCATTATGAGTCAAATCATGATTGTTGTCTCCCTCAGACTATGCTGAACATAATCTGAGGGAGACAACACTCAGACTATGCCGAACATAATCTGAGGGAGACAACACTCAGACTATGCTGAACATAATCTGAGGGAGACAACACTCAGACTATGCTGAACATAATCTGAGGGAGACAACACTCAGACTATGCCGAACATAATCTGAGGGAGACAACACTCAGACTATGCTGAACATAATCTGAGGGAGACAACACTCAGACTATACTGAACATAATCTGAGGGAGGCAACACTCAGACTATGCTGAACATAATCTGAGGGAGACAACACTCAGACTATGCTGAACATAATCTGAGGGAGACAACACTCAGACTATGCTGAACATAATCTGAGGGAGACAACACTCAGACTATGCTGAACATAATCTGAGGGAGACAACACTCAGACTATGCTGAACATAATCTGAGAGACAACACTCAGACTATGCTGAACATAATCTGAGGGAGACAACACTCAGACTATGCTGAACATAATCTGAGGGAGACAACACTCAGACTATAATGAACATTTTATGGGCTTCATAACACCAGCATTCTAGGCCAGTACCATGTGGATAGGGTCACCATAAAAGAGCTGATAGACATGTGTTGGCCACATCTGAAGGCCACTGGTGCCACATCTCCAGGCCACTGGGAGTGTTGGACTACCCATCCCATTGGATACCAAGATATGTCTAGCTGTACATATACTAATTATAGGGACCTCACAGCAATTAACAGAAGACACAGTGGGGGTATCTCCACCATTTCCTCAATGCCATACTGCAGCATGTGTGTGTGAGGGGGTACATGTGGTTTCAATGTACCATGGAGGAGAAAGCCAAAGTCATGCAGGGCACCTACAAAGTAACTTGTTTCACTGAGGTGCTGGGGCAAAAAACTACATCCACATTGAAATAAAGGTCCCACCTGGAGACCTGGGAAGAAGGTATGTTAATCATAAAGGGTATCACTCTATTGATTAGCAGGTGGTCCGTAATGCACAGGGTATCTTCTACAATGTGTCTGCAGGTGATCCAGGCAGTTACCATGACCCTTATATATGGCACACTTGTAACCCTTACCCTAACAGTTTGCATTTTGTACAGCACCCAGCATATTCCTGTAGAACGCACATCAAACTTGTGTTCCTTCTACCACATGTATAAAGAATGATCTCTGCCATATTTACTCTGTTACTTAGGTTGCCTGTATCTGATGCAGTGTCACCAGCTTATGCAAGGGCAAGCACAGTCTAGTATTGGGTCTACATGCACAGGGCCATCTCCTTGACAATGCTAGATATGTCTTAAAATCTTGGTTTATGATACCCACCCAGAATTCCCACACTTTGACAGACAATGCCTACAACTATGCTTTATCAAACATATGGGTTGTTTCTTTTTCTTATTTCTTTCATTTTCAAACTGGTATTATTTTATGAAGTTACAAAACTAATAAAGCATTCAAAAATATATATGGGTTGTTGTGGAGCATGATTTGGGCTTCCTGTCTGGATGTATCTAGTGGAGACTTGTAGTATGATTTTGGCACATGTGCTAAGATATTATCAGTGTGTGAAATGGTACATGGCATGCAAGTTAGAAAGCAGTTATAGGAAGGAGGGCACATTCAGGATAGTCATCTCCCAGCACAACAGGCACTTGAAGCTATGCTAGGGAAGGAGTCAGTGACTGACCTATAGCAGCAGGGATTAGCATGCTAGGTGAAGGTGGGTGCAGTATACCATAACATTGGCAAAGAGGCAGCAGTTAACATATCACCTTGGTCCATAGTAAAGTATATATACAATGGTAAAAGGGATGCATGTAGACCCAATACTAGACTGTGCTTGCCCTTGCATAAGCTGGTGACACTGCATCAGATACAGGCAACCTAAGTAACAGAGTAAAAACGGCAGGGATCATTCTTTATACATGTGGTAGAAGGAACACAAGTTTGCTGTGTGTTCTACAGGAATATGCTGGGTGCTGTACAAAATGCAAACTGTATAGTATGCTGTTTGTTGGACTGAGGTGGGTACAGAGGGCAATATTAAAAAACACTCTGGGAGGGGTCACTATCATAGATTCATAGGTTCATAGGTTGGTACTAGGCTATCGGCCCTAGGGCCTATACAAGCCTAGCCATAACAATTCCCTGGCTATTTCTTCCCACAATATTTATTTCCCTGGACCCCCGTCTAGCAGGGTGACTGACGTGATCCTTGGGGTGAATTTCCTATCTCCCATCCAATTGTCAAGGTTACTTTCAAAGAAGGCCAAGGAGACACTCTGCTTGACATGTATGGGCAGTCTATTCCAGAGTATGGGGAGTCTCTGGGTCAGAAACCTATCCCTCCAGTATGTTTTGTTCATTGTGATGACAAGGTTTAGATTCCTGTAGCGTGCAGCTCTGAAGGATTGGGATTTCTTTAAGTGGAGCATGTCCAACTCAGGGTTTGACATGGCCTTATGTGTTAAGCAGAGATCGCCTCTGAGTAGACAATATGCCATAGAGTATAGCTGGAGTTTTTGTAGATGGTCAGCATAGGGCACCTGCTTTAGGCCTGTGATTTTTTTAGTGAGGTATTTCTGCAGCCTTTTCAGCTGTTGCAGATGTCTTGTGAAGTACATACCAAATGGGGCATTGTACTCTATAATGGGTTTAATGAGGGATGAGTACAGTGGGACAATGACCTCCTTTTTTCTGGATGCAAAACCCTTAGTGATGAGGTGTGCCACATAGAAGGATTTCCTGACTGTTGTGGCAATGTGGTTATCGAAGGTGAGACCAGTGTCCACCTGTGTCCCTAAATACCTTATCACACTTTATGTGTTTAGTGTACTACCACCTATGTGGTAATTCATAGGTACATGTTTTTTCCCAAAGGAGATAACTATACATTTCTTGGCAATAAGCTTGAGCCCATGGCTCTGGCACCAAGCATCTGTTTCTGTAAGAACTTTTGTAGAATATCCACATCATTTGAGGATTCAATAATGGCTTTCAGTTTGCAGTCATCTGTGAATTTTGTTAGCCAGAGTCCCTTATATGTTGGCCTGTACTTCAGAGAAGTAGATGCCAAACAAGAACAGTCCCAGGACTGAACCCTGAGGTACTCCACTTGTCACTTGTCTAGGGCTGGATTTGGAGTCGGCAACTTTTACAGTCTGGGTTCTGGCAGTAAGCCAATTGGCAACCCATCGAGTAACGTAGGGATTTATGCCCAGCTTAGTAAGTTTATCTATGATTCCAGAGTGGAATGAGTTCATGAGTTGTCTGTGTCTGTGAAGGACTGCTTGTTGCAGTGCTGGGGCACAACCTCATTGTTATGTATTGCACTATGGTTCAATATAATGGACAGGTCTATGCACTGGAGATGAGCAGGCATCCTGCACATGCCACTGACTGTAGGAGCTGCCACTAACCAGGAGTTTCACAGGTGGGATCACAGCCCTTGTCACATGTAGGTAAGCTATGTTATTGTGAATGATGTTCATCACCAAACATGGTATTGCCATGAGTATAAAGAATCTGGGGGCACCCACTCCAACTTTAGACACCCTCCGCACCAGATGTCATCAGGGAAGTGCTGACACTGTGTGACATTAAACTCAGCTGTCTATATCCGTGATGGCTACCATCTCTGGAGGCAGAGATAGATAATGTTCATTAACCACAGCTGGTAGGAGGCATGTGCACATGCAGGGGAGGGAGGATCGGCCTTGTGTCAAAATGTAATTGTGCCTGTGAAAGAAGAAAAAAAACAAAAAAAAATATCCTTGTTTCCCACCTATCCTGACCTAGAGTAGTCCAAATACAGGCTTTGCTGTATTCTGGACTTTTGGAAAGTTCCTGTGTTACCCATTTCCTTTCATGGATAAAGGGAGGCTGGGAGGCTTCTTTGTTCACCAGTGGCAGTGGGGAGCTTAGAGCAGCCTATCTATCCCTGGAGGAGTGTTCCCAGCACAAGAATCTGGCAGTCTATTGGCTGTTTTGGGCCAATTTCTAGCTCTTTCAAGTCCTCCTGTATAAAACCTGCTTTAGCGCGGCTTTGCGTGATTTTGCACATAGCTCAGCATCAGGCAGCGCCACTTAATTGAGTTTAAACCTTTCTCGGCTCCACAAAAAGTCTGCTATACACTTTTTCCCTTAGAACTGATCTAGTTCTCATAATAAACACCCTATTCCTACTCTAAAGCCTGGCACTTGCTCACTAAAGCAATTATATAAGTCAGCACTAAAAAATTAAAAGCACTACACCCTCACAAAGTCCCCTCGAGTACCTTGTTCTCCATTGGCCCTTTTTTTCAATTGTAAAGGAATTTCCAGTACTATTCTAGCATGTCCAAAGGTCAGTTGTCAATCTCCTCTCTGGTCCAGCTGGTGAATCTGGGAATCTTGAGGCAATGTTACAACTGCCTCATGTACACAGACAACCCTCTACTCTTCCCAACAAATTCCAACACATGTGACAGATGCAACCATATAGCCAAACTGGAGGCTAAGCTCTCTCAACTCAGTACTGGCGTAACCAGTCAGGAGGAGAAGGAAACCACACTCACTACAATTCCAGTCTCACATAGACCTACCACAACAGCAAACCAAACACATAAACACATAAAAACATACTCGGAGGCTCTAAATAAAAATCTGCCTAAGCAGCAGAGACTTCCAGAGCAGACACCCAAGCAACCGCTACCCCAAAACAAAACATGTGCAACACATAGCTCACAAAGCCAGTGTGCCAAACAGTCACAGCCCTTAAGGCTAAACAACACACCTAATACACTTGTAATAGGTGACTCTATCGTCAGGCACACTGACGTCCCGCTCACCAGGCTGAACAAGGAGGTCACGGTGAGCTGCCTGTCGGGCGCTAGGATCTGCCACATAACACAAGCACTCAGGTCCCTCCAAGGCAAGTACAAATATGATTCAGTCATTGTCCATGCTGGTGTGAATGACCTGAGACATACCTCCATGGACTACATGAAAAGAGACATAGAGGAGCTCTCTGAGCATGTAGCCCAGGCCGGTATGACCCTGACCTTGAGTAGCATCTTACCCTCACCAAGAATGATGCCACAATATGAAGACAAGATGATCAATTTCAACAATTGGCTTAAGTATTGGTGTCATTCAAAGGGGATCCAATGCCTGTCAGCCTGGGATGACATGCTCGACAAGCCACGATGCTTCGCTAGGGATGGCTTGCACCTATCACCCCTGGGCTTTTGGATATTGGCAAAGGCTCTTGCCACCCCCATAGTCCCTTTTTTAGGCAAGGCTCAAAAGACAAACCCACCTCCATAGGTATCACAAGGGATAAGAAACTAAGAGTAATGCTACTCAACGCCAGAGGTCTAAACCTCAAGATGCATGCACTCGAAACTCTCCTTAGCATGGAGAACATCGATATCTGTGCAGTAACAGAAACCTGGTTCAAGGCTCCCAAGAGCACCTCAGCACTACCAGGTTATACCTCATACCATGCTTTTCGGCCCCGAAACTTGGACCGAACCACAAAAGTATCAATATTCGTCAAAGATACCCACACCTCCAGGTTGGTGGCACAGCATGAAGCGTCAGAGACTATCCATGTGCAACTAACTGTGGGTAAAACTGCCTTCCAGTTTATAGCCTACTACAGACCACCCTCCCAAACCCAGGAACCCCACTTGGCCTTCCTGAGAACACTGGAAAATATGAAGGTCTCTCCAAACACCATTATATTGGGCGACTTCAACTACCCAAACATAGACTGGGAGCATTAGTCTAGCTCCAACACCCTAGCCCAAAGGTTCCTAGAATTTATAAACTCAAATGCTATGGAACAACTTGTTACCACTCCCACAAGAGGGGAAAACATACTGGACCTGATCATCACCAACATGGCGACTCTATGCTCCAGACCAGAAGTGTATCCCTCACTGGTAAGATCAGACCATAAACTAATCTCACTGGATATTCACATCCCGACCCCACCCCCTGCCCAGAAAACCACAGTGAAAAACTTCTCTAAAGCAAATTTCACACTCCTCAAAACCGAGGTGGAATCCTTCAAAGCCCCCGGGCCTGTGGAAAATACGGCCCAGACTACAGAATCCTTTATAAACACATTCTATGAACACCTTCAGGAATGCATGGATCATGCAATCCCAAATAAAACCAAGACCCAATCCTCCAAAGGCAGGCATCCTGTCTGGTGGACCCCAACCATAAACAAACTATACAATAGAAGGAGGAAGCTTCTACATGACAGAGCAAAATCCCAAAAAGGGAAGGCATCTCTGATCAGTATTAGCAAAAAACTACGGGCACTCATAAAGTTGTCTAAGGCCAGCTTCGAGAGAAAAATTGCACAGGACACTAAGGATAATCACAAGGCTTTCTTTAGTTATGTTAGGAACCTGGGTGGGAATTCCCAGATATGCTCAGAATTAGTCCAAAATGACAAAATATACACTGAACCCACAGACATTGCCAACATCCTAGCTGACAGGTTCAGCGCAAACTTCTCCCCCCCTCCCCACCAAAAGGGCAAATATCTATCCCATCTCAGATGCTCAGGTAAGAGCCGCCCTCTCCAAATCAAAAAACACAGCATCAATGGGACCAGATGGTGTCCCAGGCTGTGTCCTACAGGAACTCCAAGAAAAGCTAAACCCAAACATAAAACTACTGTTCAGTCTCAGCCTTACTACAGGATATGTACCCAAAGAGTGGCGTACAGCAACAGTGGTCCCTCTCCACAAAGGTGGTGCCTCAACGGATCCTGCAAACTATTGCCCCATAAGCCTGACTAGCTTGGTCTGCAAAGCTATGGAAAGGATCATCATGGACCTCATAAATAAAGATATTGAGGACCTACAGACACTGGATCCTACCCAGTTCGGCTTTGTTAAGGGCAGATCCTGCCTCTTAAACCTGGTCGATTTCTTTGAAACAGTCACCGAGGCCATTGACGAGGGGAAGGTGGTCCACACAGCCTACCTGGACCTTGCAAAAGCCTTCGATACAATACCCCACTCGGGCATTATAGATAAGCTCACCAGCTTAAATATAAACCCCTATGTCACTAGATGGGTTGCAAACTGGCTCAAGGACAGAACCCACATGGTTAGAATTGCTGGAGCCATGTCAAACTCCAAACCAGTTACAAGTGGCATCCCACAAGGCTCAGTCCTGGGACCTCTCTTGTTCGGTATATATTTCTCGTTGGTACAGGCCAACACGGAAGGACTGTGGCTGACCAAGTTCGCAGATGACTGCAAACTGGGCACCATAATCGACTCTCCAGCCGACACAAGCATCCTACAAAAGGGCCTCATAGAAACAGACAACTGGTGCCAGAGCCATGACCTCAAGCTTAATGCCAAAAAGTGTATAGTCATCCCCTTTGGCAAAAACAAAGTGCCCACAAATTACCACATAGGTGGTAATCCATTAAGTACGGAAGAAGTAATTAAGGACCTGAGGACCCAAGTTGATAGCAATCTCTCATTTGACAACCACGTGGCCAAAGTGGTTAGAAAAACATTTTATATAGCCCACCTAATCATGAAGGGATTCACATCTAGATCAGGGGAGGTCATCATGCCTCTTTACTCATCCTTCATCAGGCCCATAATTGAGTACAATTCCCCTTTTGGGATGTACCTTACCAGACACCTGCAGCAACTGGAAAGACCCCAAAAGTACCTCACCAAGTGGATCAAAGGGCTCAAACAGATGCCATATACTGCCCGGTTAAAGAAACTCCAGCTCTACTCAGTGGCATACCACCTGCTCAGAGGCGATCTGTGCCTGACGTATAAAGCCATGTCCAACCCGGAATTAATGGACATGCTGCACCTCAGAAAATCCAAATCCCATCGAGCTACGCGCTCGAGAGACTTGAACCTCAGCACTGAAATAAATAGGACATGCTGGAGGGACAGAGTCATAACCCAGAGGCTCCCTTCACTCTGGAATAAAATCCCAGTCCAGGTTAGGCAGAGTCCCTCATTGACTCTCTTCAAGAGGAATCTTGATGAGTGGATGGGAGATCGTAGGTTTACCCCGGGTATCACTTCTGTGTCACTGTTAGACAGAGGCACAGTATACTACCCTCAAAAAAGGGAATAGTAAAATTCATTTAAATGGGTGGTGAAAGCCAAACACACTCCGGCTAGGCTTACAAATGCCCTAGGGCAGATAGCCTAGTATGAACCTATGAACCTATGAACCTATGTCACACTTATGAGACATGCACTTTTATAAGTCATTCCACACACCCTGCAGGAACTGTATCATCCCAGCAAAGACTGAGGTGGTACCAGCCTGTGCCTTCATGATGGTGCTGCACTAAGATGGGCTGGGTTGCAGTCACTGACATAGTTAAGGCTCAGGGAGGGTGGTACTATTGCTTTCTGTATGCAACAGCACACAGACACACACCTTATCCCCCATCCTATGGGGTTTGTGACAGACACTGACAGCTGGACCACAGGGGGTGACACATTGTCCCGACTGCTTGTGTCTGCAGCTATGTCCATGGTCTGAGTAGGGAATCTTGTGTGCGCACTCACTCTGTCCCTGACTATGCCAGCTGGTCACTAACATCATTGTCAGAGTCAGTCATCTGCCCACCATCAGGTGGTGGAAGTTCGATGGTGGAGGAGCTGGACAAAGAATCACTTGTAAAGATACTAAAGCAGAAGATGCAATCTAAATGACCACCCCTACTTCATTCCTTGTGCAGATATAGCAGGATGGTCAATATTAGCATTAAAGAGTAATATAATCTTAATATAAAGTCAAGTTAAATGGTAGAGATGGCAAGGGGGTGGAAGAACACTGAGATGAAAGGAGCACAAAGTCAGTGCAGTGACGGCAACAGAGAATGAGAGCTTATGAGCAGAAGAAAGGGCTCCTTAAAGACAAAGGTTCATACAAACTGTGTAAGGGCATGAGCTGAAAACAGCACTGCAGCTAAGGAGGGAACAGTAAATAATTGGCGGGATATTTTAAATACAGGCTAAGTGGGGTTGAGACAACGTTATAAAGTAAAAGAAGTGTGGGAACTAGAGCAAGTTTAAAGCGTGTAGTTTAGATTAAGAGATTAGGGTGATGCTAAGTGTACAGAAAGTAGCTCATGCTTTTGGTATGTAGGCATGCATGAGGAGAAGACGCTACATATCTGTGGTGTGATGAAGGTAGACAAAGTAGTAAGTATTAGGTATTAAGAATCTGGAGTTACAAAACATGTAAAGTATTACTGTGTAAAATTGATACCATGTTTTAACTGGAATCATAGATGTCCTTCCATATCACTGCTGCAATATTCTTAACTGAAGGGATCTCTTACCAGGGATAGTCCAATATCCAGTCAGTATAGCAAAGCCTTTGGATTTTATAAGCACTGTACATCACGTTTGTTTCTTGCATAGGGCAGGGCATAAAGGTGACGTAGGGATGCAAATAAAACCACCATTATCTAGTCAGGCTGAACACCAGTCTACCGTACTGGTTACCAAACCATCTTCAGGGAAGTGTCTTGATGGGGTTTCTTCTCTATTTTTCTTAATATTACTGTTACTTGTGTTCATGTCATCCAAGAGAGGGAAAATGTCAGTGTGGGAGGCAGATTCTCCATAAAGACCATTACGACCAGTGTCTTTTTGGCATGGGTGCTTCCTTCAACTATAAACAGTGCTGTCTGTCAAGCATGTGTCCCTAAGACCCTCCATAGTGATTTATCTTCCCTTTCTATGAATCTCAAGAACCAGTGTCTTAAAATGTTGGCTAAGGGTGTTATGGTAGAATCCTGCCATCTAGGGGGACAGCCGTCTTCCAAGAAGAAGGCCAAAAAGTCTAGGCCTGATCTGGTTGCTCTCTAGCCTCCATAAGATGAATGTCTAGAAGCTAGTGAAGGCACTGAAGAACTTCTGGTGCTTGAATAAAATTCCTCTGCTGTGACCCTATCAGAGGCCGGTATGGATCTGGGTTTTTGCATATCCTCTGAGGCTCTTCAAGTGTCTGATCTGGGCAT
Organism: Protopterus annectens; assembly: GCF_019279795.1. Lineage (NCBI taxonomy): Eukaryota > Metazoa > Chordata > Ceratodontiformes > Protopteridae > Protopterus > Protopterus annectens. Next base: position 25,110,849 of record NC_056745.1, read on the forward strand.
TGAGGGGGAAATCTTAGTCCATAAAGAGATTCCTACTACAGTTATTGAATCCTACCAATGAATAAGCCACTAAGGGTTGTTAGGACAGACAGCCCACTTAAGAAAAGCAAAAGACCAGACATGTTACCCCATTGCTAAAGGTCCCCAGCATGAATGGCGGGATTTTACTCAAGACTTGTTTAATGCCTTGATGGCCTTGAAGCCTCCTCAAAGGGTGTCACTCTCTGCTCCTTCCTGGACTTCCATGCCTGTTAACAGGACATGGGAAATGAATTCCTAAAATGAGCACCTAGATAATGGGGAGGAATTCCTTGCATACCCTTCTCAAATTCCTTCTCCTCTGGACTATTGTTCAGAGGAAGAGGATTAATTGTGCCCAGATTACCCCTTGGAAGAATTATCATTTGGGGATACTATTACTTGTATGATGGAGTGCTTTAATTTGGATTGTTCCCAGGTATCTGGCATCCAAAAAGGATACTATAAGCTTTTACAAATGGGAGTCTCCTAATCTCTCTGCAGTCCCTCCTGTGTTGGCAGTACTTTTGGTCACCTTCTGTGCTCCTCCGTAATGCCTGACTCTCATCCCCTGGCTCCTAGGAAACCTGACAGGCTCTATAAGGTGCTTGAGGACTGTAAGTTTAAGTTCTTGCTTAAATGTCTTTCTGCTGACCCTTCAATGGTTTCAGTCTAAATTGATAAGCCTTCCAAAGTTTTGCCTTCTTCTAAGCTCTTCCTTCTTATAAGGATAGTACAGGTATGGAAAGGGTGGGTAAAAAAAGTATATACTGCTTCCATGTTATCATTTTGGGCTATTAATTACCAGACTCACCTGACCAGGTATGTCTTGACTCTCCTTTCTCACATAGCTGAGTTTGTGTCAAATCTGCCTGATTCAGAAGGGAAAGCTTCAGCCCTTTTCCTGCTTGGGTACACATCCCAGGCCACTTGTCACCCCATAAAATGCAGTTACAATGCTGCTGATGCCTCTTCGGGGCTGCTTTTGGTTCCATGATGAGGTGTTATTCTTATCTTCATTTTCAGGCCTTACCTGATGACATTAAAGCTAGACTTTAGAATGCTCCTCTGGATAATAAAAATCTCTTTGGGACAGCAACTGCTGCAGACTTTTTTAAGTTCCCCCAGGATAAGGGTAAGGCCATTCAGGAACTCCAGCATATTTTTGTCTCCTTTATACCTAAATTTCAGAGAAATTTACTTCTAATAATGCCTTTGTTTGTAGGCAGACTTGTCAACCTCCCAAAGGTAAAAAGGGGTCCAGGCATATTCCTCCTGTTAAGTTCACTCAGACTCCTACTTCTCAGACAAACCTGTTTTTATCTGATATTTTGCCTCATCTTCCCATCAGCCACATTCCCTTGTCTCTCCAACTTTCTCTGTTTCTCCTAAATATGAAAATCTCTTCTCCCCCCTTTTTAGGCATTCCTCAGCCTCCTCCAGACCCACTATCTCTTTTCCCAGAGGATTTGCAGTCCCTTTTGGATCAGGGCAGCATTCAACCTGTTCCACCCACCCAAATGGGAAGAGGTTTTTACTCCAGGATATTTTTTGTTCCTCAGAAGGAGGGGACTTGTAGACCAATTCTGGAGTTCTCTTTCCTCATCCCTTTTCTCAATGTCCCTTCTTTCAGGATGTTGTCTCTTTAGACTTTGTTTTCTCTTCTCGTCCCCCAGACCTTTTTGGTTTCTCTAGACATCAAGGATGTCTAACTTCACATCAAAATTCACTGTAAGGAAATCTTTATGTTTTTCTGTTTCTTCATCTTATTTTCAGTTCTCTGCTTTGCCCTTTGGCCTTTCTACTGCCTCAGAGGTATTCACCAAATGCCCCACTCCTGTCATTGCCTTTTGCAGGCTTCAAAGGGTACAGATATTCCCTTATCCAGATGACCTGCTTATTCAGGCTCCTTCTCCCAGCAGTCTTCTACAAGATCATCACTTTACCACTTGTCGTTTGCATAGTCTGAGTTTCCCCGTCAATCCCAAAAAGTTGGTGCTTATGTCATGTTTCTCTCATTTTCAGGATTCAGACCATTCCCATGTTAGCCTCTGTTCCTAGTCACAAGGTTTTGTCTCTGACAACCTTCTTGCTGTCTCTTTTTCCTCTGCGCACTCTCATGGGTTTATGGTCTCCAATATTCCCCATGATTCCTCTTGCTATGCTTCATATGAGGAAGCTTCAATGGCACCCCAAATTGGTGTGGCTTTAACATTTTCATCCCTTGGAGTTCTCTTTTCCTTTGTTTCCTTGTCTCAGACTCAAGTTTCAGTGGTAGAGTCAGCAAATTTTTCTCAATTCAAGACTGACCTTTCATGCCCCAGTTCCTTCCCAACAACTGTTTGTGAACCCCTCAGACCTAGGGTGGGGTGAGTCTTATGGCCCTCTGAAAGTTCAGAGTCTCCTGATTCTTCATCAGAGATCAGACCATATCAACATAAAATAAATGAGTTTTCTATTTCTGGGTCTACAGGCCTTTTATCCCCTTTTTCCTCAACCCCCTATAAAAGTTCATGGACAATACCACCATGATGTGGTGTATCAACAAGAAGTGGGGTATGAGGTCTTATCTCTTTTGCAGACTAGATTTTCATACCTGTAATTTGGCTATCAGTTATCAAGTGACTCTTCAAACAGTTTACATTTCTTCAGAGCACAGTCTAGTGGCAGACTCTCTGGCAGTTCCAGAAGAAAGGCTCATGAATGGATACTTCACAGAGATGTGTTTCTGGACATAGTCTATCGGTGAGGTATTCCTCATGTAGATTTTTTTGCCTCCCCTATGAACAGATAACTTCCTCTATTCTGTTCAAGAATACCAATTCCTTTGACTTGAAAAATGGATGCCCTGTCTTTTCTGTGAAGGGAATATTTCTGTTCGCCTTTCCTTCCCTTCCTCTGCTGCCAAGAATTCTGTGCAAGATCAAGCAGGACTCTCCTAAAATCTTGTTGGTAACTACCTTTTGACCCAGACAGCACTTGTTCCCCCTACTTTTTTCTGTCTAGGGGCAATCACCACAAGTTACCTGACCAGATGGATCTACTTGCACAAGACAAGGGATCCCTTATCCATCCTCATCTGTCCACTTTCCAAATGACACTGTGGGTGATAGGGATGTGATCCCTTTTAGGCACCTCTTTTCTAAAGATGTACTTCAGGTTCTGCAGGAGACCAGGAAATCCACTACCAAAAAATCATATATGTCTAAGTAGAACAGATTTTCTGTTTGGTGCCTATCTCACCATCAGTATGCCTTCTCAGTAGTGGGTTCCTCTGGTTCTCTCTTATTTGTGTGATTTGCTCAATGCTAGCTCAGCAAATTCTTCAATTTCTTCAATCTTCAAACAATGTTTGGTCTCACAGAAGAGTTCCCAGTGGGAGTCGATGTGCACCAGGGTTCAGCTCTGAGCCCACTGCTGTTCATGCTGGCGATGGACTATATTAGCAAACAGGCTGGAGGGGACAAATCAAAAAAGTTGCTGTATGCAAACAATCTGTCATTACTGGCAGATTCTGAGCAAGAACTTCAGCAAAGTTTAGGGGAATGAAATGCAAAACTGAAGGCACATGGGATGAAACTAAGTGCAGGTAAGACAGTGATAATGGCAGCAAATGGGGGAAATCAGAAGCAGCTTAGAATTGAGATAGAAGGGAAAATAGTAGAGCAAGTTAACATCTTTAAGTACATGGGTGATGGTTGAGGAGAAGGGAAGTTTGAATTAGGAGGATAAAGCTAGAATTAGAAGGACTGCAGCTAACTGGCACAGAGTGTCACGTGTAGCGTACGACAGAAGAATGCCAATGAAGCTGAAGAGTAAGGTGTACAAGACAGTGGTGTGACCATTACTACTGTATGGTACAGAAACCTAGTCAGTAAAGGCAGAACAAATGAAGAAGCTAGAGGTGATGGAAATGAAGTGCCTGAGAAGGGTGGTAGAATGCACACTGTGGGGCAGATGAAGAAATGAGGACATAAGAGCAGAAGCCAAAGTAGCTCTAATTGCAGAAAAAAAAACAGCTTCCAATGATTCAGGCACAAATGTAGGACAGAGAAGACAATCTTGTGAAGAAGATTTGGGGCAGACAGGAAGAAGAAGAAAAGAGGAAATGAGGTCATCCGGCAATGAGATGAATGTATTATGTGAGAGGAGACCTGTGACAGTCAGGCATGTGTGGAGATGAATGTAAGAGACTGCCACTGAATCAAGAAAGATGGGAACAAATTGTCCCCATGTAGAAACATGGGGAAAAAGGGGGTTCATGATGATGATGATGAGGTATGTGCATATTCCAGCCCTTAGTGTAGTTGGTTAGTATCAGGGGATGAATGGATAACACTGTCTAGCTTGCAGTCATTAGCATATATCGTCACCCACACTTCTTGGTTATTTGAACAGATGTCTGCAAAATAAATGCTAAACATGTGAGATCCCAGAAATGATCCTTGTGGTACCCCACTTATTAAAAATTTTTCATTCAGAGAGGAGTCCACCAACTTTCACAACTTGGGATCTGTCAGATAGCCAGCCTGCAATCCAGCAAGTAACATAATAGTTTACATTAAGTTTGTCTAATTTGTTAGCAATACCAGCATGGAACATAGTGTCAAAATATTCAGCTAGATTGAGAAAAGCAGTCTTCAGTGAGTGAACACTGTCCACAACCTCTGTAACCATTTCAAAGAAGTTTACTAGGTTCAGGGTACAGGATCTACCCTTTGCAAAATCAAATTGATTGGGATTGAGATCCATTATGCTGCCCAGGTCTGCATAAATGAGTTTTGCTATATGTTCCACAGCTTTACATATACAGCTGGTGAGACTGAACCTGCAATTGCCAGGATCTGTAGAGAGGTCACCTTTATGTGGAGGTGTCACAGTGGCTATTCTCCGGGCATCAGGCACAAATGCTGTGGATAGTGTAAAGCTGAAAGGTTTGAGCAGAGGCTCAGAAAGTGGACACTCAGATGGTACATACATGGCATTGATTAGAATGCAGACTTGTAAGCTGTCTGTTGCCATGTAAATATTACTTTGAGTCTTTGAGAGAGATTTAAGACTTGTTTCAAGATGATTTCAAGGGAAACTAAATTTTCAGGGATACTGAGGGCAACAACCTAGGTAGGTGGGGTAAGGTGAGCACTAAATGTGTCTGCTAATATATTGGCTATACTCCTGGGGTCAGAATATGTCATAATGCACTGCTAGGCATTATTCCTTAATTTCCTGGCATAACTAAGGAACACTTTGTAGTTTTCTTTAGTAATTGTAGCACCCTTAAGCTCATACCCTGCTTTATATTTGCTAATAGTTCTTTTAAATTCCTTGCTGGCATGTTTCATTGTGGTTCTGAGATAAGGAGATGGACATTTCTTACAGTTTTCAGAATTTTCTTTATTTTGTGATATACTTTAATAATACAGGGATTCCACCAGAAGTCTGTTCTTGAATTTCTCATTATATTTAGGGATTACAGGTACTGACTTTCTATGCACCTGTTTAGGTGTTGATAAAAGTCAGAGGTCAATATGGCAGCCATCTAGCTAAGTCTATTTGCAGAAGATTGTTGGGAATTTTGCACAGGTGTTCTACAAGCTGAAATAGATTAGCCCAGGTGAAGTCCCTAAAGACAATCTCACTTGGTGGTAGGGTGCTACCTGCAGGCCTGACAGAGATAATGATTGACTTGTGGTCAGATTAAACCAGGGATGAGAAGATGCGAGATGGAGTACAGGCAGGGGATAGGTTGGTAAGAACATTGTCAAGGATATTATAGCCTCAAGTAGGAAGTTTTACAATTTGCTACAGCACATTGGCAAACATAATGTCCAGGACATAATGAGCATATTCTTTTTTAGGGGTGTAAATGTGCCATTAATGTTTGTGCAATTAAAATACCCTAACAAAAATTCATTTGGTTTGATATTTAACTCCTCAGTGATGTGAATGTAATTCCCACGATTTTTGTGAAACATGAATGGGGATCCATAGCTTGCAAACAGGTAATAGTTGTATTCGTTAATGGTGATTGGGCTCTGTGGGATCTCCAAGTTACAGCTGACATAATTTAAGATGATGATATTTTTGAAAAATGCAGATACCTTCCTGCAGTTACTCAAAGGTCTGAAGAAATGACAGGTGCCAAATAAAATAGCGTTAAGGATTATTTGGCGTGCAGACTTCTTGGTTATCTGAAATACGTTTTCAACAGGTGCCAAATCCTGGTATAGAGGAAGTGTTGTCACTGCACTGAAACCATGTCTCAGTAACTACACAAATATGAATGTATTTAAGGTGCAGAAAGGCCACGAGCTTGGGCATCTTTCTATTTTAGGCTCCTATTATCCTTTCCTGCACCTGTTCTCATTTGCCTCTTGTAATGTGCTCATACATCTCCATATGATGGTATGCTGCAGTCCCCAAAGTGTAAGCCATCTAAGTCATTATGGCTACATCTTATTCATAAAGGTCTGCCGAGCATAATTCCATTTTTCCATCCATGTTTTGACTTTGTAAACTGATTCTTGAACTAAATGCTATAGAATATTTTTGCATCAGGATGTATGAATGTTTTTAGCATATCCTTGTAACTGTAAATATGTATGTTCCTTTCTTATGTGATCCTAGTCACCCAGGCTGTGCCTGCAAATGACCCACTGTGATCAGTGCACTACCCAGTGAGGGTAACTATTTATTTAAAATTGTTTCATCCCATACATTTTGTGATATCTATTCAGTATATTTCTAGAAATCTGATAGTAAAGGATACATCCTAAATAAAGGTACAGCTACGGAATATTTATCTGAATTCCGTAATTTCCAGCAGAAGCAGAGCTATCTCAGTATAAGTAGTGGACACACATATCAACTGTCCCTGATTTTGATTCATATTGTTACACTGACCTTCATTTCTGGTAAATCACTGAGGATTGCAGCCAGCCAGTGATGCCAGAACGTATTTCATGCTTATTGTTTATTGTTCAGAAAAATCATGCTGATGCAAAACTCATCATTTTATTAACTTGTTAAGTGAAATAGAGTAAGAATTACAAATTGTCCCTGATTTGGACCTTTTACCCCCAATACTTTTGACTTTAGTCGGAATTCCTGAGTATTAGATTGACTTATAAAACAACAGTGAAAACTTATCAATCTCATCCTCAAATAATATATATACACACATATATATATATATATATATATATATATATATATATATATATACCTATATAAACATCTATATTTCTATATCTATATCTCTAGCTATATATATATATATATATATATATATATATATATATATATATATATATATATATATATATATATATACATATATATATATTATCTATATATATATATATATATATCAATATCTATAGCTATATCTAATCTATATATATATATATATATATATATATATATATATATATATATATATTTATAGAGAGAGAGAGAGAGACAGAGATAGATATTGATATAGACAGATAGATATACAGATAGATATTCATATTGCATAAAACTTCACAAAGCAAATGACAAAACATTTGTCTTAACAATGCTGACATTGACGGTTCTCAGCATGCTTGGAGGATTCATCTCAGGCCATGCTAATAAAAAAAATAATAAAATAAGAACATGTTTTTTGCAGGGGCAAGCCCCTCCATGGGCTGTATGTCCTTCACTTCTGATTGATTTTTTATACTAATTCTAAGATTGCACAATCTTCTGAAAAAAGGGCATATTCCACTACCCAGAGGCTGTTGATCTCACACATCTGTTTACTATCAGTATTGTTGACCAGAGAGTATCGTATCAAGAATACAGAGTTTAAGTAAAGCTTAAATCAATCAATCCCAGGGAACTTATATATATATATATATATATATATATATATATATATATATGTTATATAATACATATATAGACAGATAGATATAGAAGGATATCTACCATAAGGACAGCACATTGGTGCAGGCAGAGTGGTTACCTCACAGCAAGAGTTTCTCTGGTTCAGTTCTAAACTGCACTGCCTTCTGTGTGAAGTCCACATGTACTCCCTGTGTCCTTGTGGGTTTTCTTGGGTGCTCTAGTTTCCTCCCATATTCTGAAGACATGCAGTAAGTAGATTGGACACTCTAAATTGACCATAGGTGTCAGTGTGTGTGTGTGTGTGTGTGTGTGTGTGTGTGTGTGTGTGTGTGTGTGTGTGTGTGTGTGTGTGTGTGTGTGTGTGTATGTGTGTGTGTGTTATGTGTGTGTGTGTTATGTGTGTGTGTGTGTGTGTGTGTGTGTGTGTGTGTGTGTGTGTGTGTGTGTGTGTGTGTGGTATGTAACAATCACTATAGGGCTAGCCACCTGCCAGTATGAAAATTAGTTCTAGATGATTGATACAGTTGAAGTGAAACCCTTGACCACTTATGCAAAATGGGAAAAAAGTGATTGTGAATGTATATATATAAATATCGATATGATCCCATTCCCGCTATATAAGTGATCTCATCAATTAGATGTTTTCTCTATCATCTGTGGTCAGCAAATCAGCAATCAACACTATAAACCCTTATCTCTCTCTCTCTCTCTCTCTCTCTATATATATATATATATATATATATATATATAGTCAAACTTTTGTTATATTGAACAGCTTTAATATTGACAGAAGTGATCAAATTATTCATATGATCACTGTGATGCCCATGCACTGGCCGAGTAATCACGAAGCTTCAATCCTCACCACTGGCATCAGTGAGGGACATATACAATGCGAGGATGACAAGTACACACACAGTAAAGTGAAATTTTTGTTAAGAGCACACAGAGATCACAGTCAGTCTGGGGCTCATTTCTCCCTCTTTCTCCAGATCCCCAATAAGACTCCCCACTGGCACAGCTATAGGGTTAAGATCTCAGCTGAGTGGTCAAGGCAAAACCTCCAGCACCCTCTCTGTCCAAGTGCTTTGTGTCCCTTCCCAAGTATCTGATCCACACACACTTTGAGATTTGATTTATATACAAACACACACATACACCTGTAGAAGGCTGGCACAGGTTTACTATGTATGCCCCTTCTGCCCAGATTATAAGGTAGTTATCACTGCCACCATCTAACTCTTTATCAGCTACAACAAGACCCTTACAAAGGGTGTCCAATCCCACTGTGCAATGCTACTACTATCCAAATGGTACCCTGAATAAGTGCAAGGCTATTGGAGTGGCCTGTACAGTGTCACCAAATACATATGCAAGTATCCTAAGAGCTTAAATGTCTCTCACAAATATTAGCCACAAAGATAGGTTTAAATATATTTAATAATAAATAATAAAAGAACAAGACAATACTCAGAAAATAAACACAGTTACTTCAGAGTTCAGAATCACAGGAAATAGTTTAAAACAACACTGGGGGACAGTCTCAAATAAATGCAGAAAACATCTAAACTAATCTTCCTATCTAGATCTAAGAGATACTATGCCCTAGTTATTTACTATTAGCAAGTGCAGATGTGATGATGAGTGGATGTTCTTGCTAGGTTCAAGACAAACTACACAATGCACAGTCTCTCTCTGACAGAGTTCACAAAATATCTCATTTTACTGCTGGGTTAGCCTAGATGACATCACTCTTTGTAACCTGACATCAGTTCCCAGGCTAAACAGAAACTTAACAGAATTTTAACATCCCTGTGTGAGAAATACATATCTCTCAGATGTTTGCTCAGACCTGTGTAGCTGCTAGGAACTCATAAAACAATAAAACACTTTACAGTTTAAACCTAGTAACTACTTCTCTCCAAGACAATAGAAAAAACATCTAGCTCTAGACATCCTATCTCCTTGATTCATTGCAACTAACTTTTGTAGCACATCATAAAGCACTTAATTTTGACTTATTTTCTTGAAGTTTTGTAAGTTAATCTTCTATATTCCAGCAGGGTATGCTGTGGTTACATTCTTGATGCTCAGTACATAACATACAGTTCTGTATAAATCATATCAATATTCACAAATGACATAGAATTACTTACAAAATTCTGGATAGCTGGGTTGGCTGTATTTTCCCTATGTCACAATCACTTCAATCAGTATTACTTTGAGGACACAGAACAGTGGGAAGTAGGAATTTGCCTTTGCAAAAACATGAGCTATATGTTTTTTTTTTTTTTTTGGTGGGGAGGTATGGTATTTTGACTTTTGATCTTTTGGGATGAATGTTTTTATTTTCAATGTTCTAATACTTCAATATTTCAAAGTACAATCCTGTGTCTGTAAAACATGTCATCACCATCATCATCATCAGCCCCCTTTTTCTAATTTTCTACATGGGGTTGGGGTATCATGTTAACTGTTGCCATCTCTCTCGATTCAGTGCTACACCCCTGCCTTCTTTGACACTCATGCCTGACTGTCACAGATCTTCTCTCAGGTCTACTTCACATGACTGAAAACTCCACTGAATTTCATTTGACTGAGACCACAATACCTAATTTTCAATATACTGAAAACTCATTTGACTGAGTCTGAATATACTGAAATCTTACAATGCTGAATTTAAAAATACTGAATTTTAAGCCACAGATGTGGTGTGTGTTTCCCTTCACCTGTAACTTGCTTGTGATAAAAAAGCATTACTCTCATTTAAAGTGCCGACTGTCAAAATACTGATAGTAGCATAGAAATTAGTGTTTCTAAATGTGGGTGTGTCTCTTTACATTTTTATAGGAAGCATCTAAAGTAATATGGGGGATGTTTCATGCACACCCAGCAGTAGTGGTACTGTGCCCAGTACTGCAAGGTAAGTAAAAGGTATATGCCCCTTTCCCCACTGCAATGGGATCCTGGAGTAACAATATATAATTCGGGGGACACAGCCCCATCACCTAGTTTGGTTTTATATCATCCATTTTCTGTTAAGAGGGTAGATAAGTAGTTTTTAAGTTTTGGAAAGAGTTAGTTGTTGTGTTGTAAGTGTAGATATCTATGCCTACTTAAAATTCAGTATTTTGAAATTCATCACTGTAAGCTTTCCGTATAATGAATCTCAGTCAAATGAGATTTCAGTGTTTTGCAAAATAGGTATTGTGGTCTCAGTCAAATGAAATTCAGTATTTGGAGTTTTCAGTTATGTGAAGTAGACCCCTACTCTCATATAATCCATCTACCTCTTTGCTGGACGCCCTCGTTTCCTCTTATCTTCTTCCTCTCAGTCCTAATCTTCTTCACCAGATTGTCATCGGCTTTTCTGCATGTGTCCAAACCACTGTAATCCATTCTCTTCGATATTTTCTGCAATTGGAGCAACTTTGGCTTCTGCTGTTATGTCCTCATTTCTTTGTCTGTCCCACAGTGTGTATCCTATCACCCATCTCAGGCACTTCCATCTCCATCACTTCTAGTGTCCTCATCTGCTCTGCCTTTACTGCCCAGGTTTCTGTGCAATATAGTAGTACTAGTCACACCACTGTTTTCTACACCTTACTTGTCAGCTTCTTTGGCATTCTTCTGTCTTACAGTACACCTGACACTCTGTGCCAGTTAACTGCAGCCCCTCTAGTTCTAGCTTTGATCTCCTCATTCATAATTCCCTTCTCCTCAACCACCCCTCCCAGATACTTGAAGCTGTTAACCCATTCCAATATCTTGTTTTCTATCTCTTTACTTAGCTTTTTCTGATTTACCCATTTTTGCTGCTATTACCACAGTCTTATCTGTGCTTAGCTTCATCCCATGTTCCTTCAGTTTTGAATCCCATTCCCCTAACCTTTGCTAGAGTTCCTGCTCAGAGTCTGCCTGTAATGCCACATCCTCTGCATACATCAACTTTGTTGATCTGTCCCCTCTGACCTGTTTGCTATGTAGCCCATCATCATTATGAGCAGCAGTGGGATCAGAGTTGTACCTTGGTGCACACTCATTCCCACTGGGAAACCCCTGTGAGACTAAATAATGTTTACACTTGAATCACTGGGTTCCTTTATATAGTTTGAACTAATTCTACTAATGTTTCTGGGATTTTGAAGCACTGCAGTACTGTCCAAATCATCTTGGGACCTTGTCATATGCTTTCTCCAAATTAATGAATGCCCAGTTAGATTTTTTTCTTCATCTCTAGCTTCTTCTCAACTATCTGTTTCACTGCAAACATCTGGTCAGTTGTGCTGCATCCTGATCTAAATTTGAACTGCTCATTTCCCGTCTTACATTCTACTACTCTGCATGTTTGTTTATCAGTTACCCTCTCCAGAACGTTCATGCAGTGTGATAGGAGTTTGCTAACTCTGCACTGCCCACAGTTGTGGCGGTCCTCTTTGTTCATGCAATGTGATAGGAGTTTGCTAACTCTGCACTGCCCACAGTTGTGGCGGTCCCCTTTGTTCATGCAATGTGATAGGAGTTTGCTAACTCTGCACTGCCCACAGTTGTGGCTGTCCCCTTTGTTCATGCAATGTGATAGGAGTTTGCTAACTGTGCACTGCCCACAGTTGTGGCTGTTCCCTTTGTTCATGCAATGTGATAGGAGTTTGCTAACTCTGCACTGCCCACAGTTGTGGCTGTCTCCTTTGTTCATGCAATGTGATAGGAGTTTGCTAACTCTGCACTGCCCACAGTTGTGGTGGTCCCCTTTGTTCATGCAATGTAATAGGAGTTTGCTAACTCTGCACTGTCCACAGTTGTGGTGGTCCCCTTTGTTCATGCAATGTGATAGGAGTTTGCTAACTCTGCACTGCCCACAGTTGTGGCTGTCCCCTTTGTTCATGCAATGTGATAGGAGTTTGCTAAATCTGTACTGCCCACAGTTGTGGCTGTCCCCTTTGTTCATGCAATGTGATAGGAGTTTGCTAACTCTGCACTGCCCACAGTTGTGGCTGTCCCCTTTGTTCATGCAATGTGATAGGAGTTTGCTAACTCTGCACTGCCCACAGTTGTGGCTGTCCCCTTTGTTCATGCAATGTGATCGGAGTTTGCTAACTCTGCACTGTCCACAGTTGTGGCTGTCCCCTTTGTTCATGCAATGTGATAGGAGTTTGCTAACTCTACACTGCCCACAGTTGTGGCTGTCCCCTTTGTTCATGCAATGTGATAGGAGTTTGCTAACTCTGCAATGCCCACAGTTGTGGCTGTCCCCTTTGTTCATGCAATGTGATAGGAGTTTGCTAACTCTGCACTGCCCACAGTTGTGGCAGTCCCCTTTGTTCATGCAATGTGATAGGAGTTTGCTAACTCTGCACTGCCCACAGTTGTGGCTGTCCCCTTTGTTCATGCAATGTGATAAGAGTTTGCTAACTCTGCACTGCCCACAGTTGTGGCTGTCCCCTTTGTTCATGCAATGTGATAGGAGTTTGCTAACTCTGCACTGCCCACAGTTGTGGCGGTCCCCTTTGTTCATGCAATGTGATAGGAGTTTGCTAACTCTGCACTGCCCACAGTTGTGGCGGTCCCCTTTGTTCATGCAATGTGATAGGACTTTGATAACTCTGCACTGTCCACAGTTGTGGCTGTCCCCTTTGTTCATGCAATGTGATAGGAGTTTGCTAACTCTGCACTGCCCACAGTTGTGGCTGTCCCCTTTGTTCATGCAATGTGATAGGAGTTTGCTAACTCTGTACTGCCCACAGTTGTGGCTGTCCCCTTTGTTCATGCAATGTGATAGGAGTTTGCTAACTCTGCACCGCCCACAGTTGTGGCTGTCTCCTTTGTTCATGCAATGTGATAGGAGTTTGCTAACTCTGCACTGCCCACAGTTGTGGCTGTGCCCTTTGTTCATGCAATGTAATAGGAGTTTGCTAACTCTGCACTGCCCACATTTGTGGCTGTCCCCTTTGTTCATGCAATGTGATAGGAGTTTGCTAACTCTGCACTGCCCACAGTTGTGGCGGTCCCCTTTGTTCATGCAATGTGATAGGAGTTTGCTAACTCTGCACTGCCCACAGTTGTGGCTGTCCCCTTTGTTCATGCAATGTGATAAGAGTTTGCTAACTCTGCACTGCCCACAGTTGTGGCTGTCCCCTTTGTTCATGCAATGTGATAGGAGTTTGCTAACTCTGCACTGCCCACAGTTGTGGCGGTCCCCTTTGTTCATGCAATGTGATAGGAGTTTGCTAACTCTGCACTGCCCACAGTTGTGGCGGTCCCCTTTGTTCATGCAATGTGATAGGAGTTTGCTAACTCTGCACTGCCCACAGTTGTGGCGGTCCCCTTTGTTCATGCAATGTGATAGGAGTTTGCTAACTCTGCACTGCCCACAGTTGTGGCGGTCCCCTTTGTTCATGCAATGTGATAGGAGTTTGCTAACTCTGCACTGCCCACAGTTGTGGCTGTCCCCTTTGTTCATGCAATGTGATAGGAGTTTGCTAACTCTGCACTGCCCACAGTTGTGGTGGTCCCCTTTGTTCTGGAACACTGTTTCCAGTATTCTTATTCTCTAGTCGTCTGGGCTATGCCTGTCTGTAAACATATATATATATATGAAGACAAATCCCAAAGTACACCCAATCACTATTGCCAGTCAGAGCCGCAAAACCAACCGGCAAGTGAACTGTAAGGACTTAACTGTATCCAAAAAATATGGCAAACTGTATATTTAGCAAGTCCGCAGTTAATTCAGCAAACACGTTAGCACCAATGTGTTAACGCTATATTAAACAAGTCCAAAAAATCCTGTGCATATATCCAGTAAAACTCGTTGTAAATGCAATACGTTGTTGCCCAATTCCACGAAGTAATCGAATCACAAAATCATAAAAGAAACCTTTTATTAGTAAGCGCTTTCACGGTTAATGCACCGCTTCATCAGACAAACACTAACGGCTAGGTCACATCTTAAATATCAAAAATCAATGAAGCACATGATTTCAAAGACCTATCCTGTAAAATTAACATCACATTCAAAGTTTAAAACTTTTAAAACTTTTGCTGGCTTCCTGTGGCGCTCCGGATGGTGCGTCAATTTCCAGCAACATAATCATGCTGTTCAGTTGCCATAGCAACTGAATATAATAAAACCTTAAAACATTCCTGCTAATATTAAATAAAATCAATTCGGTTCATAGCAGCAATAGTTACAAAGAACCGTAGTGCCTAGGTTATATATGATTGTGCTATATTGCCATAATCCAAGCCCTCTGTTTCAAAACACCGTCACATGAATCTCGGTCATTGGTGAGGGAAGAATGCGCTATACAAATCAAGTGCTAAAAAATAGATGTAATACACTAGAAAATGTATATTAATATATATAGTATAAAATGCACGAAGACTGGTAATGCATGTACTTGTTGTCATAATCCAGTTGTTCCGGTTCTCACATATGTGCCGATGGTACGTAAATGGAAATCAAGCGCTGAAAAATGACTGTATGATTGATGTGCACTGGAACATAACACCACGGATGGTACATGGACATATATGTAAGTGCACCCACCTCTTCCATGGATCTCAGCCAAGCACTTCTCTCTGTTAGATTGTTTGCTAGAAGAATTTCTCTGCGAATTATGTATGGCTCCGAAGGTACCAAGGACGCCACAGATATACAGACGAATTTCAGGAAGAAGAGTACATTCACACCTCATTTTCAATCCAACGTAGATACCTTTGTGAAGGTTGTGGAAACAGAACTGTATAAGCAACTGGAACATAACAGCTCTGGAATGAGTAATTTAACATCGAAAGAGAAAGAGGCTTTAAATAGACTGAAGCAGAACAGAGATATTGTTATGAAGGCAGCTGACAAAGGTGGTCCGGTTGTTATACTGGACAGTGATTATTATTTAAGCAAGATGATGGAACATCTAGCATGTGGATCATATAAAGAGATCTCACTGGAGAGTGTATTTGACATTCAGAATAGATTGTTTAACACCTTAGATGAATGCCACAAAATGGGGCTGTTAAATGATGATCTCGTATCTTATTTCAAAGTAGAATTTCCACTCGTTCCGACCATAAGTGGTCTACCTAAAATTCACAAGAATCCCTGGACACCGGAATTTAGACCAATTGTATCTGGAGCTGGCTGGCTGACGGAACCGGTATCTATATACCTGGACAACCAACTTAAGAAATGTTTAGCCAACTACATACCAGTCCTACGTGACACAGAGCAATTCCTGAAAAATCTTTTTGTTGCAACACAAGAACTGGACAGCAAAGATTTTATGTATTTAGTAACAATGGATGTATCGTCCTTATTCACTTGTATTCCCAATGAGCAGGGTATACAATATGTGAAATCCTTTCTACTCAGAACAACGAACTTTTCCAACAGCAAGGTGGACTTTCTATGTCTTCTTATAGAGATGGTACTAGAGAATAATATTTTTCTCTTTGACAATACCTGTTACCAACAAACCAGTGGCGTAGCAATGGGCACAAGCTGTGCGAATAGCTACGCCAACTTGGTTATGGCAGAATATGAAACCAAGTTCATTACCAGTAACCCAAGTATTACATTTTACCAAAGATTCGTGGATGATCTCTTTTTTCTGTGGAATGACTCAGAAGAGACTCTGCTTGAATTTCACTCCATATTGAATGAAGCTACAGACTTTATAAGGTTTACCATTGAGTATTCGAAAGATGAGATAGACTTCTTGGATGTACATGTAACCAAGACAGGAGGGAACCTGGACACATCTATACATAGAAAATCATGCTATAAAGCATCTTTTCTGCATAGACAAAGCATGCACAATCCCCAAATATTTCGAAATGTGATCAAGGGACAGGCCATGCGTATGTCCAGATTATCGAGTACAGATACACAGTTTAAGAATGAATTGGTAACCTTACAAACAGGATTGGAAGGGCGTGGTTATTCTCACAGAGAGATACAGAGTGTTTATTCAGATATGAATGAACTTCGCATGAACAGGGCAAGACCTTATTTCTCAGCGAATCAGGACATGGAAGTTCAAATTCCTAGAAAAATGGATGCAGAGCGTATTGTTGTACCATATAGCAGCAATGTTGGTATATTTAAACAAGTTATATCCAATTCTTGGAATGTTTTATGCTGTGATGACCAAGTTAGGGCAATTGTTGGTCCATCTCCAAGTTATTCATACAGCAACATGTCAAGCCTAAAACAATTGCTGTGTTACAACAATACGGAGAGAACGCTCTATACTGGACTTGAAAGAACTTTAAAATGTGGCAATTGTCCACAATGTCCTTATGTCGACGAGTCACATTACTTCAAACACCCTGTAAGTGGAAGATTATGGGAGCTACGTACGAATGCAACTTGCATGAGCCGCAACATAGTGTATGTGGCACATTGCAATACTTGTTTTCTATTTTATGTTGGCAAATCGAATCGCTCGTTGAGAGAGCGGATCAGAGACCATTACTACTGTCTTCAGAGACAGGATTCCAGCAGTGCTTTGGCCAAGCATATGCTTGAGCATGGACCAGATCATCGCTTTTTGTTCCAAGTTCTCCATGTAGAAACAATGTCTATACGTATGGGAGACATATGTACCAGGACTGAAGAGGCCGAGTTGCGCTGGATATTGAGACTTGGAGCCCACAGAGGCTTGGGCCTCAATGATACAGTTTCATTGAAACCATATCTCAAGAATAGAAGTCTGCGATAGTTCCATCCTTTCATCTTTTCTTCCAGTTTTCCATCTCCACTTACCCACAAACTTTCACTTCACTCTGCAAAATGGTCCCCATGTGTTTATATAGTCATGGCAGGCACAGATCTTTCTGATGCCTACATACATTAGTGCATCCATATATATATCCATAACCACCGTAGGCACAGATTTCTCTGATGCCTATACACATCAGTGCACTTACATATATGTCCATGCACCATCCGTGGTGTTATGTTCCAGTGCACATCAATTATACAGTCATTTTTCAGCGCTTGATTTCCATTTACGTACTATCGGCACATATGTGAGAACCGGAACAACTGGATTATGACAACAAGTACATGCATTACCAGTCTTCGTGCATTTTATACTATATATATTAATATACATTTTCTAGTGTATTACATCTATTTTTTAGCACTTGATTTGTATAGCGCATTCTTCCCTCACCAATGACCGAGATTCATGTGAGGGTGTTTTGAAACAGAGGGCTTGGATTATGGCAATATAGCACAATCATATATAACCTAGGTACTACGGTTCTTTGTAACTATTGCTGCTATGAACCGAATTGATTTTATTTAATATTAGCAGGAATGTTTTAAGGTTTTATTATATTCAGTTGCTATGGCAACTGAACAGCATGATTATGTTGCTGGAAATTGACGCACCATCCGGAGCGCCACAGGAAGCCAGCAAAAGTTTTAAAAGTTTTAAACTTTGAATGTGATGTTAATTTTACAGGATAGGTCTTTGAAATCATGTGCTTCATTGATTTTTGATATTTAAGATGTGACCTAGCCGTTAGTGTTTGTCTGATGAAGCGGTGCATTAACCGTGAAAGCGCTTACTAATAAAAGGTTTCTTTTATGATTTTGTGATTCGATTACTTCGTGGAATTGGGCAACAACGTATTGTATTTACGAGTTTTACTGGATATATGCACAGGATTTTTTGGACTTGTTTAATACAGCGTTAACACATTGGTGCTAACGTGTTTGCTGAATCAATTGCGGACTTGTTGAATATACAGTCTGCTATATTTTTTGGATCTAGTCACGTCTTCACAGTTCACTTGCCGGTTGGTTTTGCGGCTCTGACTGGCAATAGTGATTGGGTGTACTTTGGGATTTGTCTTCATTTTTGTTTCTGGCCTATCGCTTGGGTGCTTTGGCTATATATATATATATATATATATATATATATATATATATATATATATATATATATATATATGTTTACTATCATAATATCGACGTTCAAAACAAACTCCGTTTTGAACATCGAATTAGTATACCGAAGTTCAGCATACTGAGTCAATGTAAATGTCGAATCTGATAACTGAATGCAGCAGATTCGACATTTACAGTGAATAGCAAACGTGATGTCTGCATAGGAGGGAAGGTAAGTGCAGACCCTACCTTACATAGCCATTGTTTTGCTTGGGGGCAATCCCCCATGCACCCCCACAACCCCCAACTAATTATTGCAACTCTGAGATCGCACTACAGTGGGGAAAAGGGTTATTACCTGATCTCCACTGTAGCATGATCTGTGTTTAGAATGCCGAAGATGGGTGCATGAATGCACTGTTGCATTCGCAAGTCTAAACACTCGCACTTGCGCCTGCAGAAGAAATGGGAATCGTCCAGCTGGTGTTCAACATTCCCATGTTCATCTAACAGGTACACGGCATTTTGATAGTAAACTCTATATATATATATATATATATATATCTATATATATATATATATATATATATATATATATATATATATATATATATATATATATATATATATATATATATATATATATATCTGTGTGTGTCTACTTCAGATGATCAAAGTTTCAGAACTTCGAACATCATATGGCTGATGACCATATGATCGAAGCTTTGAAACATCAAACATCAAATAAAATAAAAAAATAAAAACAAAACATTTTTCTTTCATGTTTTTCCAGGGGTCAACCCCCTCGGGCCCCCCACACCCCCCGCTAGTTAAATATAGCAACTTTGAGATCGCACTACAGTGAGGAAAATAGTACATTTCCCATTCTGTGCCGTACGGCGATGTCCATTCAAAACCTTTGATGTTTCAAAACTTCAGTCATAAGTATGGTCATCGGCCATATGATGTTTGGAGTTTTGAAACTTTGATCATCTGATGTAGACCCATATTTATATATATGTGTATATATATATATATATATATATATATATATATATATATATATATATATATATATATATATATATATAGGTCTACTTAGTTTCCTTGAAAGCTCACTTCACTGAAAACTCATTTGATTGAAACTCATTAGACTGAAAGGTATATGCCCTGTTTCCCACTGTACTGCGATCCTGGAGTTAGTATATATAGTAAGGGGGGGGGGGGGGGTCTGGAAGGCAACTATTTTAAACGTTGTAAACTATAGACATGGATACTCACAAGTCAAATGAATAACTCATTCCAGATGACAATATATACCCAAACTATATGCATATATATATATATATATATATATATATATATATATATATATATATATATATATATATATATATATAAATATATATATGTATATATATATATATATATATGTATCTATATAAAACATATGGGTCCTAGTTGTTACATCAAAATCATGGTTCACTGAACCGTACTTTTGCGGACCCACTTTAGTGAAACTGCATTTTATCGAAAATGCACTTTTGCTAAAGGAAACCAAAAAAAAAAATGCAAGCAGTTTGCATGTAACGTTAGTTGTACATCAATGTGTAGTGTTGATGTACAACTAAGAACAAATAAGGCTCACCACAGCGAATTGTATTCCAATGGCTTTAATGATAAAAAACTGCAGTCACAGTAAGTGCTTTCACGTATTACATACGTTTCATCAGACTTCAATACTGCCATAAATAACAAGTCTATTTTAAATATCCCATCAATTAACCCCATCCAATCATCTAAAGGACTTAATAATAGCCTCATGAATAATTTATTACATAGAATTCAACTAAAAAAAAAAATACTAAAATACCACCAATATATATATATATACATATATATATATATATATATATATATATATATATATATATATATATATATATATATATATATATATATATATATATATATATATATATATATATATATATATATATATATATAAAATGTAATAAATAATAGTATATAGATATATAATACATATTGAGATAACTCTGTTTATTATCATACATAAAAAACTTTAAAAATCAGTGACTATAGGGACGTGCTGCTAAGAACGGTTTCAAAGTCATCTTTTCGTTCAGCCCATGTGCCCTGTGGGCTTGTAGTCTCATAATCCATCTATTGTTACATTCAGCCCGTGTACCCTGTGGGCTTGTAGTCTCATAATCCATCTGTTCTTACATTCAGCCCATGTGTCCTGTGGGCTTGTAGTCTCATAATCCATCTATTCTCACATTCAGCCCGTGTGCCCTGTGGGCTTGTAGTCTCATAATCCATCTGTTCTTACATTCAGCCCATGTGCCCTATGGGCTTGTAGTCTCATAATCCATCTGTTCTTACATTCAGCCCATGTGCCCTGTGGGCTTGTAGTCTCAAAATCCATCTATTCTTACATTCAGCACGTGTCCCCTGTGGGCTTGTAGTCTCATAATCCATCTGTTCTTACATTCAGCCCGTGTACCCTGTGGGCTTTTAGTCTCATAATCCATCTATTCTTACATTCAGCCCATGTGCCCTATGGGCTTGTAGTCTCATAATCCATCTGTTCTTACATTCAGCCCGTGTACCCTATGGGCTTGTAGTCTCATAATCCATCTGTTCTTACATTCAGCCCGTGTGCCCTGTGGGCTTGTAGTCTCATAATCCATCTATTCTCACATTCAGCCCATGTGCCCTGTGGGCTTGTAGTCTCATAATCCATCTGCTCTTACATTCAGCCCATGTGCCCTATGGGATTGTAGTCTCATAATCCATCTGTTCTTACATTCAGCCCATGTGCCCTGTGGGCCTGTAGTCTCATAATCCATCAATTCTTATATTCAGCCCGTGTGCCCTGTGGGCTTGTAGTCTCATAATCCATCTGTTCTTACATTCAGCCCGTGTACCCTATGGGCTTGTAGTCTCATAATCCATCTATTCTCACATTCAGCCCATGTGCCCTGTGGGCTTGTAGTCTCATAATCCATCTGCTCTTACATTCAGCCCATGTGCCCTATGGGCTCGTAGTCTCATAATCCATCTGTTCTTACATTCAGCCCATGTACCCTGTGGGCTTGTAGTCTCATAATCCATCTGTTCTTACATTCAGCCCATGTGCCCTATGGGCTTGTAGTCTCATAATCCATCTGTTCTTATATTCAGCCCGTGTGCCCTATGGGCTTGTAGTCTCATAATCCATCTGTTCTTAAATTCAGCCCATGTGCCCTGTCAGCTTGTAGTCTCATAATCCATCTGTTCTTACATTCAGCCCGTGTACCCTATGGGCTTGTAGTCTCATAATCCATCTATTCTCACATTCAGCCCGTGTACCCTATGGGCTTGTAGTCTCATAATCCATCTGTTCTTACATTCAGCCCATGTACCCTGTGGGCTTGTAGTCTCATAATCCATCTGTTCTTACATTCAGCCCATGTACCCTATGGGCTTGTAGTCTCTTAATCCATCTATTCTCACATTCAGCCCATGTACCCTATGGGCTTGTAGTTTTATAATCCATCTATTCTCACATTCAGCCCATGTACCCTGTGGTCTTGTAGTCTCATAATCCATCTATTCTCACATTCAGCCCGTGTACCCTATGGGCTTGTAGTCTCATAATCCATCTGTTCTTACATTCAGCCCATGTACCCTATGGGCTTGTAGTCTCATAATCCAGCTATTCTTACATTCAGCCCGTGTGCCCTATGGGGGTGTAGTCTCATAATCCATCTGTTCTTACATTCAGCCTGTGTACCCTGTGGGCTTGTAGTCTCATAATCCATCTGTTCTCACATTCAACCCGTGTACCCTATGGGCTTGTAGTCTCATAATCCATCTATTCTCACATTCAGCCCGTGTACCCTATGGGCTTGTAGTCTCATAATCCATCTATTCTCACATTCAGCCCGTGTACCCTATGGGCTTGTAGTCTCATAATCCATCTATTCTCACATTCAGCCCATGTACCCTGTGGGCTTGTAGTCTCATAATCCATCTATTCTCACATTCAGCCCATGTACCCTATGGGCTTGTAGTCTCATAATCCATCTGTTCTTTCATTCAGCCCATGTGCCCTATGGGCTTGTAGACTCATAATCCATCTATTCTCACATTCAGCCCGTGTACCCTATGGGCTTGTAGTCTTATAATCCATCTGTTCTTACATTCAGCCCATGTGCCCTATGGGTTTGTAGTCTCATAATCCATCTGTTCTTACATTCAGCCCATGTACCCTGTGGGCTTGTAGTCTCATAATCCATCTGTTCTCTCATTCAACCCGTGTACCCTGTGGGGTTGTAGTCTCATAATCCATCTATTCTCACATTCAGCCCGTGTACCCTATGGGCTTGTAGTCTCATAATCCATCTGTTCTTACATTCAGCCCATGTATCCTATGGGCTTGTAGTCTCATAATCCATCTATTCTTACATTCAGCCCATGTAACCTGTGGGCTTGTAGTCTCATAATCCATCTGTTCTCACATTCAGCCCGTGTACCCTGTGGGCTTGTAGTCTCATAATCCATCTATTCTCACATTCAGCCCGTGTACCCTGTGGGCTTGTAGTCTAATAATCCATCTATTCTCATATTCAGCCCGTGTGCCTTGTGGACTTGTAGTCTCATAATCCATCTGTTCTTACATTCTGCCCATGTGCCATGTGGGCTTGTAGTCTCATAATCCAACTATTCTTACATTCAGCCTGTGTGCCCTGTGGTCTTGTAGTCTCATAATCCATCTGTTCTCACATTCAGCCTGTGTACCCTATGGGCTTGTAGTCTCATAATCCATCTATTCTCACATTCAGCCAGTGTACCCTATGGGCTTGTAGTCCCATAATCCATCTATTCTCACATTCAGCCCGTGTACCCTATGGGCTTGTAGTCTCATAATCCATCTATTCTCACATTCAGCCCGTGTACCCTATGGGCTTTTAGTCTCATAATCCATCTATTGTCACATTCAGCCCGTGTACCCTATGGGCCTGTAGTCTCATAATCCATCTGTTCTTACATTCAGCCCATGTGCCCTATGGGCTTGTAGTCTCATAATCCATCTATTCACACATTCAGCCCGTGTACCCTATGGGCTTGTAGTCTCATAATCCATCTGTTCTTACATTCAGCCCATGTGCCCTATGAGCTTGTAGTCTCATAATCCATCTATTCACACATTCAGCCCGTGTACCCTATGGGCTTGTAGTCTCATAATCCATCTGTTCTTACATTCAACCCATGTGCCCTATGGGTTTGTAGTCTCATAATCCATCTGTTCTTACATTCAGCCCGTGCACCCTGTGGGCTTGTAGTCTCATAATCCATCTGTTCTCACATTCAACCCATGTACCCTGTGGGCTTGTAGTTTCATAATCCATCTATTCTCACATGCAGCCCGTATGCCGTATGGGCTTGTAGTCTCATAATCCATCTGTTCTTACATTCAGCCCATGTGCCCAATGGGCTTGTAGTCTCATAATCCATCCGTTCTTACATTCAGCCCATGTACCCTCTGGGCTTGTAGTCTCATAATCCATCTCTTCTCACATTCAGCCCGTGTACCCTGTGGGCTTGTAGTCTCATAATCCATGTATTCTCACATTCAGCCCGTGTACCTTGTGGGCTTGTAGTCTCATAATCCATCTGTACTTACATCCAGCCCCTGTACCCTGTGGGCTTGCAGTCTCATAATCCATCTGTACTTACATTCAGCCCCTGTACCCTGTGGGCTTGTAGTCTCATAATCCAACTATTCATACATTCAGCCTGTGTGCCCTGTGGTCTTGTAGTCTCATAATCCATCTATTCTTGCATTCAGCCCATGTACCCTGTGGGCTTGTAGTCTCATAATCCATCTGTTCTTACATTCAGCCCGTGTACCCTGTGGGCTTGTAGTCTCATAATCCATCTGTTCTCACATTCAGCCTGTGTACCCTATGTGCTTGTAGTCTCATAATCCATCTATTCTCACATTCAGCCAGTGTACCCTATGGGCTTGTAGTCCCATAATCCATCTATTCTCACATTCAGCCCGTGTACCCTATGGGCTTGTAGTCTCATAATCCATCTATTCTCACATTCAGCCCGTGTACCCTATGGGCTTTTAGTCTCATAATCCATCTATTGTCACATTCAGCCCGTGTACCCTATGGGCCTGTAGTCTCATAATCCATCTGTTCTTACATTCAGCCTATGTGCCCTATGGGCTTGTAGTCTCATAATCCATCTATTCACACATTCAGCCCGTGTACCCTATGGGCTTGTAGTCTCATAATCCATCTGTTCTTACATTCAGCCCATGTGCCCTATGAGCTTGTAGTCTCATTATCCATCTATTCACACATTCAGCCCGTGTACCCTATGGGCTTGTAGTCTCATAATCCATCTGTTCTTACATTCAACCCATGTGCCCTATGGGTTTGTAGTCTCATAATCCATCTGTTCTTACATTCAGCCCGTGCACCCTGTGGGCTTGTAGTCTCATAATCCATCTGTTCTCACATTCAACCCATGTACCCTGTGGGCTTGTAGTCTCATAATCCATCTATTCTCACATGCAGCCCGTATGCCGTATGGGCTTGTAGTCTCATAATCCATCTGTTCTTACATTCAGCCCATGTGCCCAATGGGCTTGTAGTCTCATAATCCATCCGTTCTTACATTCAGCCCATGTACCCTCTGGGCTTGTAGTCTCATAATCCATCTCTTCTCACATTCAGCCCGTGTACCCTGTGGGCTTGTAGTCTCATAATCCATGTATTCTCACATTCAGCCCGTGCACCTTGTGGGCTTGTAGTCTCATAATCCATCTGTACTTACATCCAGCCCCTGTACCCTGTGGGCTTGTAGTCTCATAATCCATCTGTTCTTACATTCAACCCATGTGCCCTATGGGTTTGTAGTCTCATAATCCATCTGTTCTTACATTCAGCCTGTGCACCCTGTGGGCTTGTAGTCTCATAATCCATCTGTTCTCACATTCAACCCATGTACCCTGTGGGCTTGTAGTCTCATAATCCATCTATTCTCACATGCAGCCCGTATGCCGTATGGGCTTGTAGTCTCATAATCCATCTGTTCTTACATTCAGCCCATGTGCCCAATGGGCTTGTAGTCTCATAATCCATCCGTTCTTACATTCAGCCCATGTACCCTCTGGGCTTGTAGTCTCATAATCCATCTCTTCTCACATTCAGCCCGTGTACCCTGTGGGCTTGTAGTCTCATAATCCATGTATTCTCACATTCAGCCCGTGCACCTTGTGGGCTTGTAGTCTCATAATCCATCTGTACTTACATCCAGCCCCTGTACCCTGTGGGCTTGCAGTCTCATAATCCATCTGTACTTACATTCAGCCCCTGTACCCTGTGGGCTTGTAGTCTCATAATCCATCTATTCTCACATTCAGCCCATGTGGCCTATGGGCTTGTAGTCTCATAATCCATCTTTTCATACATTCAGCCCATGTGCCCTATGGACTTGTAGTCTCATAATCCATCTGTTCTTACATTCAGCCCATGTACCCTGTGGGCTTGTGGTCTCATAATCCATCTGTACTCACATTCAGCCCGTGTACCCTATGGGCTTCTAGTCTCATAATCCATCTATTCTTACATTCAGCCCGTGTACCCTATGGGCTTGTAGTCTCATAATCCATCTATTCTCACATTCAGCCCATGTAACCTGTGGGCTTGTAGTCTCATAATCCATCTATTCTCACATTCAGCACATGTACCCTATGGGCTTGTAGTCTCATAGTCCATCTGTTCTTACATTCAACCCATGTACCCTGTGGGCTTGTAGTCTCATAATCCATCTATTCTCACATTCAGCCTGTGTACCCTATGGGCTTGTAGTCTCATAATCCATCTGTTCTTACATTCAGCCCATGTGCCCTATGGGCTTGTAGTCTCATAATCCATCCATTCTTACATTCAGCCCATGTACCCTGTGGGCTTGTAGTCTCATAATCCATCTGTTCTTACATTCAACCCATGTACCCTGTGGGCTTGTAGTCTCATAATCCATCTATTCTCACATTCAGCCCGTGTACCCTATGGGCTTGTAGTCTCATAATCCATCTGTTCTTACATTCAGCCCATGTGCCCTATGGGCTTGTAGTCTCATAATCCATCTATTCCCACATTCAGCCCGTGTACCCTATGGGCTTGTAGTCTCATAATCCATCTGTTCTTACATTCAGCCCATGTGCCCTATGGGCTTGTAGTCTCATAATCCATCTATTCTCACATTCAGCCCATGTACCCTGTGGGCTTGTAGTCTCATAATCCATCTATTCCCACATTCAGCCCGTGTACCCTATGGGCTTGTAGTCTCATAATTCATCTGTTCTTACATTTAGCCCATGTGCCCTATGGGTTTGTAGTCTCATAATCCACCTGTTCTTACATTCAGCCCATGTACCCTGTGGGCTTGTAGTCTCATAATCCATGTGTTCTTACATTCAACCCATGTACCCTGTGGGCTTGTAGTCTCATAATCCATCTATTCTCACATTCAGCCTGTGTACCCTATGGGCTTGTAGTCTCATAATCCATCTGTTCTTACATTCAGCCCATGTGCCCTATGGGCTTGTAGTCTCATAATCCATCCATTCTTACATTCAGCCCATGTACCCTGTGGGCTTGTAGTCTCATAATCCATCTGTTCTCACATTCAGCCCGTGTACCCTGTGGGCTTGTAGTCTCATAATCCATCTATTCTCACATTCAGCCCGTGTACCCTGTGAGCTTGTAGTCTCATAATCCATCTAGTCTCACATTCAGCCCGTGTGCCTTGTGGGCTTGTAGTCTCATAATCCATCTGTTCTTGCATTCAGCCCATCTACCCTGTGGGCTTGTAGTCTCATAATCTGTCTATTCTCACATTTAGCCCGTGTGCCCTATGGGCTTGTAGTCTCATAATCCATCTATTCTTACATTCAGCCTGTGTGCCCTATGGGCGTGTAGTCTCATAATCCATCTGTTCTTACATTCAGCCTGTGTACCCTGTGGGCTTGTAGTCTCATAATCCATCTGTTCTCACATTCAGCCTGTGTACCCTATGGGTTTGTAGTCTCATAATCCATCTATTCTCACATTCAGCTCGTGTACCCTATGGGCTTGTAGTCTCATAATCCATCTATTCTCACATTCAGCCCATGTACCCTATGGTCTTGTAGTCTCATAATCCATCTATTCTCACATTCAGCCCGTGTACCCTGTTGGCTTGTAGTCTCATAATCCATCTATTCTCACATTCAGCCCGTGTAACCTATGGGCTTGTAGTCTCATAATCCATCTGTTCTTACATTCAGCCCATGTGCCCTATGGGCTTGTAGTCTCATAATCCATCTATTCTCACATTCATCCCGTGTACCGTATGGGCTTGTAGTCTCATAATCCATCTGTTCTTACATTCAGCCCATGTGCCCTATGGGTTTGTAGTCTCATAATCCATCTGTTCTCACATTCAGCCCGTGTACCCTGTGGGCTTGTAGTCTCATAATCCATCTAGTCTCACATTCAGCCCGTGTACCCTGTGGGCTTGTAGTCTCATAATCCATCTATTCTCACATTCAGCCCGTGTGCCTTGTGGGCTTTTAGTCTCATAATTCATCTATTCTCACATTCAGACCGTGTACCCTGTGGGCTTGTAGTATCATAAACAATCTTTTCTTACATTCAGCCCGTGTGCACTGTGGGCTTGTAGTCTCATAATCCATCTGTTCTTACATTCAGCCCGTGTGCCCTGTGGGCTTGTAGTCTCATAATCCATCTGTTCTTACATTCAGCCCGTGTGCCCTTTGGGCTTGTAGACTCATAATCCATCTGTTCTTACATTCCTCAGTGAGATTATTTATATCACATAGCCTATTGGACTTTCTTATCATTTCTAACACCCTAAACTTAAGGTTATGTCTATGCTCTCTGAGGCTTCTTTTCATTTTACCTACATAAAAAGACTTGCATACCCGGCACTGTGCCAAATATATCAAGTCTTGGGATCTGCAGTCACTATAATGACATAGCCTATACTCATGTTCTGTGTCAGGGTGTGTAAAACAGTCGCCCTCTTTCATATAAGGGCACTGGTTACACCTTCGACAAGGAAAAGTACCATGTCTATTGGAATTCATAGAGTCTTTCTTGTCTTAGTCATAACATAGTAATCTTTTTAAAGATTTCGTATTCCTATAGGTAAAGTTAGGCCTAGGTTTCACTATATCTAATATTTTTTCATCTGTAGTTAATATTCCCCAATTCTTATATATAACATCCTTAACCTTTTTCATTTGGATCAATCACTAAGGGCATCAAGGTTAACCACCAGTGAAGACAGCTATCAGAAAGAAATACTGGCAAAAAATTTTAGTGATAGAGGTTATAACACAAAAGAAGTAGAGCATATGTTACAAGAAACTAATTTGTTGAGAACAGATAAAGGAAAACCATACCTATATAAGAATAGGAAGAAGGATGGAGCTGCTGTAAGTATCAACTACAAATAGGATGATAAGAAAACCAGGATAGTCATTCCATACTCCAATAGAAATATTAAGGTTAAGCACGCCCCTATATTCACTGATTTTTAAAGTTTTTTTTATATATGATAATAAACACAGTTCTTATCTCAATATGTAATATATATCTGCATACTATTATTTATTATATTATATATATATATATATATATATATATATATATATATATTTTTTTTTTGTGGTATTTTAGTATTTTTTTTAGTTGAATTCTATGTAATAAATTATTCATGAGGCTATTATTAAGTCCTTTAGATGAATGGATGGGGCTAATTGATGGGATATTTAAAAGGGAGTTGTTATTCATGGCAGTACTGAAGTCTGATGAAACGTATGTAATACGTGAAAGCGCTTACTGTGACTGCAGTTTTTTATCATTAAAGCCATTGGAATGCAGTTCGCTGTGGTGAGCCTTATTTGTTCTATACTGATTCTACATTCTGGTTCTTTTAAGACTCTTCACCCAGGACTGTTTTGTCTTTTTGCTGATGTACAACTAAGCAAACACTTGTTGAGATCGTTGTACAGTGGGGATAAGGAAATATTCCCTTATCCCCACTGTAGTGCTATCTCAGAGTGAGAATATTAAAGTAGGGGGGTGGGTGTGCAGGGGGGCTTGCCCCCCTGCATAATCATGTTTAGTGTGGTTTTTTTATGTAGTTTTCATTTTTATTTTTCAGTGAAAGTGCATTTTTAATATAATACACTTTTGCAGAAGTCAGTTGTCAGAAGTATGTTTCGATGAACCATACATTCGATGTAACAACTAGAACCCATATATACATATATATATATATATATATATATATATATATATATATATATATATATATATATATATATATATATATATATAGGTCTACTTTACATGCAAGCTCCCCTGCACCCCTGCCCCCCACACCCCCCCAGAACTTAAATATACCAACTCTGGGATCACACTACAGTGCAGAAGATGGAAATCTTTCCATTCCACACTGTACGGAGATGCCTGTTCTGCATGGTCGACATTGCGAAAGTCGATCATATAGTCTCAACCATATGGTCTTCAATTTTTCTCAAATGTCGACCATGTGAAGGGGACCATAAAGATATATATATATATATATATATATATATATATATATATATATATATATATATATATATATATATATAGATGGAGTCCCTTCAAATCAAGACAGTACTAGAATGTTGACTCACATAAGAGCGAGATGACTTCAGTGAAAACTTAAATGAATGAACTCTCAGAACGGCATATTTTGCCTCTAGAAAACTAACCACTTGGCCACTATGGTGAACTTTGCTCTATTCTCCATATTAGTGCAATCTCAGAGTTGGTATATTTAGTTAGGGGATGGGGGGTGCAGCCCCCCACATGGGGGTGTGTGTGGCAAAGCCCCCCCACTTCAGTGGGCTTAATTTGTTGCAGTATGCGTTTTACTTATTGATGGCCATGTGGTTAGCGCCTTGAGGCAAAATGCACTGTTCCTGGAGTTCATTCATTAAAATTTTTGGCAATGTCATCTCACTGTTATGTGAGTCGACGTTATGGTAATTTGTTGTTTTGACACATATAGATATATATATATATATATATATATATATGTATATATATATATATATATATATATATATATGTGTGTGTGTGTGTGTGTGTGTGTGTGTGTGTGTGTGTGTGTGCGTGTGCAGGTATCAGAAAAAAATGATATTTTTGCATATTCATAAAGTTTATTGTTTCTATTGCCAATATTTATCTTTATGGAAAACCTAATATAAATTATTAACCAAAAAAGAAAAAAAGAATACAAAGTTAGCCAGTATAATTAGCACTTGTGTCAACTACAGTACACTGTACACATGATGACAGCTAATATCATATGGTAACGTATTTTGTTGATGATACGTAAAAAAAACTTCTGATATGCAGTGTAAGTTGACCATGCATCACAGACCATATCTCACAAGTATTATATTTGTAACTTTGCACTGTTACAGAGTAAATGTCATAGCCCATAATTGTGAACTAGATGCCACCTCTTCACCCGTGAAGCCATTTGCCATGCATGAGCCTGCTGGAGAGGTTGCTGTGCTGCTGCATCAGCTGTCTACCATCACTATTGTCACTAGTGAATGACATGCATGAGCTGTATTACCACTATGTGTGACTGGCTGTGTCTGTCATGCACCAGACCAATTCATGACATCAGCTGCTCTACCACTGTGTGTGACTGGCTGTGGCCATCGTGCACCAGACCTATGCATGACATGAGCTTCTCTACCACTGTGTGTCACTGGCTGTGCCTGTTGTGCACCAGACCAATGCATAACATGAGCTGCACTACCACTATGTGTTACTGGCTGTGGCTGTCATGCACCTGACCAATGCATGACATGAGCTGCGCTATATGTGACTGGCTGTGGATGTGGTGCAGCAGACTTATGTGTGACATGAGCTGCACTACCATTATGTGTCACTGGCTGTGGCTGTCATGCAGTAGACCAATGGGTGACATGAGCTGCACTACCACTATGTGTGACTGGCTATGAATGTCATGCATCAGACCGATGCATGACATGAGCTGCACTACCACTATGTGTGACTGGCTATGAATGTCATGCATCAGACTGATCCATGATATGAGCTGCACTACCACTATGTGTGACTGGCTATGAATGTCATGCATCAGACCGATGCATGACATGAGCTGCACTACCACTATGTGTGACTGGCTATGAATGTCATGCATCAGACCGATGCATGACATGAGCTGCACTACCACTATGTGTGACTGGCTATGAATGTCATGCATCAGACTGATCCATGATATGAGCTGCACTACCACTATGTGTGACTGGCTATGAATGTCATGCATCAGACTGATCCATGATATGAGCTGCACTACCACTATGTGTGACTGGCTATGAATGTCATGCATCAGACCGATGCATGACATGAGCTGCACTACCACTATGTGTGACTGGCTATGAATGTCATGCATCAGACCGATGCATGACATGAGCTGCACTACCACTATGTGTGACTGGCTATGAATGTCATGCATCAGACCGATGCATGACATGAGCTGCACTACCACTATGTGTGACTGGCTATGAATGTCATGCATCAGACTGATCCATGATATGAGCTGCACTACCACTATGTTTCACTGGCTTTGGCTGTTGTTCACCAGACTGATGCATGACATGACCTGCACTACCACTATGTGCGACTGGCTGTGGCTGTTGTGCACCAGGCTGATGCATGGCATGAGCTGCATGCACTACCACTATGTGTGACTGGCTGTGGCTGTTGTGCACCTGACCAATGCATGACATGAGCTGCGCTATATGTGACTGGCTGTGGATGTGGTGCAGCAGACTTATGTGTGACATGAGCTGCACTACCATTATGTGTCACTGGCTGTGCCTGTTGTGCACCAGACTGATGCATGACATGAGCTACACTACCCCTATGTGTGACTGGCTGTGGCTCTCATACACCAGACTGATGCCTGGTCATGTTATAGGTTCATAGGTTCATAGGTTCATACTAGGCTATTTGCCCGAGGGCATTTACAAGCCTAGCCCATCGTTTTGTGGCTTACGCCACCCCTTTAGTATGGGGAACTATACCCATTATTTTGCTGTGCCTCTGTCGAGCAGTGACACTGAGGTAATCCCTGGGGTATATCTGCGATCTCCCATCCATTGGTCAAGATTTCTCTTGAACAAGGCCAGCGAGGTGCTCTGCCTCACATGTACCGGGATTCTGTTCCACAGCATAGGGAGTCTTTGGGTGATGAATCTATCCCTCCAGCACGTCCTATTAATAGCCGTGTCGAGGTTTAAGTCTCCCGCCCTTGTGGCTCTGATGGATCTAGATTTTTTGAGGTGAAGCATATTCATCAAATCTGGGTTTGACATGGCCTTGTATGCCAGGTTATGTAGAACTCATCAGGCCATAAACATTCTGCATGCAGAACCAAGCTCATATTGATTGTCTTCTGACTCATCCAGCAATGGAAGCAGACTTTGACCAGGTTAAACATTTGTTCAGTGACTGTCAGTGTTTGGGACAGTGTGGTGTTAGACTACTCCTTGGCAGCTGTCTGTGGGTTATGGACTACGATTATTATCCAAGATTCAAATGGGTAACTTCCATCACCTGGAAAACAAAACAGAGAGGAGACACATGACAAAACAGGGATTTATTACTTAATACGACCTGTGCTACTATATTTCTTCCAAACATCAACTGACAATTCTACAAGCATTTATGTTTGAAACATAAATCAATGAATATAAAAGAAAAATACAGAAATCACTATTTTTTGCAGGTGGGAAGCCCCATACACTTCCACACCTCCTCCAAAATCCAAACGCCAAAATCACACTACATTGGAGAATGGACAAATTCACCATTCTTCACTGTTCCAAGATCTCACATAGACAAAAAGCTGGTACAGTTCAATCAAATGCATTTTGATCATCTGTACCAGCTTCTTTTGCCTTCAATATAAGGAAAATTTGATCAACTGCCTTATACCCAGTCAGAAATAATTATGCTTAACATCATTTGAATTGTATGCACTTTCCGACTGCACAATCATGAGGAATCCTACCATGCAGGATCATTGTTGTTAAATAAAGTCATAATGGAGAATTGTAAAATGGGAAGAATCTACATAAGGCATAGCTAGAGTACAAAAAAGCAGGTGACACCATCCCACATTCATAGATAAAGGAGTGCTTACAGATGATTGAAATACACCCTACATTGATAAATTACATTATAGTGACCATAAAACAGTGGCAAACCACTTTGCAGCTAAGCCATGATAAAGGACAAATGTATACTATGGGCAAATAATCAAAGGGGGCATTCCAAAGTGTCACCTCTGCTCTTTTGTCTTGCCTTTAACCCATTAAGCTGTTTGTTTAACAGATTAGGACATGGTTGCAATTTGGTTTCCAGAAAACAGCAAAGTGTAAAGATTTCTCATCTTCTTTTTGTGGATGGTTTAAAACTGTATAGTTCATCAGATGAGGAGCAGAAAGCACAACTGAAAGTGGTCAACACTTTCTCAAAAGATATAAGAATGTCATTTGGTCTTGATAAATGTACAAAATCACAATTTAAAGCAGGAAAACTGCAGTACAAAGAAATATCAGTCTGGAATAGGAATGTGATATAAAGGAACTTGAGCAGAAGGGGCTATATAAATATTTGGGAATTGATGAATGATTGACAATAAAACATGAACAAATGTGAACAAAAGTTAGTAAGCAATAGTTTAGAAGACTAAAATTAATACTGAAAACAGCTCTGACATCTAGGAACAAAGTCCAAGCTATAAGCAATTATTTATTTATTTATTTATTTGAAATTTGTTGACTGGGATAATACAACTGAGCAGAAGTCTTTTTTTCAGCACAGGCCCAGAGAGAAACACTTCACAGTAAAACATAAATAGTAAGTGATTAAACAATACATTGGATGAAGTATATAGTATACAATTAAGCAATTTATCATAGTATACAGTTGCACAATTTGGCAAAATATGTAAGTTGCTACCCTATAGAGTTATGAATGAGTTTTAAGTCTGGAAAAGAAGAGCTGCATTAGGCAAATATAACAAATTTATACCCGTGAAAGTAAAGATAAATGCACCTCAGCAGACAGAGTAAAAGGTCTGATGTAAGTGGAATACAGTATTGTGTAGTGATGCTTAACTAGTAGGTGTTTAAGAGAAGAGAAGTAGGCGATCAACTTACAGTTTTGGAGTGATTGACTAGCTCCAAAAGATATCAGGTCAGTTGGACAGAAAAACAAGAAAAGTGCTCCTTTCTTACCAAATGATATATAAAAATCGATGTGTACCAAGAGTATATATTTCTCATTCTGAAGGAGGTATGGGCCTCCTTAAAACTAATTACATGCATAGATCTGCAATCATAGGACTGCATACATATCTGCTGACCTAACTGGATCCAGACATACTAAAAGCATTATATCATGAATAAAACAAATCTAAGGTGACTTCACTGCATATTTTAGCAGAAGCATATTGGTGTCAAGCACGTTGGAAACCGAACCAGAATTAGACAAAAATCAGGCAGCAAATGAATCTGCTAAAAAAATCAAAAGAAAGAATATAAGAGAAGGATCAGGTGAGAATGCAAGAAATGTGGAAAAGGCATACATATAATTGCAAGTGCAGAAAACTCTTAGAACAACCTCATGTCAACCAGGATCTGAAGAAGCAGTTGTGAATTTAAACAAAAAGATGAAAGGTTAATATATGTGGCACAGGATAGTGGACTACATACATGCCAAATAACAGATAAGTAGAAAAACCAATAAAAGACAAGAAAGAGGCTCAGACTCCTTGCTCCAGCAAAAAAGACGATGTTATTCCAGATGCAACACTAAAAATAGCGAGGCAAAGTTCTTAACGCAAAATTATTATTGTGGCGTTTTCGCCATGTACACTGACACAGCTTCTTCAGAGATAAAAACAAAACAAATCAAATTCACTCTAAGTCAGACTTTTAAATCTTTAAAAAGGAAGTGATGTCATGACCGTTGGTATTTATATTAATACATTTAAAACCCAAATCATTAAATGTCTAAAATCTAAACACATCTTTAATAATGATAAGAGCATCATTTAATAAACAATAAATATATGTTTATATGTATAAATGTAAATATATATTAAATATATACTAGATTATTATTATTTTTTAAAAATATTTGATCTTTGGTTTGCTTGTTTTTAATCTCTTGCGGTACTCGCTTCCCATTTACTGGGCATATATATTTACATTTATACATATAAACATATATTTATTGTTTATTAAATGATGCTCTTATCATTATTAAAGATGTGTTTAGATTTTAGACATTTAATGATTTGGGTTTTAAATGTATTAATATAAATACCAACGGTCATGACATCACTTCCTTTTTAAAGATTTAAAAGTCTGACTTAGAGTGAATTTGATTTGTTTTGTTTTTATCTCTGAAGAAGCTGTGTCAGTGTACATGGCGAAAACGCCACAATAATAATTTTGCGTTTAGAACTTTGCCTCGCTATTTTTAGTGTTGCATCTGGAATAACATCGTCTTTTTTGCTGGAGCAAGGAGTCTGAGCCTCTTTCTTGTCTTTTATTGGTTTTTCTACTTATCTGTTATTTGGCTCGTTTGTTTGAATGGCTACGGACGGACCTGTTAGCCCCAGCACGCCAAATTTGTCCCTACCAATGAGTACGGACAACTTACATCAAGATTACTATACAAAAGTAACTAACACACTTTCGGTATTGGCCGAGAAGTTAGACCAATTGAATGCCAAGTTTGAGGCATTCGAAAGGAATGGTGTCAACCGCACAGCAGCTGTTGCTGCTGACGAGGAGCCGGGAACTTCAAGTACTGTTTTTCTGACTTCCCCGGACTTCCAAATACCGGCAGGTCAACCCTCCAATGGTCAGAACCAAAATAATACAAGAGGCAATATCGCATCAAATGTTGCAATGAACCAAACAACCGGAGTGAATTTAGGAGCGAGTACATCATCTTGGAATGACCGTTCCAATAGTACAGCAGCACCAGCCGCAGTGAGGGGTCCAGCTCCTTTTATTCAGCCTCCACGGGTTATCCCAACGAGCAACTCCGGCAATAATGGTGCTTCTTGCAGCAATGTAAGTAATACAGCTAATTTCACTGAATGGATGAAGAGCACTGATGCGTTTCTGTTCTCTGAACAGAATTCTTTTCCTGATACTGTAAGAAATAATGATGTAGTAAATACGACATTATCTGACAAACTGAAACATTTTGATAATAATGTTTTAAAACTTAAGAAACTGCAACTGGAGACTATTTATTTTAGACAGTGTATAAACGAAGGCTTAATACCGAAGGGGTTACGGAATACGTTTTCCCCATCTGGCCTTCTGAACAATGCACTGTTCTATGCTGAATTAAAAGAACTTTTTTCAAACACAAGGAGTTCATTTACTTGAACTCATTATCAAGCACTATGACATTCAGATTAACCAACTTTTGCTTGAAACTGAACTTCTTGATAGAGAATTAAAAACAGACCTGGACTTCCCTATGTTCAAAATTGATTATGATAGAACTTTGACTAGTATTGATGCACTTCTTAACAAGCTGAAATTGAACAAAAGTAAAAAATTAATAAGAGACAGACAAGCATACAAAAATGGTTCTGCTTATCCCAAGCTCCAATTCTTGGATAACAAGAAACCATATTTTGGTGATGGGGTGGGACAGCTTGATAGCATCACACAGTCATCACATGTTAATACTGTTCCTTTTGAAGATGATCTTCACAATGATGAAGGACCAGGTCCTAGGCGTAGTAATAGAATAAAGGGTCTCAACGCCAATAACAACTCTGGCCCTAAGACCAACTCTAAGCAGAGCCAGCATGTCAATAACAATTTTTTAGAACAGCGTTACCCTCGCCAACGGAACAACAGGAGACAGAATTGGAAATAACTCATACAAGTCTTTTGGATCTAACCTTGGAAGGAGCTCCAAAAATTAATATGGGTCCTTTAATACAAAATGGTCCCAAAATTGTTAGT
Organism: Protopterus annectens; assembly: GCF_019279795.1. Lineage (NCBI taxonomy): Eukaryota > Metazoa > Chordata > Ceratodontiformes > Protopteridae > Protopterus > Protopterus annectens. Next base: position 25,148,837 of record NC_056745.1, read on the forward strand.
AATCAAAATGGTGACTTTAAAATTTATAATTTTATGGACATTTCTTTCTCTGATGAGCTTATTGAACTTTTGGCTCATGGGTACACTTTTGTCCCGAGTAAGATCGGTGACATTACGAAAGAAATCATTAATCTTAAATGTTTTGTGAGAAAACTAAATTTGAAACTGTTTTTCAACAATGAATGTACCCTACCATGCACTTCAATGCTAAAATTACCCAGTGTTTTCAACCCACCCCTTCATCCTTCTTTAGCCCTTTTTGAACACGTGTGTGAAGTAGATCTAAGACACATGTTCAATGTTAATTCCTGTAGGAGGCCCATTCGGCAGTTTAATACTTCCAAAGAGCAATTTGAATTACTTAACAACCTTCGTCAAGTTCCAGTACGATTTATAAAACCTGATAAAGGGGGTGGGTTTGTTATATTTGATAATGAAGCGTATAATGAGAAGATGTCTTCTGTTTTGGACTCACCAGCTTATTCTGAAGCTTCTATCAATGAAATACATAGTGCACATAACTGGATGAGAGGTTATTTTCGAGATTTATTTCTCGAAAATAAGATAGACCTAGAAACCTATAACTACATAGATATAACATTACCAAAGCTTCCTGTTATGTTTGGCATTCCTAAGGTCCATAAAGACTTGTCTAACCCACCTATGAGGGCTTTAATTGACGGAAGGTCCTCCATGACATATCCAAGTGCTAAACTCGTGGATAAACTTCTGTCTAAATATGTGCAGAGTCTTCCTGGTGTTTGTAAAGACTCATGGTCGTTTTTAGAACGAATTAATAGTCTACCTTTCAACAGTGATGATAATTTTCTCACTGTTGATGTAGTGGACTTATATACTTCAATACCTCACCAGGAAGCACTAGAGTGGACTGCACTTCTACTTGAAGAACTAGGTGCCCCAAGGTTAGAAATAGATCTTGTGACAGAATTATTGGATATTGTTCTGTCGTCCAACTACTTTATCTTTGATAAGAAATACTTCCTCCAAAAACAGGGAGTTGCCATGGGGTCCCCTTGTGGGGCTTCCGTGGCAAATTTCTTTATGGGATACTGGGAGAAGCATTCGCTTTTTGCGTCTACTACCTTAATGGCACCAGTACAATTCTACACGAGATACTTGGATGATATATTCTTGCTTTTTAGGGGTGACCTCCCTGAAGCTGATGCCTTTGTTAATTCTATTAACAAAACTACGGAATTTTTAAAATTCACTTATAAATTCTCTACATTGGAGATTGACTATCTGGACATCAAATTGACTAAGGATGTTCAGATTCATACTTACATCTCAAATATTTACAGAAAGCCAACGTACTGCAATTCATTTTTGCATTTCACGAGCCATCACCCCTTTAAACAAAAAAGAGCTATAATTAAGGGCCAGTTAGTGAGAGCGGCAAAGATGTGCAGTACTTTGGATGACTTTCACAAAGAATGTGATTTTTTATCAGAGATGTTCTCAAATAGGGGTTATCCTACCTACTTGATTCGCGAACTTATTTTAGAAGTGAACACAAAGAGAAACAATGACTTTTTTAAGGCCATTTTAAGTACGAATAATCATGTAATGTCCCCTTCTCTTTGTTTGAATAACTCTAATGACACCATCAACACAAATTCCATACTGGATGAAACACCAGCTCAGATAACTTCTTTTGATCCATCTGTGAGCTATATTACGACATTTAGTCTAGATTCGAAAGCAATCATGACTATCATACGTAAGAATTGGGATTTTATTTCAAACAATTCTACACTCACTGACAAATTTGGCTTATTTCCTAGATTTGTGTTCAAAAGAAATAATAACTTAAAGGAGTTATTACAAAGGGTTTCTTTTAAAACATCTTTTAATAGGAAAGTGGGTATGTACCCCTGTGGCTTCTGTAATAGATGCCATAAAGTTAGATCAGGACAGACGTTTACTATACGTAATAAAAAATATACAATCAGAGCTCCATTAAACTGTGAAAGTAAATCTATTGTTTATGTGGCCTTATGCGATTGCTGTCCGTCTTTCTACATCGGTAAGACCGATCGTAGATTACGCGATCGCATGTATGAACATCTTTATGCGATCAAGAACAAAAATGACAGCAACGCCCTTGCTAGGCACATTATTAACCAACCAGGCCACAGTTTTTCATTCATGGCAATAGACCAAATACAAGGTAACATTAGGGGGGGCCCTATTCCATTACTCCTAGAACTATGTGAGCTCGAATGGCAACTTAGAACAGATGCATTTAACTATCCAGCGTTAAATGAAAATTGTAATATTTCCACAGTATTGAAACTGAGAAGTTACTTAAGATAGCCATACTATGTTTTCATCTTGGGAGCCCACTAACTTACTTTGTATCTATATAGCAAACCCCATTTACAGGTTCTTTTATATCCTTGTAAATTTTGCATAAAGTCTACTTTATGCATTTATATAGTTCCCAGTTGCACTTTATTCCATCAGAATGTTGCTTATTTTCTTACTAGATTATTATTATTTTTTTAAAAATATTTGATCTTTGGTTTGCTTGTTTTTAATCTCTTGCGGTACTCACTTCCCATTTACTGGGCATATATATTTACATTTATACATATAAACATATATTTATTGTTTATTAAATGATGCTCTTATCATTATTAAAGATGTGTTTAGATTTTAGACATTTAATGATTTGGGTTTTAAATGTATTAATATAAATACCAACGGTCATGACATCACTTCCTTTTTAAAGATTTAAAAGTCTGACTTAGAGTGAATTTGATTTGTTTTGTTTTTATCTCTGAAGAAGCTGTGTCAGTGTACATGGCGAAAACGCCACAATAATAATTTTGCGTTAAGAACTTTGCCTCGCTATTTTTAGTGTTGCATCTGGAATAACATCGTCTTTTTTGCTGGAGCAAGGAGTCTGAGCCTCTTTCTTGTCTTTTATTGGACTACATACATGTTGGTTTACAAAATCCACTGAACATGTGGGAGAAACAGAGAAATGCAGGTTCTGTAAAACAGTACTGAAAACAGTTTCACATCTTGTTGCTGGGTGAGACATACTAATGGCAGAAGGCCTGTATACCGAAAGGCACAATATTGTGGCAAGACTGCTGCAATGGGGATTGTGCAAACATTATAATATTGAAGTAGCTGAGAAGAATTGGAAATGTGAGTCACAAAGCATTATAAAGACTGATGAATTTATATCATATGGGATCATCCATTATCAAAAGTTCAAAAAATAAATGCAAGAAAACCAGATATAGCAGTCCATGAAAAGAAGACAGAAGTAGCATTAATCTTTGAAATTGCTATACCCAGTGATTACAGTGTATTATATACAGAGAAACAAAGTCATAAAATACCAGGATTTCCAGGCAGAAATGAGAGCATTGTGGAAAAAGGATGCTCAGACAGTTCCAACAGTAGTAGGAGCAATGGATTTTATAAAAATGAATTTACAGTCGTATTTAGATATAGGTTCATAGGTAGGTGCTAGGCTATCGGCCCTGGGGCCTATACACGCCCAGCTAAAAAGGTACCCTGGCTTTTGCCACCCAAGAAAATTATTTTCCTGTGCCACTGTCGAGCAGAGCCACAGATGTGATCCCCGGGGTGAATTTCCTATTTCCCATCCAATCATCAAGATTTTTCTTGAAGAGTACTAATGAGGAGCTTTGTTTGATATAGATAGGTAGTTTATTCCAGAGTATGGGAAGTCTCTGGGACAGGAATCTATCCCTCTGGCATGTTCTGTTTATTTTGGTGACAAGGTTTAGGTCCCTAGAGCTTGTAGCTCGGAGGGATTGGGATTTCTTTAAGTGAAGCATGTTCAACAGCTCTAGGTTTGACATAGCTTTGTATGTTAGACAGAGATCACCTCTGAGTAGGCGATATGCGACAGAGTAAAGCTGGAGTTTTTTGAGACGGACTGCGTAGGGCATCTATTTGAGGCCGGTAATCCTCTTTGTAAGGTATTTCTGCGGCATTTCAAGTTGTTGTAGATGTCTTGTGAGGTACATACCAAAAGGGGCGTTGTACTCTATAATGGGTCTAATGAGTGATGAGTAGAGGGGAACAATGACCTCTTTTTTTCTGGATGAGAAACCTTTTGTGATGAGGTGTGCCACATAGAAGGATTTCCTGACTACTGTGGCGATGTGATTATCAAAGGAGAGACTACTGTCCATCTGTGTCCCAAAGTCTCTTATCACACTTTCGGTGTTAAGTATACTACCACCTATGTTGTAGTTCATGGGTACATAGTTTTTACCAAAGGGGATGACAATGCACTTTTTGGCATTGAGCTTGAGGCCATGGCTTTGACACCAGGCATCTGTCTCAGTGAGGCCCTTTTGTCGGATGTCCACATCGTTAGGAGATTAGATTATGGCTCCTAGTTTGCAGTCATCTGTGAACTTCGTTAGCCAAAGACCTTCTGTGTTAGCCTGTACGTCAGAGAAGTAGATACCAAACAGGAGAGGACCCAGGACTGAACCCTGTGGTACTCCACTTGTCACTGGTCTGAAGTCGGATTTGGAGTCTGCTACTTTGACAGTGTGGGTTCTGTCAGTGAGCCAGTTGTCAACCCATCTTGTAACATAGGAATTTATACCTAATTTAGTCAGTTTATCTATAATTCAAGAGTGGGGGATGGTGTCAAAAGCCTTGGCAAGATCTAGATAGGCTGTGTGAACCACCTTACCCTTGTCTATGGCTTTGGTGACTGCTTCAAAGAAGCCTGTCAGGTTTAGGAGACATGATCTGCCTTTTACACACCTGAACTGGGTGGGATCCAGAGTTTGGAGATTACCAATGTCTTTGTTTATAAGTTCCACGATGATACATTCCATGGCCTTGCAGACCAGGCTCGTCAGGCTAATGGGGCGGTAGTTCCCGGTGTCCGTGGTGGCTCCCCCCTTGTGGAGTGGGATAACTGTTGCTGTGCACCATTCAGCAGGCACAAAGCCTGAGGTGAGGCTATGATTGAACATGGTACTTAGGTGGGGGTGCCAGTTCATTCTGTAGTTCATGTAGAACTCAGCCTGGGATGTTGTCTGTTCCCATGGATGCTGTGTTCTTGGCTTTGGAGAGTGTGGTTTTTACCTGTGCAGCCGTGATTACAGGAACTTTGCATTCTTCCAGTATAGAGATGGGCTCTTTAGGGGGTGAGAGGGGGGGTAAAGTTAGCACTTTAGGGGGTGAGAGGGGGGGTAAAGTTAGCACTGAACCTATCTGCCAGGATGTTGGCAATATCAGTTGGGTCTGTATATTTAGTGCCATTGTGCTGTAACTCAGAGCAGATCTGAGTGTTGCCATTGAGATTCTTGACATAGCTATAGAATGTTTTGTGGTTGTCTTTAGAATCAGTGGCAATTTTGTTTTCGTAACTAGCTTTGGAGGATTTTATCAGGGATCGCAGCTTCTTACTGAGGCTGACCAGGGAGCTCCTCCACTTGTGGGATTTTGCTCTCTTTTGCAAGAGTTTCTTCCTTCTGTTGTACAGTTTGTTTATGCTACTGATACATGTTATTCTGTATGAAATCTAGACAAAGACAATTCTGGCCACATTGCGGGTGCTGCGAAGAACACTTTTGGCTAACATCAAAGACTGAAACAAAATTAATTCCATGCACTTAGTCATACTTTGACTTAGGAATGGGGTCAAAGGAATGTGGTCCATTCCCATCATGGTATTAGAAACTCAACAGACTTAGAGAAATTAAACCAAGAAAAGGATTTACACTAAATTTTTGTAACAAATGTGAGAGTCATGAGCATGCTAGATGCTGGGATGGCACATTTGGGATGCATCCCCTCACATCACACATTGACAGTTCTGTTCTGTTCTCCCATGGTCCAGATGGGGCCCTTATAGCAACATGGGTGCAATCTCTCACACTAAGCAGTGCATGGCACTGGGTCTGTCCTCTGGTGACACTGGGAAATGGGATAGGTCATCCAACTGGGCCAAGAATCTAGTTCAGAACTGCTGCAGTGCCCTTAAGGCAGAAGCCTGTGAGACCCCTAACCTTCCCCAAGTCTGTTTTTGAAAGATTCCCATGGCAAGTACAGTGGCAGCTATACATACTTTGATATCCCTAGGTATAGAAAGGCCATGCATTCCTCTAGTTCCTGCTTGTGGGCTCTACAAGCTCGCCAAAGTCCTTATTATACTGCTGTCCACTCTAAACCTACCAGCAGTTCCTGTGCAGCACATTTAATGTGAGCTATTCATTGCCAGTACCTTCTTCTGCTAGGCTGACAAGTGACTCTGCTGATCGTGTTTCAGTGTGATCGAAACAAGCAGCTTAAAATGGGAAACAGACAGCTTTGCTGTAAAACTGAGTATTTCCAAGGACTGCAAAGTAGATAGAAAAGGTGTGGATTTGCTTTTAATAACCCACCTGAAAACAGCTGAGATATGTAGTACAAGATGACTATAAATCACAAAAGGTGGAAAGAGGGACTCAGTTACATAAGAATGTCACAGATTTTTAATACACTTCTCATTTGCATCTCATTATCCCCTTATTAGCATAAGACTTTGTGAATCATCTTCTAAGTGCTTCACTTTGGCACAACTCGTGTCTCTGACTCAAACCTTAACATCATTCGAGTGTGACTGGAACACATATCAGCAGCATTTCAGTATAAGGACTTAGAATACTGCCATAAGTTTTATCACATTGGATGTTTGGTCGGCAAAACCCAAGTCAAAAAATTCCTTTATACAGCAGATATGACTAATGTCATTCTATTGGCAGTTACTGTCTTCCAGGCTTTTTAGGAACCACAAAAATAAACTAAACTTTGTATTCCAGAACTCCAAATAATATTTAGGCTAGAAATGACATATTACATATAAACATATATCTCAGCAGTCCCTGACTTTGTCTCAGATTTTTGCTATGTCCCTAATAAAAATGTTTGATTCTCTGGTAAATTACTAAAGATTACAGTCAGTCGATAATATTAGTCATAAAAGTTTATTTCTTCTTATTGTCAGAAAATGCATGTTGATGCAAAATAGTTTACATTGCGTAGATCTGTACCACTGCTACTAAAGACAGTGTCAAATTCTGTAATACTGGTGTTATGCCATATTAAATTGAAATTCATTTTAATTGTTTGCCTTGAGATACATTGTTTTCCTCAAAGCTTCAGTCTTCATCCCACTTAATAAAATGATATTAGATAAAATGTTTTGAATTGGTTTAATAATTGAGTGAAACGTCTGAATTTTTTATAGGTAAGTTATGATTGTGAACATGTTGTGGTACATTTTATGTATTCAGTAAATTCCTTAACACAGTGCTTCATGGTCCTCCAACATGACATGCAGCACTGCTAAGGGATGGGCCCACAGCAGTGCAGAAACCATGCAGAATGCTAATGAGTCTTTCTAGGGGGACAGGGATATGCTATATACTTATGTGCTCTCTCCCCAAAGCTGCCCCCAGGAAGGCATCTACAGGGCTGACCAATTCAAGAAAGTAGCCATCCCAACCATGTCACTGTAGCAAACATTGCCAAGAAGCCATGTTCAACTGTGAACACAACCATGGTGGATGTCAACTACCAGACACTAGGGCTTACTGTAAAAGTGTTATAATAGCACCAGCATCAAAACGGGGATCCGGGGGGGAGGACCACAGAAGACCAGGGAGAATAATAAGTAAAAGTGCTCTACTGGCACCACCATTACTACAGGGACTGTGTGGAGGGTTGATACATGCTTTACAGTACTGTATCGGCACCACCCTTACTACAGGAACTGGGGGGGTGTAAGGATACATACTCTACAGTACTGTACTGGCACCACCATTACTACCAGGACCTGGGGTGGAGGGATACATGCTCTACAGTACTGTATTGGCACTACCCTTACTACAGGGGCTTTAGGTTGGGGGGGATACATACTGTACAGTACTGTACTGCCACCACCATTGCTACAGGAAGTGGGGGTGTGGGAGGTACACGCTCTGCAGTCCTGTACTGGCATCACCATTAGTACAGGGACTGGGAGTTGGGTGGATACATGCTCTACAGTACTGTAGTGGCACCAACATTACTACAGGGACTGCAGGGATACATGCTGTACAGTACTGAACTGGCACCACCATTACTACAAGGACTGGAGGGGTGGGGGGATACATGCTCTACAGTGTTGCACCAGCACCAGCATTACTAAGGGATGGGGGGATACACTGAAAACCAGGAAACAGTGCACTAAGGCAGAGAACAGCATAAGAGGAATGGGGTGGGAACACTAGATACATTCTTAATTGCCATAATGGCACCAATGTTACTACTGGGATCAGGTGTGGGGGGACCAGTGGACAGCAGAGATGAAGCTCTAAACTGCTATAATGACACCAACATTACTAAGGGAATGAGGGGGTAGGAGGATACACCAGATGCCAGAAAATACTACTTAAAGTGCCCTAAGGCACATTACATTACTATGGGGATCAGAATTGGGGATTAAACCATGAGACAGCAGGGCTTACACTTAAGTGCTGTAATGGCATCAACATTAGTATGGAGATCAGGGATGGATAGATCCACTAAAGCACCAGGTGACTCTTTAAAGTGCTGTAATGGTACTAAAGTATTATGGGGTGATGACACGAGGGTAGGGATGGGTACAGGAACTGAATAGCATGCGTGCGTGTGTGTGTGTGTGTGTGTGTGAGTATGTGTTCATATGTGACTTGTGCATGATTGAGAGTGACTGAAAAGGGGATCCATTACCTACATGAGCAGTAAGGTACTACTGTGACATACAGGTCAGCCATGATCTGAACATTGTCGTAGCTCCTGCAATTCAGGAAACATGCAGATTAGCCAGTAATAAGGTCTACCTCATCACGATCATCATGTTCCTGAATTGTGTTTGGGCATATCACACTGAAAGGGCCTTTCTAGTGCAAGCCATACGGCTCATGCTAGGGCCTTAAATGAATCTCAGGGATCATCTTCAAAAAGATACAATTTCTATTCAGTACCTCCTACAACCATGCTAGTCATGTTTTGTGAGTCAGTGGTACAAAAAGCAGAGTAAACCTTGAAGGGATAGTAAACCTCTTTATTCTGTTAATCTGTTTGAGGCAAAGGAATGAGCAATGAAGATACAATTTAAATACAACCTTTAGACCTTTTATAAAGAGAAGAGTTCACAGGAAGAAATTCAGAATTAAAATTATTTGTTTTAGGAACGTAAACTATAATCCTACAAGATTCTGTTAAATGTTTTTTATATATTATAAATAAACAAAAGTAAAGGTTTTTATTGATCTTACCTGAGCTGCAAGTAAAACAGTTCTTCTTACATTATCTGCACAGTAACAAATGTGTATAAATCCTGTCTGGTTAAATTGGACAGGTCCTCAAAGCATAACTGCAATCCTACTAGCTCAAAATGCCAAAACTATTATAACCAGAGTTCAATATAGACAGTGATGGAAAACAAAGATCGATAATGGACAGGATGTTAGTCCATCACAGAATGCACAGAAAGATAAAATACGTGCATACGTATACATGCACATAACACACATACATAAACAAAAGCACATGTAAGCATATATCCAGATATGCATATTTACACACAGATAAATACGGAGATATGCATACATACATGCACACTGATATACTTTGATATACAGAGAGAAAGATACACACACAAACACGCACACACACACACGCATGCACACATATACACACACGCATGCACACATATACACACACATGCACGCACATTCACACACACACATGCAAACACACACACACACACACACACACACACACACACACACACACACACACACACACACACACACACACACACACACACACACACACACACACACACACACCCACGCACCCACACACCCACACACACACACACACACACACACACACACACACACACACACACACACACACACACACACACACACACACTCTATCCACATTTGAATTTTTGTTTATCTATTTGTACTAAGTATTTTTCTCTGTTCCTGACTTAAGAAATCTTTGTTTTTCTCCCATTTTAGAACCAGGATACTGGCATGATGTGGACTGCTACAAGCGCAGACCTTTTGTCTGTGAAAGTAAACCAGGAAAAAGTCACTCAAGATAATGTGCATCGGTCTCTGCTTTGTATCACTTGCTTGATTCATTATTATTAACGTTGGGGTAGCTGACTCACTGGAGCTTAGAGGATCTGATCCATTTTGCTGTAAATGATATTTCTCACATTGTTATTAAAGAAGGACTGGTGTGTACTTAACTTGGAAGTGCAAAGTTTGTTATTAGTTTGTTGTCTGTCTTAAACAGTAAGAAATTGATTCAAGGAATTTATGAATCAAAAACAAACCAGCTTGCTCTTAAAAGTGATGATGGTTATAATTTTTATTAACAGTCTCTTTTTCTGTCTCAGAAGAAAGGATTTCTTATGAGGTCACCGATTTTGCTGATTGTTTGCTTTGTTTTGCACATTCTGACGAGGTTATGTGCTAGATATTTTCATTATTCTGTAATAAAGAGTGACCGATACGTAACAAAACATTACAAAATACTTTGAAGCTGATTGGAAATAATAAAATATGTTATTGTGCAAACAAAATTGTGTCATTTACAGTCTTCTCTGCATACTTGAATATGTTTTATTGTATTTTATTTATGGTTGTATGCATGCATGTGTGTATATGTGTATTTATTTATATCCATTTGTTAACTGGAATGGTTGGGCTAGGTTGTTATCCCCATTTCAGCACAATACCGTGGTGAAAACCCTATGAAGTAATACAGTTTACAGCCAAATATATCACAGGTAAAACATTGTTGTGTTATTGATAATACTATGCACATGAATTATATAGAAGCTGTGTACAATAAGCTTGCTAATGGTTGGAGGGCTATATGTGACCCTATGGGTCAGTGTGTGCCCGCCATAAAGCCCAACAGCCCTGTGTCAATAAGCTACTGGCTGGCTGGTGTCTATTTGCCCAGCCTGGGTTACCTGGGATAGCTCTGTTGAGTGAAAGCTGGATGTAAAACCAACCAACCTGCCAAACATGAACTGAGAATTGCTACGCCTAATGTAGGTTCACTGATGAGACACAGCTTGGAAGTGGATGACATGATGATACAGAGGAGGCTGGACATCCTATGTATACAAGAGACAAGGTGGAAGGGCAGTGCAGCAAAGCTACTTGACTTGGGATCCAGACTCTACTATTCTGGAGAGGGGAAAGGCTAGAAATGGTGTAGGAATTGCGGTGAGAGAGAGGCTTCAGAAGGCAGTGAGGGATACCCTCAGAATTAATGACAGATTCATGGCAGTCAGACTCTGGTGTAATGATAGAACAGTACTCATAATCTCAGCCTATGCCCCATAGCAGGGTGATAGTGAGGAAAAGAGTGCATTCAGACAGCAGTTGCAGGACCTACTAGATAAAGCAGGACAACATGAATTGGTGTTGATAATGGGTGACTTAAATGCACATATTGGGGCAGACAAAACAGGACATTAGGACTGCCTGGGTCCACATGGGTGGGGCAACAGGAATAATGAAGGAGAGGCCATTCTAGACTTCTGTCTGGCAAACGGTTTGATACTAGCCAACGCATGGTTCAGAAAGAGAGACAGGCACAAGATCACATACAAGGTAATGAAAAGGCACTGGGGGAGAATCCATGATTGTAAAATGATGCTGGGTGAGAGTGGGGAGAAATGGCTCCTGAGGGTACTAATAGCAGTGTGGAGAGAAAGGTGTATCCTAGATGACTGGTGAATAAGCATATTTGTCCCAGTGTACAAAAACAAAGATGATATCCCCAACTGTGGGCAGTACAGAGGCATCAAATTCCTATCACATTGCATGAAAGTTCTGGAGAGGATGATAGATAAACAGATATGCAAAGCAGTAGAACGTAATATGGGAGATGAGCAGTTTGGATTCAGATCAGGATGCAGCACAATTGACCCAATGTTTGCATTGAGACAGACACTTGAGAAGAAGCTAGAAATGAGGAGAGATCCAAATGGGCATTCCTAGACTTGGAGAAAGCATATGACAAGGTCCTAAGAAAGTTGATCTAGGCAGTACTGCTGTGGTTTGAAGTCCCATAAATATTGGTAGAATTAGTGCAGGCTATGTACAAGGACCCAATGACTCAAGTACAAACAGTGTTTGGCCTCACAGAGGGATTCCCAATGGGATTGGGTGTAGACCAACGTTCAGCTCTGAGCCCACTGCTGTTCATACTGGTGACAAACTACATTAGCAAACATGTCAGAGGGGACACATCGACAAAGTTACTGCATGCAGATGATGTTGCATTACAGGCAGACCCTGCAAAGGGTAGGGGAATGGAATGCAAAACTGAAGGCACATTAGATGAAACTGAGCACAGATAAGACAGTTGTAATGGAAGCAAATGGGGAAAATCAGATGAAGATGAGAACTGAGACCAAAGGAAAAATAGTAGAATAGGTTAACTGTTTCAAGTATCTGGGAGGACTGGTTGAGGAGAAAGGAAGTTTGAATGAGGAGGCCAAAGGTAAAATCTGAGGGATTTCAGCCAACTGTGGGACCAGTACTACTGTATGGTACAGAAACCTGGGCAGTAAAGTCAGAACAGTTGAAGAAGTCAGAGGTGATGGAAATGAAGTGTCTGAGAAGGGTGGTTGGATGCACACTGTGGAACAGATGAAGAAATGAGGACATAAGAGCAGAAGCCAAAGTAGATCCAATTTGCAGAAAAGATCACTGAGAACAGATTATGGTGGTTCAGACGTGCAGAAAAGCAGATGACAATCTGGTGAAAAGATTTGGGACAGACAAGAAGAAGGTAAGAGGAAGCGAGAACATCCAGCAAAGAGGTGGATGGATTGTGTGAAAGAAGATCTGTGACAGTCAGGCATGAGTGCTGAAGAAGGCAGGAGTTTGGCACTGACTCAAGAGAGTTGGCAACAGTTAACATGATACCCTGACTCGTGTAGAAAAAAATTGGGGAAAAGGGGGCTGATGATTATGAATGACCATTACAGAAGCGTGGCAGAAAGCCGTCAAACCCTTAATTATAACTTTGCCTCTTTTCTTTTCTTTTTATCCTTAAGAAGGAAAAGAAAAAAGTCTAAAGGAAATATTTAGCAGCTTTTCTTTAACCTTCTGTGATGGCTGCTGCCTGTGTGGCAGTGGCAAATGCTTTCAAATGTATAAAACACTCAGTACTACAGCTTTTGTAGCATATGGCAGCAGATAAATCTTCATGCACTACAAAGAATTACAACTGGATCTCTCTGATCATCACCTGAGTTGTTATGTAATCCCAGTGCAGATGGCAATCACCTTCGGAGCTTTGCTCTTGATTTCTTGACATCCATACCTCAAATCCAGTACAGCCTAGTTCTATTTGAAGATCCAGTCATAATCCTCTTTGTTGATCTTAGGATGGGAATGGAGAGTTAAATGTTGAGTGACTTGGATTTAGGGAATAAAGGAAGAGGAGGAAGATGGTGACAGAGATTAGTGGGAAGAGTTAGAGAAAATAAGGATGAGTAGGAAGATGCATGAGGAAGACACGTAATAACTGAGAGACTCTGGTTGCTTGAAAAATTAAAACAGGTTATTTTTGATAGCTCTGTAATAGTTAAGTTGTTATGCTCCTGGATACAAGGGTGTGCTGAAAAGTTTTAAGTCGACCAACTTTCTAAATTCTGAGTGTTATTTTGCCTCTGTAGCTGAAAGGAGGGCTATTTCATCATGTAAAGTGCCAATCTGCAGAATCATAATGCTATATTTTGACATTGTTTCAGATCATTGATTGAACCATGTCAGTGAAAAGTGTGGACTTTTCAAGTGTGGAACTCTGAGCCATCATGAAGTTCCTATTCCTGCAGAAGAAAACTTGAAAGGAAATCCATGAATGTATGATGTAAACACTGAGTGAGAAGTGCCCTTCTTACTCAACTGTGAAGAAGTGGTGTGCTTACTTTCAGCTTAGATATTTCAAGACCAAAGATGCAGCAAGGGCTGAGAGGCCGCAAACTGTACCAACTCCTGAAATTGTTGACATGTCCATGACCTGATCTTGGCATATCAGTGAATATCAGCTAAAACCATTGCTGAGAGACTACAGATATCCAGGGAGTATGTTGGGTTTATAATCCATGAGCAGCTGGGTGTGCAGAAGTTGTCAGCCACGTGGGTATCCAAATGTTAGAATACCGATGAGAAAATACATTGAGTGGACACTTCTAAGTAATTTTGTGGCATTTTCACTGAGCTAATGCCACATTTTTGGAGCAACTACTTACTGTCAATGCAACATGGTTATACCACTATGATCCTGAGACAAAACAACAGTCAATGCTGCAATGGTGGCACTCGGGTTCACCAACGCCAAAAAAGTTCAAGACCCAGACGTCAGCAGAAAAAGTCATGGCCACACTGTTTGGGATCAGGAAGGTGTTGTAATGACTGACTATCTTCCAAGGATCAAAAAAGTTAATGCAGAATTCTACTGTAACTTGTTGTGCAGATTAAAGGAGACATTACAAGAAAAAAAAAGGGAAGGAAGCTGTGGAAAGGAGTTCTCTTTTTGCAAGACAATGAACCTGTTCACAAGGTTGGCAAAACAATGGATGTTTCGACGATACTGGAGTCTGAGTGCATAAACCATCCACCCTACACACCAGATCTTGCTCCATCTGACTATTTCCTGTTTCCAAACCTTAAAAAGAGTTTGAAATGGCAGCAGTTTTCTAGTGATTTGGAGGTGACTGCAACAGCAGAGCAGTATTTCAGTGACCAGACTTCAGACTTTTTTTGGTAGGGTTACACAAACTTCAGACATGATGTGCCAAGTGTGTTGAACTTCAGGGAGAATATTTATTTATTTATTTAACATTTGTTAACCAGGAAAGTCTGACTTGGAATGAAGCTAATTTTCAGCAGAAGCCTGGGGAAAATGGTTTCAGATGCATGTCTTTGTAATGTCGGAGAAAACCGGAGCACCCAGAGGAAATCCACATGAATGCCGAGAGGACATGCAGACTCCTCACAGAAGGCACCCCAGCTGAGAATCGAACCGGAGAACCTCTTGTTGTCAGGTGGCAACACTATTGCTGCACCGCTGCACCGTCCTGTTGAGCAACTTGTAAGTTTCATGGTTATACATCATTCCCTTCTTGGTCAGGCTTTAAACTTTTCAGCACCCCCCTCATATTACTATAACAGACTCTTTACAGTTGTTAAATATTTTTGAAATTCTGAAGAAATAGTTTTAGGTTAGACTGTGTTCTGAGTTCCAGAGTGACTGAGTTTTAAAGCTTTGCAATGTGAACTGAATAAAGGGAGTCTCCATTTTGGTTATTAAATTTAAGAGTAAGTGCTTGATTTAGATTCTGAGACCTATGTTACTTGATGAATTATATTTACTAATAATGTTTGAAATTACTGAACATTTGATTGACTTATGTAATATGTTGTGGGCAGATATAAGATGTACCTGTGATGCCCCTGCACTGGGCCAGTAATTAAGGAGACTCAATCCACACCACTAGCACCAGTGAGGGATGTGCACATTGGGAGGATGACAAGTACACACACAGTAAATTACAATTTCCCTTAAGAGCACACAGAGATCACAGTCAGTCTGGGGCTGGTTTCTCCCTCTCTCTCTCCAGATCCTCAAAAACTCCCCACTGGCACAGCTATAGGGTTCAGATCTCAGCTGAATAGTCAAGCCAAAACCTCCAGCACCCTCTCTGTCCAACTAGTGCTTTGTGTCCCTGCCCAAGTAGCTCACACACACACACACACACACACACACACACACACACACACACACACACACACACACACACACACACACACACACACACACACACACACACACTTTGAGATTTGATTTACATACAAACCCACAGACATTCCTGGGGAAGGCTGGCACAGGTTAACTAGCTGTGCCCCTTCTGCCCAGACTATAAGGTAGTACCAGGTGCCACCAACCACTCTTATCAGCTACTATAAGGCCCTTCCCAAAGGGTGACCAATTCTACTGCGTAATGTTACTATTATCCAAATGGTAAGTGTGTCCAAGACTAAGGCTATTTAGGAATGGCCTGTAGAGCATCACCAAATACATATGGAAGTACTCCAAGAGCTTAATTGTCTCTAAACAAACCATCCACAATTAAAATGTTTAAATATATTTAATAATAAATAATAAAAGCACAAGACAACACTCAATAACTCAACACAGGGACAACAGAGTTCAGAATCACAGGAAATATTTTAAAACAACATCGCAAGACAGTCTCACATAAATACAGAAAACATCTAAACTAATCTTACCATATTTATATCTATCTATAAGAGAGATACTATGATCTAAGTCTTACTTACAGAGCAAGGTAGAAGTGTTGAAGATGTTGTCAGATCCAGAGACAAATACAAAACGCACAGACTCACTCTCTGAGATAGTTCTTAAATTACTATCAAACATTTCTGCTGGGTTATCTCTGATTATATCATTTTTTTTTTATTTTTCATTCTTGTCACCTCTGACTTTAGTTCCCAGGCTAACAGGAATTTAAAATATAACACATCTGTGTTAAAGATACTTATTTCTCAGAAGTTTTGCTTCGAACTGGAAGTCATAAAACTGTTAAACACTTTTACCTTAGAAGCCTGCAATTATTTCTATTTCCAGACAACAGAAAGAATTTCTAGCTGCAGACATTCTGTCTCCAAGCTGAGATAAACACCATTGTAAACAATTCAACTTATTTTCTTAGAGTTTTGCTCTTTTCCAGTAGGGTGCACTGTGGTTACATTTTTGAAGTTCAAGCACATAGAATACAGTTTACTTATATTTATAAGACAAGCCTATGGATCATATTAATATTTACAAATAACACAGGATTATTTACAAAATTCTAGCTAGCTGGACTGTCAGTCTCACAATGCCTTTCTTAAGGTATTCTGGAACTGTAATCATTGTAGCTGCTGTAATGTTATACAATGGTGCATTTTATTGCAAAGGTTATACACTGGCAAGATTTAATGGTTTTATTATAATATTTTTCTAAGGAGTGTTTTTTTTGGATGCTATTAAAATGACACATGCATGTAATAAAGCTGTAAGTATTAGGGCCTGTGTTAATTGAAGTTGTGCTTGTAGCATTAAATATGGTTTGATTATAGGTTTCTTATGTTTATAGGTAGGTCCTAGGCATATTCATACTGAATAGCTAAAGGCAATTTCAGTAAATGGAAACAAACTGAAAACCATTTGCCGAAATTACCTTTGGCAAACATTGCAACTATGTTGCATGGGAGGGGCAAGCCCACATGTGTAGGTGAAACCCCCCACCCCATCTGGACTTATATGTACCAACTCTGGTGTTGCATACAGTGAAGAAAAAAACAGACTTCATGGTTGGCAAAAGTAGTTTCAGTGAACAGCACTCACTTTTTTGCATTCACTGAAACTGCATTTGTCTACATAACAGGTTCTCATACTAGGCTAACTGTCCTTGCATGCCATTTTAAGTCTAGCCAATTTTCCATTAGTTGTTTGATTGAATCCATCTCATAAGGAGTTGTATTACTCTTACCCATCCCATTGTCAATAATTATATTACCCCTATTGAGAATAAGTGGGAGGATGCCTTGTATGCCAGACACAGGTCACCTCTTAGTCTGTAGTATACTGACAATAGTGACAGGCTTTTGAGTTGGTCCATATAAGACTTGCTTTTTAGGCCTTGATTCCCTTTATGAAGATATCTCTGTGTTATCTCTGTGGCATACCTCTCAACCCAGCATAAGAAATCTGGACAAAACCTAAAATAGTGGGGAGACAAAGATGCAAAAAATAAGGACAGATTTTAAATAATGCTCTTACAATCTTAGAAAGTTGATAGAATAACTGGATTTGTGTAAACATGCATTTTCTGATGGATATAAATTCTGGGACTCAAATGTGTGTGATTATTCAGTGACTTCATTCCTCAGAGATTTGCCAGAAAACCATAAATTTTATGAGGAACAGATCAAAAATATGAGGCACAAAGCTGAACATTCTCTGAAAATGTGGATACTTAAGAGGCAGGTTCTGTGGGCATTTTAGCTGTTGCATGTGTCTGGATAGATTTGGATTTTTGTGTAATGCTCCCAGTTATCTTTGTTTTGGCCACTGCATAATTATTATGGTGGTCAAGCTTCAGCTCTTAATCTGTGGTAAACTTTAATAAGTTAATCCCCATCCTGACTGACTCCCTTTCCTCCTTTCCTACACCCCCTTCTTAACTAATCTACCTTTTACTTTGCTTTTTCACCTCCTCTCCTCACACCCATTAGCTCCGTTTAACTACCTTTTCTAATACGTGCTGTACTGACCATTTGCCTGTCTTTAGATTCTTCCTAGATCTTCCCTTACTCCACTTACAATCTGCACTAACAGTTTCCTGTCAAACCTTCATAATAAACCTGTGTTTATATGTAATCCAATGCACAGTTCAACTATTGATTGTAATTAAATGTATTAATGTATTAATGTATTAATGTTTAACCTTCTGCTTACTGCTCTTCTGTATCGTTATTAGAGATAAAACATGGAAACAATATCAAACTAACAAAAAACATGACACCCTGATACACTTTAAACATCTCTGTAATCAAGTAAAAAAACTAGTGCTTAAAGACAAAAAAGCTTTCTACACAGAACTGCACTCTAACCATAAACAACCCCCCCCAAAATTCTGGAATTCCATCTCATCTCCCCTGAACCCTGGCAAAAAAAAAAAAAAAAAAAAATCCCTGTCCACACCCTGACAAACCCCTTATGAAATGGCATCTCTCTTTCTTTATAAACTCAATACCCAACATTACTGCTAGTTTTCTTCAGAGCAGAGACAGCATAAGTGACACTGCTCTTTCAAAAACCTCCACCACCTTTCCCATCTGCACTATCACCACATTCACCCCTGAACCCAACCCCTATTCTATCCCTAATTTCACTATCATCCCCTTTTCTATCACAACTGTTAAAAGACTACTCCTTAAGCTTAAACCCTGCTCTATTAAGCATCCTAATTAACAGATCCATTCAAGAATCTTATGTAACCAAATTATGGAAGACAGCCTTCATTCTTCCTCTTCACAAAGGGGGCAAAAGTAAAGATATCTCCAACTTTCTATCACTATCCTGTCCCCTATATCTAAGATCCTGGAAAAGTGTGTTCACATTCAGCTGATGCCTGCTCTACTTCACAACCACCTCCTGTCCTCCATACAACATGGTGTCAGATCTGGCCACAGCACTACAACTGGCCTTATTTCTTTCCTGAATACTGTTAGCAGAGCTTGTGGTAAAAGGAAAATAGTACACCCACCATATTCTGAGATCTATCAATGGCATTGGATACACTTTCACACCCTTTTCTACTATCACAACTCACTGACTTTGAACTTTTTCCCTGCCACTCTCAACTGGTTCTCAAGCTATTTAAAAGACAGGCAACAGGCTGTCAAATGGCAAAACTCTATTTCTTTTTATCTTAACACTTCGACTAGAGTTCCTCAAGGCTCCATACTTGGTCCCCTCCTATTCAATATTTTCATTAACAATTTCCACACATTTTTGACCAGTAGAACCCTTATACAATATGCAGATGACTCAACCATGTCTGCACAGCAGACTCTATTTCTGAACTCCAACTCAAAACTCAAAAAACCTTCTCCACCATTGAATTCTAGATGTTTAAAAACCACCTAGCCCTTAACCCAAATAACTCCAAGATTATACTTTTCAACTCCCAAAAAAGCCACGTTCAATATCTACTCCCAAAGTAAAGTGCTAATAGAAGTTGTCAGCCACACAAAACTTCTAGGAGTATCCATAGATGAACACTTACAATTTGATATTCACTTGCAACAAAAGATTCAAAAAACACAGTAGAAACTTGGAATGCTCTATAGAAACAACCAGTTCCTTAGCCTCTCCACCAAACCCTTGCCTCCACCTACCTACTCCTTTCCCTAACGTATGTTATACCTCTACTTACCGTCCTTCAAACTACCCTAAGAGTCAGTCTTGAGACGTGTTGTAATCAAACTGCAACATTCCCAACAAATTCTAAAACCTCCTGCCATCCCTGCACTGCTCTTCTCTCCATAAAATGGCTGGAACTACCAAAGTACCTCAACTATCTACAACTTACTTCTGTTCACAACGTATCTTTAAACCTTCTGATTGTCCTACCCTTAGTTCTATCTTCACCTTCTACCTCCCAAATAGGCCTTTTAGATCTGCGAAGCAGCAACTTCTTCATGTTAACAAACCAAACCTGACACCCAGCCAACGTCTCTTCTCTCACTCTTCAGCCAACAATTGGAATGGTCTACCATTAGCAATCAGAACAATCCTAAATCCTGGCCGCTTCAAAACTTCTCTCCACACTCGCCTATCTTCCACCCGGGACTGTACTTGCACTCAGCCTCCTTGATTACTTACCTCTAATGATATATTCTCCCCGTACGTTCTATGTTGTGTATTATCTAAACATCCTCTATGCAGTAATTATCTCTAAACATGTTTGTAATCTGTTCAGTAGTGTTTTGTCTGGCCACTGAATTGCTAAGTGTATTTTTAAGTGTCTAATCCAGTATGTTACACAATGGTATACTACCAGTGTATATAATTTTATTTGATTGTTCTTTTATTGTATTGAATTGCTAAATGTGTTTTAACTGTCTAATCCAATATGTTAGATAATGGTATACTACCAATGTATGCAAAATGAATTCCACAAACTGGATAAACACCTGTTTTACATCTCAGAGCAGAATTAAAATAAAAATAAAGCAATGAACTGACCACTCAAACAGTTTTAATAAAACACATAAGAGTAAGTGCTTTCACGATTTACAACTAATCGCTTCTTCAGAATCCATTCATACAAATAAAACAACTAAATTTAAATTAATACTGACCAGTCATACCACATCCTATATGACATCATTAATTAATAACCATTAAAAAATTCTAAGCTTTAAAGCAGTATACAAAAAATAGTAATAAAAAAAGTGTCAAATAATTAAACCAATAAATTCAATGTTTCAGAGACCTAGCTTTCAGGAAGGGTTTCAGTGAAACTACACCATTTAGCCCTGGTGGTTTATCTGTCTGTAGTTGTAGTATCCATTTCTGCTCTATTTCTTCTACTCTGTTGTTTATATCACCCCCTTTAATGTTTTGTTCAATAATCTCTAGCACTGTAAAATTAAATAAATGTTGCGTTTCTTCAGTTAACACATGTTTCGCTAGAGCATTGGTATCCTTCTTGTTAGTTATATCTCTTAGATGTTCTAATACACGTTCTTTGATGCATCTATTGGTTTTCTCTTTGTAAAAAACGAAACATTTAGTACAAAAACTGAAGTAAACTAAGTGCTGTGTTTTACAGTCTGCATAGAAATTAATTTCTGTATCAAAATTCAAAGTGGGTGTGAAAAGGTAGGTTTACTATACAGATAGCTACATGCCATGCAGTTCCTGCATGGAAATGTGCCAATTCTTTGAGATTTTATTAAGCATCTGTTGTTCCTTGTTTTATAACAAAGTTCTCTTTTAAGAGATTTCTTGTTACTAAAACAAAAATGTGGTCTATCATCAAAAACCCCATCCAGTTCACTGATTGACATTAGGATATTCCAGTTTTTTTCAAAAATTGAGCACAATCTCCTGATGTTACTGGAATAGGTCACTGGAAACTTAATCATATTAGAATCATTCTTATATGTGTTATTTTCTAGACTAATAGTGCCAGAGAAATAGGGTTTGGCTTTGTCTTTCCTGTGACACATGCCTAATACTGTTCCTAATATCTTTATCACTGTAACCTCTTTCTTTGAACTGTTCTTTTAATGTTAATATTGCTGTATCTAGGCCTTCAGCTGTATTGTGTAGATGGCTAGCTCTCATAAATTGACCCATAATGACACTTTTGCTTACATGTCCTGGGTGCATACTTGTCTTGTGTAGGATGCTATTTCTGCAACTAGGTTTTCTATATACAGAAGTGGTATTGTGTTTATTACTTGGTTTGTATAGCTTAACATCCAAAAAAATCAATGGTCTCATGGGAATATTCATATGTAAATCTTAGAAAATCGGTGGTACTATGTAGATGTTCAATCAGTTGTTCCAATTCTTCAATAGTACCCCCCATAACAAAAATGCATCATCTACAAAACATGTATACCATAGAATCTTACTTTGGTATTCATTACCTTGCAATAGATGACTCATTTCCCAGATAGGGAAGATAGGGTTTCAGTGTTTATTTTTGACTTACTGGCAACAAGGCAGATCACTGAAGAATTGTTTGATTACTTTAAAATAGAAAATCTACTTACACCAATGATTTATGGACCCCTAAAGTCCCATAAAAATATGACTTGCCCACCTGTGAGACCCATAGTCTCAAGTAAAGGGTGGGCTACGGAAGCTGTATTGATCTATGTTGAGAAATGCCTACGTCCAGTTTTAGAGTCATGTGAGACTGTACCTAGAGACACCAAGGTATTTTTTAATTTATTGTATAATATAATTTTGCATTTAGATAGAAATTATATGTTTTGTACCATGGACGTTACATCATTGTTCACGGTGATACCCAATAATTGGGGCATTGAAAAGATATGTGAACTACTAAATGATAAAAAGACATACACTACTGCCAAAATTAGTTTGATTTGTGATCTCCTTGAAATTATACTTGAAAACAATGTTTTGGTTTTCAGTGAGAACTTCTATCTACAAAGGGTTGGCGTGGCTATGGGCACAGCCCGTGCAAATAGCTATGCCAACCTACCACTAGTGGCATGGGAAATGAGTCATCTATTGCAAGGTAATGAATACCAAAGTAAGATTCTATGGTATACATGTTTTGTAGATGACGCATTTTTGTTATGGGGGGTACTATTGAAGAATTGGAACAACTGATTGAACATCTACATAGTACCACCGATTTTCTAAGATTTACATATGAATATTCCTATGAGACCATTGATTTTTTTGGATGTTAAGCAATACAAACCAAGTAATAAACACATTACCACTTCTGTATATAGAAAAGCTAGTTGCAGAAACAGCATCCTACACAAGACAAGTATGCACCCAGGACATGTAAGCAAAAGTGTCATTATGGGTCAATTTATGAGAGCTAGCCATCTACACAATACAGCTGAAGGCCTAGATACAGCAATATTAACATTAAAAGAACAGTTCAAAGAAAGAGGTTACAGTGATAAAGATATTAGGAACAGTATTAGGCATGTGTCACAGGAAAGACAAAGCCAAACCCTATTTCTCTGGCACTATTAGTCTAGAAAATAACACATATAAGAATGATTCTAATATGATTAGGTTTCCAGTGACCTATTCCAGTAACATTAGGAGATTGTGCTCAATTTTTGAAAAAAACTGGAACATCCTAAGGTCAATCAGTGAACTGGATGGGGTTATTGATGATAGACCACATTTTTGTTTTAGTAACAAGAAATCTCTTAAAAGAGAACTTTGTTATAAAACAAGGAACAGCAGATGCTTAATAAAATCTCAAAGAATTGGCACATTTCCATGCAGGAACTGCATGGCATGTAGCTATCTGTATAGTAAACCTACCTTTTCACACCCCACTTTGAATTTTGATACAGAAATTAATTTCTATGCAGACTGTAAAACACAGCACTTAGTTTACTTCAGTTTTTGTACTAAATGTTTCATTTTTTACAAAGGGAAAACCAATAGATGCATCAAAGAATGTGTATTAGAACATCTAAGAGATATAACTAACAAGAAGGATACCAATGCTCTAGCGAAATGTGTCAACTGAGGACACGCAACATTTATTTAATTTACAGTGCTAGAGATTATTGAACAAAACATTTTCCTGAAATCTAGGTCTCTAAAACATTGAATTTATTGGTTTAATTATATGACACTTTTTTATTACTATTTTTGTATACTGCTTTAAAGCTTAGAATTTTTTAATTGTTATTAATTAATGATGTCATATAGGATGTGGTATCTGATTGGTCAGTATTAATTTAAATATAGTTGTTTTATTTATATGAATGGAGTCTGAAGAAGCGATTAGTTTAAATTGTGAAAGCGCTTACTCTTATGTGTTTTGTTAAAACTATTTGAATTCACCAGGCGGTGGTCAGTTTTTTGCTTTATTTTTATTTTAATACTACCAATGTATCTAATTTCTTCTGATTGTTCTTTTTATTGTACCAAGGAGCTTTTCTCCCTGGGCCTCCACTGAAAATGGGATCTGTATAGACCAGTGGACTTTCCCAATAAACAAACTGCAAATAAATAAATAATAAATAAAACATGTATACCAATGTCATATTTTACTCAGTGTGATCCAATGCAACTGTTTTCTTGTATGTTTGTAATTTTCTCATATGTCTATATTTTTTTAAATTACCTATGAAGCTTTTCTCCCTGGGCATCTGCTGAAAATGGGCTCTGTCCCAATGGGTTCTTCTGTTGTCCTCCTTGCCTTGGGTTCTTCTGTTGTCCTCCTTGCCTTGGGTTCTTCTGTTGTCAATTTTGGTCTGTCCCAATCAGACACTCCTGAGTAAATAAATGTTAAATAAATATTTATTTATTTTATTTTATTTTACATTTGTTGACCGGGCTAGTCTAACTGGACATATATCCATTTACAGCAGAGGCCCGGGGAGAAAAGCTCCAGTACAGGTAAAAATAACAATGATATTTAACAAAGAAAAAATTATTATTCATAAAAATATACCAGGTACAAGAGAGAATTACAAAAACGATGTGAATATTTATAAGACAAGTTACACAAATTAAAAAATGAAAATACTGAAGTTTAAAATAATAGAAGGCATACTTTTGAGATGCAACTCTCAGCACTAGGAAGTGTCAGATAGGAGCTCAGCAATGGGACAGGAAGACAAATAAGGTGTATTGAGACTTACTTTCAGTCGGGATTAGTACAAGGACATAGCCATTGAGTTTTAAGATGTTCTTTGATATGTCTTTTGAATAGAGAGGTAGACTCTTGGGTAGCTATTTCTTGAGGGAGTATATTCCAGTGTTTACCTATGGAATTTGAAAATAATGCATCCCCAGCTTTATTGTATGATTTAGTTGTAGATACTAGGAATTTATTGGCAGAGCGAAGTGTGGCTAGGTTTTTATAAAGAGAGATCAGTTTTGCCAGGCTAGGAGTATTATCAGGGAAGTGAAGTGTCTTGTGAATGACAAGTAATTGTTGGTAGAGTAAGTGGTTATTTAGCTCTAGCCAATTTAGTTGTTTGAGGTTTTGACAGTGGTGAGTTCTATGGGGAGTAGCATTTATGAATCTGGCTATACTATTATAGCAGGTAGAGAGTTTGGTAATGTTGGTTTTAGATAGGGTAGTATATATAGCTGAAGCATAAAAAAGGGTGGAAAGCAGGTGGATCTGTGCAATGGTTTTTCTAGCTGCTGGGTTAAGGAAGGGTTTAATTCTGTAGAGTGTCCCAATTTTTTTATTAACAGCTTTAATAGTAGCGTTAATTTGGTCATCAAAGTTAAGATGGTTGTCAATGGTTACACCTAATAGTCGAGTGGTCGTATCGGGGTTAATACACATAGAATTATTTGAGGAGATAGTGAAGAATGGTGTAGGAGATTTATTAGTAGGAGTAAAGAGAAGAAGCTTAGTTTTTTTGGGGTTAAGGAGGAGGCAGTGTTGCATAAACCACTTTTCAACATTATGGAAAGCTGTTTGGGTGATGGATTGGAGGGAGGAAACGTTTATAGCAGAACAGATCAAAGTCGAATCGTCTGCATATTGGATGCAGGTCGCTTGTGGCACATTCAAGTAAAGGTCATTAATAAATAATGAGAAAAGAAGGGGTCCAAGGATTGATCCTTGTGGAACACCTACATTTACTGGGAGTAAGGATGATAGGTTGTTCTCCCAAAGCACTGCTTGTTGCCTGTTTTCAAGATAGCTTCTAAACCACTGTAAAGAATGTGAGCTTAGGGAGAAGAGGTTGAGTTTTTCAAGAAGTATATTATGGTTAACCATATCAAAAGCTTTTGATAGGTCTATGAATAGTGCAGATGAGAAATTATTATTATTTCGATTATTATTTATGGAGTCAGCAAAGGAAAGGAGGGCAGTTGTAGTGCTATGGTGAGGCCTGAAACCATGTTGACAGTCAGCTAGAAGTTTGTTTTGAAGAAGGTAGTTAAGACATTGTTTGTGTCACATCTTTCCATTATCTTAGCTAATGGGGACAGTAAGGCAATAGGGCGATAGTTAGAGAGCTCAGAAGAAGAGCCCCTTTATGTAGAGGAATTATAGGAGATATTTTCCAAATGGTAGGGATTTTTCCTTCAGAGATGGTCCTATTAATCAGAATAGATACTGGGTGATAAATAGCTTTTGCGGCAATTTGTAAGTATTCAGATGGGAGTTGGTCAGCAGATGGGGTACAAGGTTTGAGTTTGATGAGGAGCTTGTAAATAATAGATGATGAGACAGGTTGAAATTGAAAGGCTTTAGACGAGGCTGAAGAGATATCTTGTGAGGATGTAGTAGGTGTAGGTAGTGAGTTGGCTAGGGTTAGAATGGCTTCTGTAAAGTACTTATTAAAGGCATTTGGGATCTGAGTAGTACTGTTGAGGTTAAATCCTGAAGGGATAGGAGTAGGACATTGTCCTGGTTTAAGAAGTTTATTAACACCTGACCAGAATTTTTGAGGGGTATTTTGAGTAGTATTTTGTAGATGAAGATAAAATTCCCTTTTGTCTCTAAGAGTATCTTTCTTGGTGGTATTTCTTAACTGTTTGAAAAGGAGGTGATCAGATGGACATTTGGTAACTCTCCATTTAGCCCAGATTTTATTTCTAAGGATCATTTTTTCTTTTGTTTGCTTTGTTAGCCAAGGGGCAGTTTTGGCTCTTATCCTGGTAGAGCGTAATGGAGCATGATAATCAAGGATTTGTAGAAAGTTAGTGTTAAAATAGGTCACAGGTCAAAGGCGACCAGTCACATGCCTGCAATTCAGCAAGGAAGTTATCAGGGTTGAAAGATCTTTTTGAGCGGCATGTTCTTAGTTTATGAGTATTAGGAATATTTAATTTTTGTCTGAAGACATATGTAAGTATATGATCACTAATACTGTCAGGAAGTGTCCCTGGAGTATAGTTGCTAGGGGGGTTATTAATAAGAATCCAGTCCAAAATTGTTTCTTTCTTATTTGGTTTATGGATTCTAGTTGGAGTTGTTATTAATTGTGAGAAACCATAGAGATTAATATGGTTAGTAGGTTGCTGAGCTGCACAGGTTTTCCAGTCTATGTTGAAATCACCAAGTATTATGGTTTCTTGGGGTAGTTGGTTTGAAAGGGAACTAAGTAAGTCTTCTAGAATTGAAATATTATTGCCAGGGGGAGGTACATACAAATAAGATAGATAGCTTTTTTGTTGTTTATCTGTAGTTTGATTGATAAAATTTCAGCTTTGTGGCCTGTTAATGGGAGTTCATTAAAAAGGATAATTTGTAGGTTAGATTTATAGATAATGGCTATACCACCACCTTTCTTCTTTATTCGGTCATATCTGAGTATGTTATAGCCAGGAGGGGTAATTTCCTGGTCTTGTGTTGAGGGTTTTAGCCATGATTTAGCCATGATTCTGTTAGGCATAATCAAAATAATAAAAATTAAAAGTAAATAGTATTTGTTTTCTTGTTCAAGAATATTTTTTTTGCTTGTGTTATAATAATTATTTAATTTTTTACCCCCCACAGCTGACTATCATTTGCAACCATCTCATCTCCTTGTTCATTGCATCTGCCAGATGCATGTAGTTCAACCTGACCTATCTTTGGGATCTTTGTTGAAATCAGGGATGATGGTGCAATATCACACTGCTGCTGGGGAGTGTACCCAATCCCATACCACCCTGCATCAGAATTTCCAGCCATGTTTGTGAGGTGCACACCTAACCTTCTAACCAAAGGTATGTCACTTGCAGCATAGAGCTTACTGGGCCTTAAATGCTGCTGTTATGGTGAAGAATGAGCCCAGCCTGTTCCCCAGTGGGTAAACCAGTGCTGGCCAGTTACTCATGTTCTCCCTCACCCAGTCCCTCCAGTGCATCTGCCAGTTACCAAACATGGCTCATCTGAGATGTAGTAAGGATTGTATCCCTCTGTCACAGGGCCAGGTGGTGTTATAATAATTTGGTCTGTCCCTTATTTGCAGATTATTAATAAAAATATTAATTGAGGTTTTGTAAGATATTCTTCTTGTTTTGTGAACTATAGTTGTGTTTGTAGTTGAAGTTGAAGTGTATTAGCAGAGCATATCAAAGTGGAACCATTTGTATATTGAATAAGAATGTCACGCTCTGTTGTTCTATGCGTGTTATTACTGAATATACTAAATAGGTGTGGGTCAAGGATAGAGCCTCAAGGGACTTTGAAATGGTAGTTAAGTATGAATCTTCCCATTTTATCATTTGACATCTCACAGTAAGACAGTTTTAAACCAGGCAAGCTTAGTACATAGTACCCTAATTAATATATTCTGGGATACTGTTGCAAAAGCTTTGGAGAAGACAAAAATATTAAGGCAGTAATCATGTCTTGGTTTAGGTGGGAATTTATTGTATCTAAGAAGGTTAGGAGTGTGGTATCTGCATTGTGTCCAGGGTGGAAACCATGTTATGTATATCACAATAGACTGTATTATGTTAGGAAGCCTAGCAGCTGTTTATGTAATAATTTTTCAAGTAATTTGAAAGGAACTACATTTAGCTTAAAATTTCAAAAAGTGCAGTCATTTATTTAACATTTGTTTACTGGGAAAGTCCAACTTGGAACAAAGCCAATTTTCAGTGGAAACTAGGGAGAAACATTCCAGATACACGTCTTTGTAATGTGGGAGGAAACCAGAGCACCCAGGGGAAACCCACAAGAATGCAGGGAGGAGATGCACATTCCACACAGAAGGCACCCCAGACAAGAATCGAATTGGAGAACCTCTTACTGTGAGGCAACAATGCAACCGCTGCACCAATGCCCACTTTATGGATTGGGATTGTGTATGACTTTTTCATGAGTGATAATATATAATGTTACTTAGAACTGGATATGTTATGACGTTGCCGTAATTCAGAAGTACTCAGTTGGCATATTTTCAGTGGTTTTGGTAGTTGTTTTTAGTTTCCTGAGTCATTTCCTGATTTGTTTGTTTTGACATACAGACACAAGCTACATTGTCAAGTGCTCATAGATTCTATCTGACTTACAGTGTACTGTAGGACTTATAGCATTGAAAACCCTGTACTAGTTTACTTGTCGTAGCCTATCCACTTCCACAACGTGTCTTGCTACTTGCAGTTCATATCATACTGTATTCTTGATCATAATTTGTCCTAGTAATATTTTGAAAATTTATTTCAATCTGTTTGTGTTTCATCTGTTGAGTGGATTTTCTCTCTTTATATATAATTTACTTATTAGCTATTGTAAAATGTGTTTTACATGTATTTTGTGGAGCAAGGCTTTTCTCCCCTTATATATAATTACTGAATTACTGCTTCAATGTTTTTGAATCTGTTATGAAGGTTTTCTCTGTGGGCCTCCTATGAAAATGAGCCATTGACTCAGTCAGACTTTTCAAGTTACCAAAGGACAAATAAAATAAATAGTCGTCACTACTGTTAATATGAAGATTTGTGTCAGCATCCAAAGATTCAGTAGGTACAATATTGGATTGTGATATAGAAATGATGATGAACTGATTTAACAAGCAATATTAAAGGTAGCTTGTCAGGGTATCAGATTTAGTACTGTGTTTTTTTTATGAGTTTATTTTTTTGATAAAGTTTCAGAATGCCATAGGGCTTTTCATATTGGAGGGCTGCAATTTACAGCAGTTTTCTTTAATCTTTGTACTATATTTTGCACTTTGTTTCTGAACCATTATATGTTTCACAGAATGTTACTTTTTTTGTTTTTATAGGATCTCCATGCCTTGCCTCTTAGTGCAATCATAAACTTAAATAGGGTGCTGACATAGTTTTGCATTTCTTTTTGCACAATGGAGCTAAAGTATCCAGGATGTCTAATACGTTTAGGTTAACATACTAGTTTTGTCACAAAGATGCACTTTCATGCCATCAGATGCATTACTTTTTAAAGAGGGCAGCAATGACAACATGAACAGTTGCCAGATAAAATAATGATTTGGCACATTATCTACACAGACATTAAAGCAAATACTGTTTACTTTAAAATAATGTTGGCCAGTTTTCAAAACGATGAGGGTAGTATAGCAGAGGGCCAACTCCATCCTGCAACGCTACCCCAAATCTACATCTGGTAAGACATCATATTGGGGGGCAGAGCACCCCACAAGCTACATGCAAATGCTGCATGTACAAGGGATACTTGCTCCTCCAGGACCAGGTAATGCAATTCAGAGACATTCAATGTAAATGAACCACATTTACGTGTTCTAGTCTGACCCAATGGCTGAAGAACCACAGAAAGTACTGCATTTAAGAATTGTTTTTCAATCAGTTGCTCTAGATGTGAAGATAAATAATGGAAACACAGTAATACAAGAAAATAAAAATGCTGTTTGGTCAGAGCTGCTTCTAACAAATTAACATTCGGATTTTAGATGACATCAATGACATGGAAAGCTTACTTTACCTTAGGAATTCCCTAGGTACTAAGGACACCTAAACTCAGATGTCCTTACAGTGCCACTGGTCCTTTGGCTATAACACTGTATGCCACATGGTTAAAACTTTGTTTTTTTATGCAGTATTTGGTCTAGATGATTGTCACTGATGAAGTGACACCCTGACCCCCATGTACAGGAATGAGAGAAGGGAAACTGAAGATTTGGATGGATGGATGAATGCAGTACTACACCTCAAAATAAGAATGAGTATTCTGTTGGGGCTACTGTAGAAGAAGGTAGTTCAAATATTTAAAACAATGTATTCTGAGTACTCCCCCGTATATAAAGAGAATGACTGCCACAAACAAACAATGTAAATAAATAAATAAATAAACTAACCAACCAAATAAATAAATAAACTCTTAATACACTGCTACACATGTGCATATTCCTCCTCCAGCCTGGCACAATGTCATACTGGCTGCAGTGCAGCTCCCCTTTATGTCAGAAATGGTATTACGGGAATAAATGCTTTCTACCATGTAATGCTTGCAATACTGCTGCTGGCATTTAGGTGGGGCCCCTCCATGCCTTATAGGCCCATTGCCTATAGAGGGAAACCCATTACACTGAAGTTTTAAACCAGTGATAAATGCCAATGTGAAATGTTAAACTGTTGTGGTATAGTGGCAAAAAAAGAGCTTTAAGACTTGGGAGTAGCCTCCCATGTGTCATTTCAAGGCATTATGCATCCTAGGAACCTTGTCTGGAATCCAGGTACTGTGTAACTGCTTAGGGTAGCATTTTTTCTCAGGAAAAATTTGCCTTTGGAATTTCTGCAGAGTAAAAATTCTTAGTGCTAGTAGTAAGTTGTATAAATAGGATAATAAAAGAAAATAATGCTAAATTTTAAATGGGATAGCACCTTCTTTCAAAGCAAACACTTCTCCTTTCAAAAGTCTGCAGTTAATGCTAATGATACCACAGATATTTTACCAATATTAAATGGCCAGTCAAGGTACCTGCGGCTTCAAAACAAAACTCTTCTCTGAAATGGAGCAGTTTCAGAGTAATCTGTCCTTCCTTTTTGCAATGCATAGTAGAGCACTCCCCCTCCTGTTTTAGGCAGAGTCCAGTTGATAGACATTCCAACATATCTAACACGAGTACTGAAATTGGATCAATTAAGGTGACCCTCCTCAATGACAGAAGTCTAAGCAATAAATTGCCTGATCTTGGGGCACTCTTACATTTGGAAATTGTCCATGTCTGCATTGTTACTGAGACTTGGTTTAAATGTTGAAAAAGCTCTCTGTCTGTACTGGGGTTTTACACTTCTTATGCCTTCAGACCCAGTGACAACATTAGAGTCTCCTTATTGGTCAAGGAACATATGTCCAAGCAGATCCTTAGCAATTACAAAAGTAACCTCATTGAAATAGACATAACTCCAGACAGGATTTGTTATCAAATAGCCTGTCAGAGAATACCATCTTTGTTCCCAGTGGTCATATAAGATTCCTCAGTGCTCTAACTGATTTTCCTATTAGCAAAACACTATTATTTCAAGTGGTTTGAAGTACCCTTCAATAAATTTTAATACCTATACCTACAATATAAGATATGACCAAATGTCCTAGACTTCATAAACAAAAAAATCCATGAGCAGTTGATAAATAAATATATGAGAGGACACAACAGTCT
This sequence comes from Protopterus annectens, assembly GCF_019279795.1. Lineage (NCBI taxonomy): Eukaryota > Metazoa > Chordata > Ceratodontiformes > Protopteridae > Protopterus > Protopterus annectens. The sequence continues at coordinate 25,181,317 of NC_056745.1, forward strand.
TTATCTGATTCTTACAAATCTGGCAAAATCTTGCACTAATAATAGCTAAAAACAGTTCACAGTGTTTGAGCAGCAAATAGCAAACAGTTTGCTTCAACAGTACATATGAAAGAGAAATTGTCTTCTGAATAAACTCACTGTAATCCAAGACCAAATCTTAAATCAAGTCCAGTGTAGTAGCCACAAAAAGACGCCAGTTGTTGTTACATTCCCATGCAAACAGAATATGTTATAAATCCACTAGCTATGAAAGGAAATCCACCAACAAATGATCCAAAGGTCATTAAAACAGAGCTTTATTATTAACACCACCAGAAAATAAAATAACAAAGTAAAACAAGAGAGCAGGTTTAGCATTTTCGTCCTAACAAAACATTTGGACTTCTTCAGAACCTGCCATCTTTTGGCTCTCATCCCTTTTTATACTCTATCGTTAATAAGGTTTAATTAAATAATAATTTCATGGTCTGTTGTTTCTTAAAGGTACATTAAACAATGTACATAAACTGCATAAGTGAATTAATATAAAAATAAAAATACAGCAATATATGTGAATATGTATATAAGTGACCAAATAATATTTTGTAAACCACTTCATTGTCACTGTGTAATAAAAAATCTTAAAAGCACTTGAAAACAATGTACTACAACAAAACTTATAAATAAAACTCCTGATGTTACCAGGTGGTCTCCCATCTAAAAACTAATCAGGCCCAATGCCGCTTAACTTCCAAAGTCAGCCCTTTCAGGCTGAAGTGATTACAAGTGCACTGTTTGAAAATGTGCTTTCAAATTAAGCATTCATGTTAAAAATCCAAAACTTTTGAAACAATAATTATATGAATCAAAAAAATAAAGCTATTATTTTTATGAAAGTTTCATCATTATTGGAAAAATTTAAATAAACATTTCATGAATAAATTTTTAGAAGTGTTTGAACCATATTCAATAATGCACTTAATATAACATTCCATACAATTATCATAGATCCAATGCTTTTAGTTTTAACACAGGTATAATAGAAGTGTGTTCATTTAATCCTGGTAAAATGGTGGCATTACATATTTCTAGATCCAATTTCCACACACCATTCTTATTTTGCTTGTCAACTTTGTCCAAAATCCCAAACTTAAAAGCTCTGTACTTGTCACAATTAAATGTGTGCCTGTAAAGTGCATTGTTTTGATTTTTGGTTTTAATTGCATTTAAATGCTAGTAAATTCTCCTTCTAAAGACTCTTTCTGTTTCGCTATGTAGTAACTATCACATTGGGTAAATAATCCAATGTAGACTACCTCTGATGTGTTACAGTTTCTATCCTTAAGTCTCAACATCATGTCCAGTGAAGTCAAATATAACTGGTTCTGTTCTAAAATATAAGGGCAGATATTACACATCCCACACTTTCTGGTGCCTTTATTAAGATAATTGGAACCAAATTTCACTGGGTGCTCAAACTAAAATTTCAAATTATGGCCTGTTTTGTTCACAAATTATGGCTTGTCTCCTAGTATACTATATATCTCATCGGATCTATCTTACTACGTCGACAAGTCAAAACGCCGACAACAAAATCACCGACACCACATAACCGACATTTCACAAACACGAAACCTCACATGCCCGACACACCATAATCCTGACAAGCAACAAACAAAACAAATCCCCGGTCCAAAAAGCACACACACAACACAAGCACACCAAAATCCTTACAAACCAACACTAAACCTCACATACACAACTACCTACAACCTTAACCCAAACCCTAACCCTAAGGTCCGCCACTATCGCACACTCACCTAACCCGCGCCCTAACCCTAACTCACTTAACCCGCCCCTAACCCACAAACTATCGCAGTCGCACACTTACCTAGCCCGCGCCCTAACCCTAACTCACTTAACCCGCCCCTAACCCACAAACTATCACAGTCGCACACTTACCTAGCCCGCGCCCTAACCCTAACTCACTTAACCTGCCCCTAACCCACAAACTATCACAGTCGCACACTTACCTAGCCCGCGCCCTAACCCTAACTCACTTAACCCGCCCCTAACCCACAAACTATCACAGTCGCACACTTACCTTACTCGCACCCTAACGTCCGTCACTACCGCATACATACACAGCCTTTTCCCATGTCGATGTTCTCAGCATCGGGGTTTTGATCCGTCGGTCTTCTCCGTTTTCGATCTTCTGGCGTCGGTGTTCTCGCTGTCGGCGTTCTGACTTGTCGACGTACTAAGATAGACCCATCTCATCATACATTTTGAACATAGCCCAATTTCTAGTAAGAGTGTTCCTTATGTCTTTTGAATAAGGCTCATAAAGGATGATCATATCTTTTAAATATGCATAATTTTTCAACTGAAATTTCCTTACAAAGTTTTTGAATGGTTCTTGCATTCACAACAAGAGTTTGTATTTAGTACCCCATCCCTCCTTAATTCCACAATCCCTTTGTTTAATAAATCTATAGGGTGTCTCCTTTATGTGAACATTTCCAATAATTTAACAACCTCTGCCTCAAAAAATTCAATATCTGAACAAATTTCACTAACTGTTCTTTAGAAACAATCTTCTTAGTATGTTTCTAATGACAGCTGCAAAAGTCTAAATAACTATTTGAAAATGTCTCCTTCCTGTGAATTTTAGATTCAAATTTTTGTCTAACAAGGTTCTTAGATAATAATTCCATGTCCAAATAGTTTATATTTAAGTCAGAATATGTGTACATGAAACTAAAAAAGGAGCGCAATTCATTAATATACTTTACAAATTCATCCCTGACTTCATTTGTTTCTTTCCATAAAATAACTATATCATCCAAAAACTGTAGGTACTAGTTTTAATTATTCCTGTACTTGCTTGCCATAATGTATTTCTTTCCAATGCATGCATAATAATATTTGTATAGATCGGGGTACAACTAGCTCCCATTGCCACTCCAGCTATCTGTCTGAAATATTTACCCTCAAACTAGAACTAATTATACTTTAAATTCATTTCCATCAAGTCACAAATAAAATCTGTCATAATAGAATCTAATGTACTTAGTTCATAAACTGTCTCCCAGAACATTACAATTCCTTCTTCATAGGGGATAGAGGAAAACAAATCCACCACATCAACAGTAGTGAAACTACTAAAATTGCTATAAAATTCTTGTCTCACTTTGCTTAAAAAAATGGCACAAATCCTTCAGTATATATTCCATGTTGCTTACACATTCCTTAGGCATGTGATCAACAAAAACTCCTAAAGAATATGTCATTGGGTTATTTGCTAAGGCTACTAACCTGTATAGTAACCAGATTAGATGAATTAATATGATAAGTTAGCTTTAATTAGGTTGTTCTATTTAATATTTCATATTTTGCATGACCATTGTGCATTGGTTTTATTTATTTAATTGTCAAGAGTTCTAGTCCTATTTATACAATTAATGACTGTTTTACTATTTTCCCTTATAAGGTGGTAAATATTTTCTAAATGAATATTAGAATATGGTTCTAAATATTGATTGCGTTTTGATTTTTTATAATTGTTTTGATGTTGTTTTAATAGTCGTTGACATTTTTTATGAATATTAAAAAGGAGGGGAGGGGTGGGTGTGGAAAATTGTGGAAAATTGTAGGAAATGTTTTGATTGTTTGTTTTCTAATATAAAATAATTCCATGTTTGTCATGGTTTTATCTGAAGAAGCTCACTTAACGAGACTATTGTGGATGAAAGCACTAATAAAAGGTCTTGAGTAGTTCTGATTGGTTCCCGAGGTGTTCATTTCTACATTTTTTTGTTTTCAGTTGGTTAGTTTCCTTTTTGTGTTTTTTGTTTGGAGTTTGGTTTATGTTATGGCTGAGGAAATGTAGTCAGGAACTCCAGCATTATTTATCCCACTGGATTCGGATAGGTTGAATGCTTTCATTGGGAATTTGACTTTATTGATTCAATAATTGACCAGGAGAGTAGAAGTGTTATCTCAAGTTGTTAACACTCATCAGTAGGAAATAATACATCCTCCTGGCTCTGAAGATAGGAACAACACTAATGTACTGTTGGGCCTGGGTAACCCACCTTTCCCTGGTAGCGAGGGAAGAGTTTTGTATAGACAATGCTTTTTGGTTGGTACATTAACAACTAGTGGTCTAGGTTTTGTCAGTTCTGGATGGGACTCTTGGTCTCATGTAATGGAAGGCTATTTTTTATCCAGCTAGAAATCAACCATTACACAGCTCTTAATGAAAGGCTGGATAATGGTTTTGTTTTTGGCACACAGGAGCAGAATAATAGGGATTCTATTTGTTACATGCTTGATGAATTGGACTATAAATTGATGAAGTACAAAAAACGTCAGTTGGAAAATTTGTATTGAATGGAATGTATTAAGATAAAACAGATTCGTAAGGGCTGCATCTTTGGCAATGTTCCACGTGTCGGGAGAACAATCCCCCCCCCTTCATTTCCAACTGCGACACTGTTTTGACAGAGCAGGTTATGAGTTATTGGACATCCTTGTCCAACATAACACTAAGCTTATTGAAAGCCTGACTAAGGACTTGAATAAACTGGACGTTGTTATTAAAAGGGACAAGGGTTATGAGCAGTTCAAAAGTGAGCACCTTCATATTTTAAACAGTATCAAACCGCAAGTACAAAAGATGTGGTCAAATAAAGTGAAGAAGTTACAAAGGGACCGTAGTGATTACGCCAGGGTTCAGCATACTGATTCCTACTCAGTCACATGTATGGGGAAGGAAGAAAGGCTTGAGCTCTGGGTCTGTTGGTTATACTAATAAGACTCTGAATTATGTTTCTAATCAACAAAGTTCATCTTCAGAAAATTTAATCAGTGGAGGGGATGGTGCTAATGAAACATATCTACCATTAAGGTGGTCTGAATGCCTTAATGTTTCAACAACAACAATTGAACCAACAGCAGCAGCAGGATTTTTGCACACCCTGGATTGGAACCAATGGCATTCACGGAATTGAACCCAGCCCTCTTGGAACAACAAGTCATGAACTAATCAAGTGAGAGGGAGGAATAAGCTTCAGTGGAGGAATCAGAGGTCATTCTTGATGAAATGGGAGTGAGTGCTGCTTATGGCGGTGAGCAACTATCATCGCCTGCTGTTTTACAAGCTAATATCCGACTTAACTGTTGTAAAAAATACAGAAGGTGATTTCAAGATTTACAGCTTTTCCAGCACAGGTTTGGACTTGTCAATGGCCAATTTGCTTTCAAAAGATATGACTTTTGTTCCAATTAGTAGGGCCAATGTACCTAATATACTGATTGACTTAAAACAGTTTTTGAGAAAGCTGAATTTGTGATTATTATTGGATGGTAACAGCATCCAGGATGATCTTTGCAGGATTGCCAGCACTTTTAATCCCCCTTTACATCCAGCTTTGATGGAAAATATGCAAGCTAGATTTTAGGAACCTCATTAATGGTTCAGTGGTAATTTAACTAAGCAAGAAGAAATTCTTTTCGATTTCATGAGAAAACAGAGATTAAGAATTATGAAGCTGGATAAAGGGGGAGGGTTGGTTGTTAGATCTTTTTGATTATAAAAACAGGTTGCTGAATCTTTTGTGCAACAAAGTTGATGTAATGGTCTCCAAAATGAAGTTATGGGGCTTACAGTAGGTTCTATGCCCAGCTTAATGATATGTTTATTGAAATATATATTTTGTTAAATATGTTTAATTATTTTAATATGACTTCTCCTCTGGTGCCTGTCATTTTTGGAATACCCAAAATCCGCAAGAATATGTATAATCCACCAATGCATCCTATTGTGGATGGCAAGAATTCTGTAACATCTGAATGTGCTAAGTTTGTGGATGTTAAGCTTAAAGAATATGTTAATTTGGAGGTGCATATTTGCAAGGATTCCTAGGGCTTTTTGGAGATTATTAATAAGCTTGATTATGAATTGGAGCACAAATTGGCTACCACTGATGTAAAAGATCTTTATATGGTAATACCACTAAGCCAAAGATATTCAATGGTTGGCTGAATTATTGAACAATAAGGGTGTCCCCCAAGATGAGATTAACTTACATGAACAACTTTTTGAGATTGTACTTAGTAATAATTTTGTTTGTTTCAAAAGGAATTACTACTTACAGAAAAGTGGGGTAGCAATGGGGTCCCCATGTGGTGGAGTGTTTGCCAACTTAGTGATGGCCTATTGGGAACATAAATACATCTTTAATAGCAAATTTTGGAGTAGCATTAAGTTGTATTTACATTGCCTAGATGACTTGTTTATTGTCTGGGATGGTAGCAAAAGTGATTTTAACAAGTTTATGAAATATATAAATGCTACAACTGATTTTTTGAAATTTACTAATGTGGTGGTGCTGCGGTAGCATTGTCGCCTCATAGCAAGACGTTGCCCCATTTGATTCTCAGCTAGAGAGTCTTCTGTGTGGAGGTGTACGTGAATGGGGCATGCCTTCATTGAAGGTTGCGTGTCAGGGCTGGTAACCCAGTATGTAAAAATCCACTACCAATCATTAGCAGACCGGAGTTGCGCTGTGGCAACCCCTAACCGGGAAAAGCCGAAAGACACAAACACTAATGAATTCAATATGGAAATAATAGCATATTTGGACATTGTGCATGTATTTTTATTTAATTGCCAAGAGTTCTAGTCTTATTTACGCAATTATTTTCCCTTATAAGGTGATGATTTTTTTCCAAATGAATATCAGACTATGGTTCTAAATTTTAATTGCTTTTTGATTTTTTATAATTGTTTTGATGTTAATTGTTTTAATACTCATTGAAATTTTTTATGAATATTAAAAAGGAGAGGAGGGGGTGGGTGTGGAACATTGTGGGAAATTGTAGGAAATGTTTTGATTGGTTGTTTTCTAATAGAAAAGAATTCCATATTTGTCATGGTTTTATCTGAAGAAGTTCACTTAATGAGATTATTGTGGACGAAAGTGCTAATAAAAGGTCCTGAGTAGTTCTGCTTGGTTCCTGAGGTGTTCATTTCTCTGTTTTTTTTTTTCTTTTCATTTGGTTAGTTTCCTTTTAGTGTTTTTTGTTTGAAGTCTCTTAGTGAGACAGAGATTCTGTATTTTGTCTTAGACTTGACACCAGGAAGAACCATTCACCACATCATCTGCATTGTTCTATAAATAAGTTACTAGGGAATAGTACAATTCTCTTAGATGCAGTCAGATATATAATGAAACTTCGTCTAGATATTATTTTTCTTTATTTATCTGAGTTTGTCCTGCAATATTGTTTTAAATATTTCCTGTTATTTTGAACTCTGATGTCACTGTGAATATATATTTAGTATTGTCTTGTTCTTTTATTCTTCTTCTTCTCCTTTTGGCTTTTCCCGTTTTTTTTATTATTTATTATTAAATATATTTAAACCTTTCATTGTGGCTGATCTTTCTAGAGATATTTAAGTTTTAACAGCACTTGCATATTTACTTTGTGACACTGTGTGGGCCACTCCTAATAGCCTTGCTCTTGGTCAAACTACCATTTGTATTAATATTAATATTAATATCTACATTATCATTAATATTAATATTAACATTAACATTAATATTAATATTACACAGTAAAATTAGTCACCCTTTGTTAAGGTAGCTGGCAGGAGTGACTGGTGGCAGTAGTAACTACATTACTGTCTGTGCCGAAGGGGGCATATCTATTAAAGCTGTACCAGCCTTTCCCAGCTGTGTGTGTGTGTGTGTGTGTGTGTGTGTGTGTGTGTGTGTGTGTGTGTGTGTGTGTGTGTGTGTGTGTGTGTGTGTGTGTGTGTGTGTTTCTGTGTAAATTAAACCTCAGAGAATGCGTTTGTCAGCTACATGGGCAGGGACACAAAGCACTGGTTGGACAGAGAGGGTGCTGGAGGCCTTGGCTTGGTCACTCAGCTGAAATCTCAACTCTATAATTATGCCAGTGAGGAGTCTTATTGGGAATCTGGAGGAAGAGGGAGAAACCAGCCCTGGACTGATTGTGGTCTCTGTGTGCTCTTAAGAGAAATTGCACTTGATACAGAGAGCTACATCTGGAAATACTTTGCGTGTACTTGTTATGCTCCCAATGAACACCTCTCACAGGTGCTGGTGGTGAGGATTGAGGCTCCTTGATTACTGGCCCAGAGGTGGGATATCCATATCATATATTGGTTGGCAGTGGTGGGTCATCACACTATCATCCATCTCAGGCACTTAATTTACATCACCTCTAGCTTCCTAATCTGCTCTGCCTTTATTGCCCGGGTTTCCATACCATACAGTAGTACTGATTGCACCACTGTTTTCTACACCTTACTGTTCAGCTTCTTTGGCATTCTTCTATCATACACTACCCCTGACACTCTATACCAGTTGTCTGCAGCCCCTCTGATTCTAGCTTTGACCTCTTCATTCAGACTTCATGTCTCAACCACCACTCCCAGATACTTGAAGCTGTAATCCTGTTCCACTATCTTCCCTGCTATCACAATTCTCAGCATCTTCTGATTTCTCCAGTTTGCTGCCTTTACCACTGTCTTATCAGTATTCAGTTACTTTCCATGTGCCTTCAGTTTTCATTCCATTCCCCTAGCCTTTGCTGAAATTCTTGCTCTATATCCGTCCCCTCCACCCCATTGGATCACCAGTATGAAAAGCAGTGGGTTCAGAGCTGAACCCTGATGCGCACCCATGTCTACAGGGAACTCCTCTGTGAGACCAAACACTGTTCGTACTTGAGCCACTGAATCCTTGTACATAGCCTGCACAAATTCTGTCCATGTCTCTTGGACTTTAAAACATCACAAAAGTGCACAAATCAGCTTTTCTGAGACATTGTCATATGCTTTCTTAAGTCTAGGAATGCCCAAATGGACTTTTTCCTCATCTTTAGCTTCTCATCTATCTATCTCATTGGGACATTGGGTCAGTTGTGCTGCAATCTGATCTGAATCTGAACTGCTCATCTCCCACCTTACTTTCTACTACTCTACATGTGCGTTTATCAACCATCCTCTCCAGAACTTCCATGCAATGTGACAGGAGTTTGATACCAGTATACTGCCCACAGTTGTGGATGTCCCCTTTGATCTTGTTATCTGGCACAAGTACTTAAGTAGAAACCAGATGGCATAATGGCATAATGGCAAAGGCTTTTACTTCCCATGCACAAGGTACGATGTTCAGTCCTAACCTTTAGCCATGGTCCATTTGGAGTTTGCATGTTGTCTCTATGGGATTCCTCCCAAATCCACAAAACATGCTGAGTGTTTCCTTCTCAAATTCACTAATGAATAGAGCTGTGAGCAACAGCTCAGAATCTACATGGTGTCCTCTAAGGGGAAGAGTTTTATGTGCTACAAAATTTTCCATGTATAATTTACTTCTATTTCTTAAGCTGTTACAGATTTTATAGCAGATGTAGTTGGTAGAGTGCATGTTCTAGTTCTGAGATGTCAACATGGGTCAGATATTTCAAATGCTTATATGAAGAATTTGGTCATTAGGCTTTCTGGGATATCTGTAGAAGTCATGGATTTCTACACCTGCTATTGGGTCCCTATTATTTTTGATATTATGATGCTCATATGTACTGTAGTATAAATTTTAGGGCATCTGGAAAGTTGGCAGTAATAATGATTTTAGTTTTTAATACCAGGCTGGGGGAGTTTACCAACAACAGTTGGAAGCTATGAAGCAATACAAGCAGCACACATGGTCCCAGGGATCCCCTTTACATGAATGAAATTAAACTTACCCAAACGTTAAAAGGACAAGACAACTTCACCGAAAACTTACTTTCACTAATGCTCGGATCACCAGAATTCAACTCTGTAAAAGGAAACACTTGGCCACCCCTATAAAAAAACCAGCAGACGCAAATCATACCCACCCAGCCACGACAATCTCCCTAACTAAATATACCAACTCTGAGATTGCACTACAGTACGGAAAAGGGCAAAGTTCACCATGTTGGCCAACTGCCTTCTTTCTCGGAGTAAAATTCCAGTGATCTGACCTTTCATGAAACTAAGTTTTCGGTGAAGTTGTCTCATCCTTTTAACTTTTGGGTAACTGCAATTTCGATCATGTGAAGGGGATCCAGTCCCAAGGCTGTAGCTGGCTCGCTTGGTGTCCAATGTCACTCCTTGAACTGATGCTAACACCCTTATTCTCTACATTTTAGTGACCAGTCCCATTCCCTGATCTGACACCCCTCACCTCCTCTTAAAAAAGGGTACCTTCTCTGATCTAGGTCCTCCTCTAAGAAGCAAGGTGCCAAGCTTTGTTCTCCATGATGTGTGCTCATTGATGCTTACATTAAGGATCAGAAAAAAAAACTAATCTGCTTCTTTATACTGTATCAAACTGCTTGCCACAAATGCAAATATAAATTTTAGCAAATAGCAGTTTGCTGCAGTTAATATAACTCCGACAGAGCTCCCGTTCTGCACCACATACAGTATCCGCCTTCTCCCCATCTCTGCCTCCTTTTCCCCACCCTGGCTATGCTTCTGCAGGAAAGGATTACCATCACAGAGACATCTCATGTACTATGTAGAATCATAATGAAGTGACATGCATAATTAAAAAAATATTTACTAGCTTAGGTAGTTTACCAGGAGAATATTATTTTCAAAAAAGTGCTGATGCTATGGCAGTAGTGTCACTCTTCTTATGTGCATTAAGAGGACATTGAGGCTTGGGTGTTCATCTAAATCATTTATTGCATAGAAACACATCAGGATGGATGGCAGGAACATTAAACTAACTAACTGACTGACTACATACTCGCTTGCTCTCACTCTGGCTGTTCACTCAAAATGGCAGTCTTGCTTGCACATGCTCTGTACTTATATGCATGTGCTGACTCACTGCAAAGCTTCTTAAAAGTGTATCACACACACTGATCTACAAGGAGTACATTGTCATCTGTATAAACACTCTTTCTCACATTTTTGCACATGGGGTCAAGATGTCACATAACAGTGACCATCTCCAAGGAAAGTAAAAAATGACACAGCAAACAGAACAGGTGATTAGTATGGTCATGGCTGTGAGTAAGGGCAAGATTTACATTTGGATTAAGTCACAGTATCTTGATAAATTGATAGAATGAAGAGGTTAATAACTCATATGGCTCATATTCTAACATCAGAAGGCCTAAAGCAAAACCAAAGAAAGTTACAGCAGCAATGCAAATGCCAAAGCTAGAAGATAAGTAGGCATTAATAAGATTCTAGGAAATTGTGCAATATTTTGCAAATGTTATTGCCTAGTGTGTCTAAGATATATATGCTCCTATTAAGATATTCAAATAAAATGTAGGCTGGAAATGCAGAGCTGAATAGGAAATTACATTTTACCTATACTGATGCTTTACAATGTAAATAAGCCATTTGTGAAAATAACGCCATTGCTGAGTCAAGATCATTTATAAATAAAGTCAACAGATATGCTCATAGAGAGAATGAGCTGTGAGCAACTGGTCATGAATGCAGGGAATTCCACAAACATTTATAGCAAAGAATTTCAAATGGAAACAGATAATAAACCCTTGCAAGGCATATTCAGAATGTCTTTGTACAAGATTTCAGTAGATTAACCTGCAGAAGTATGACCTCAAAATGAAATACAGGGTAGGCAAGGCATGACACCGTGCAGTTATGTTCAGTAGAGCATATATACCAAAAGTGATTGATTACAAGAACAGCTAGAGATTCTTTGGGTGACGTCACAATTGTCGATAATAAAAGAAAATGTGAAATAATTTCATAGATGTAGTAATATTGTTTTTTAAAAGCAGAATTCAAAAGAATGTACAATGAGAATTTGGTAAGATGGAAAGAAACCAAATGAAGAAGAAATGTTATTACCGAAAGAAATTCAAGAAGCTGTCAGAACAACAGGCACATGATAAAGTGAGAATTTTGCAGATTTGACAGGAAAAACAGCCTAAACCTGTAACAACTGCTTAAACAGCTGAACTATGACTGTGTTGTACACGGTGAGATTGTTTAGTTGTAAAATAACAGAAGGTATCTCTACAGACAGGCCTGTCTAATTCATACAGTCAATGCAAACTGAGAAAGTTCATAAATAAAGAGTTGTAGAACAGAAATGAGAGAAAGTAGTCTTACATAAAGAAATTCATCCACGTGTTATTAATAGCTCAGAGCAGCCATAACTATTCAAGAGTGAATGCAGAACAATAACTTGAGTGGTTATTAGTAGCACAAGAGTCACATGCTGATATAGAAGAGCAATCGAAACAGCAGCTGAATGTATAGATGTTTTGTATAATTGTTCAGAAGTGTCTGAAGACAAAAGGTTCTTAAATGTTTTATTTTAAATAATACAATTTTATTATGCAGAATACACTAGGCACATGCTAGTGTAGTGTTAGTTAACTGTACAATGTTTATGTATAAGTATGTGATGTTATCTAGCGTTAAGACATATGACCAGTTCTTATTGGGTGTACATGTCACATGATCATCCCAAGTGCTACTTGGCATTCACAGTACAAAGGTCATAGAGGCTGGTTGCACATCGAAGTTTCTTGAGTCTTTGACAGAGGTCACAACTGTTGGACTGGTCAATGCATTAATATAGAATTCTTTTTTTTCTCTGCATTGGCAATTGATAAGCAAATCAAGTGCACTTTTTTTCTCCCTCCATGCAAGCTGTACATAGTAAACTTGGTACATTATGCAAAGGTGCATTCTTAATACTAAGCGCATTTAGAAACCAACAGTTTTAACAACTTGAACATTTTATCACACAATCCCTTATATTCATCATCAATTCTGGACATGGTATTAAAATTGGAGTTATAAAATGGATGTCTATTATTATGAACATAATTTACATCAATATACTGGACATTTTCCAGTTCTGCACTGTCATTATTTGTTACCTGAGGCAATGGTTTGCTGGTTCTTATACATTCAGTGACAGTCTATCATCTTCCAAACTAGTATTTACCTCTTCAGGTCTTTTCTTTTCAGGTCATAGGAAGCCCTTCTACCATGGAAATTATTTGGCCTGTTAATTGAAAACAACAAAAAAATCATGGACAGTTTAAGAACAGAAGAAGTGTGGTCTATTGCCTGTTTTCCCTATGCCTGTTACCAGTATATCTTTTAGTTGGTTTTCTTAGACTGGGAGAAGCTTTTTTGTTGTGAAACATGAAAACAACCCAAAACATTTTTGGTTAGCACTAAATAAACTACTCCACCATGGCAAGACCACCACTCCCTTTCCAAAAACAGACCACGTGACAGACTCTACTCCGGCACAGTTTAATTCCTACTTTATACAATTAGTATTATCTCTCTTACACACTAATACATCTGCCCCCTCACTCTACTCTTGTACTCCTGTCCAATCAAAACCACCTACAGCTCTTCAACTTTAGTCCAGTACTTACTCACTCATAATGAAGTAGCCCCTTAAACTAAAAACTACTTCCATAAATGTAGACCAACTACCATCAAACTACCTAAAAATGGTTGCAGAAGTCATAGCCTTTCCTGTGTTCATACTAATTAATGGGCCCATAGCAGAAAGGCAAGTCCCATCACTGTGGAAGAAATCCAACATCATGCCATTGCACAAAGTTGGCTCATCTACAGAGTTTTGGCACATCTACAGAGTTTAATAACTACAGACCAATAGTGAGTATCTTTGCCCACTCCTCCAAAATATTACAGAAATGCATCCATACACAGCTGATGCAATACCTAACCTCAGATATCCTGCTATCAGAAACCCAACATGGCTTTACTGCACGACTAAATTTTTCCAGTATAATAAACCAACATAGAAACGATGGTCTGCTTCTGTCCACCATGTTCCTAGACTTGGCAAAGGTAATTGATACTGTCTCGCACCAGCAACTGCTTGTTCAACTTTCCTGAATAGGACTTTCACAGTACTCCTTGTTGTGGTTCCTTAGTTACTATCTGGAAGGCAGCAAGCAGTTAAATGGCAACAAACCTACTCATCTTTTCAACCAGTTACTACACGTGTCCCTCAGGTCTCTATCTTGGGTTCTCTCCTATTTAATATATTTATTAATGACCTCCACACCTCCACTCACCATGCTAGTTTAGTTCAGTATACAGTCAACTGAACATTAATAAGTGGAGCCTCAACAATAAATAAGATCCAGGACATTACCCATGAATCTTTCTTCTCTGCAGAAACCTAGCTCAAAGAATCAAACCTCCTACTCAACCCCAAGAAAACTAAGTTAATGTTTTTTGCCAAAATCAAAAGCAATCTTTTACCATAAAGTCAGCAAATAATAGTTATTGAAAGTGTAACTCACAGTAAACCTCTAGGCATTATAATAGACGAGAATCTCAAATATGACCAGCATATACTCACACCATTAAATTTACACACCAGAAACTAGGCTCCATTTATAGGTCATTGAATTCCTTACAAATACTGCAAGAAAACGACACCATCTTTTTTAATGTGGACTTTCTTATACGCCACTCCTATCCTAACAAGCATAATACTCAAAGAAAGAAACTTGCCTGCTGCTACAATAAAATAGCTGAACTTGCCACCAATATCCCTCATAGGACCCACCATTGTCTTAGCTGAAAGCAATTAAACTGGTTGGAATGGCACAAGCACCTAACATATTCACAACTAACTACAACACACACACACACACACACACACACACACACACACACACACACACACACACACACACACACACACACTCATTCATTATCCAAAAAATTCTCTGCACTACAAAACTTATCACTGCCCTACTGCCCAGCAAAGGACCTCCACTCTAATAACAAATTCTTATTACTTACAAATAAGTCAAATAATGTTGCAGGAGACTTGCTCTACTCACAATATGTTGCTAAACTCTGGAATAGTATCCTCACACAAATAAAACTTTCTAACAAACTCAATAATTTTAAACCACTAATTAAAAACCATCTTAACCAATCCTGTTCCTGCCCATGTTCATCACAAGGTTAAAACTTTGTGTTCACCCTATGATACTCTCTAAATACTCTCCTTAAACACAATAATCTCAATTTCCCACTCAAATTACAAAACAATTCTTATACATAACTCCTGCCTGTACAATCCTTTAAGTTGCATGGGCTCTTTCTCTTTAGTAACTTCCACCTCCGTAAGACCTTAGAATGCATTGATGTAACTACTGTTTGTGTATAAATGTAAATAATAATGCATTAATGTAACTCTTGTTTGTGCATAAATGTAAATAATAATGCATTAATGTAACTGCTGTTTCTGTATAAATGCAAATAATACTGAATGCATGAATGTAACTACTGTATGTGTATAAATGTAAATAATACTGAATGCATTAATGTAACTACTGTTTGTGTATAAATGTAAATAATACTGAATGCATTAATGTAACTACTGATTGAGTATAAATGTAAATAATACTGAATGCATTAATGTAACTACTGTTTGAGTATAAATGTAAATAATACTGAATGCATTAATGCAACTACTGTTTGTGTATAAATACAAATAATACTGAAGGCATTAATGTAACTACTGTTTGAGTATAAATGTAAATAATACTGAATGCATTAATGTAACTACTGTTTGTGTATAAATGTAAATAATACTGAATGCATTAATGTAACTACTGTTTGTGTACACATGTAAATAATACTGAATGCATTAATGCAACTATTGTTTGTGTATACATGTAAATAATAATGCATTAATGTAACTACTGTTTGTGTATAAATGTAAATAATACTGACTGCATGAATGTAACTACTGTTTGTGTATAAATGTAAATACTACTGAATGCATTAATGTAACTACTGTTGTGTATACATGTAAATAATACTGCATGCATTAATGTAACTACTGTTGTGTAGACATGTAAATAATACTGAATGCATTAATGCAACTACTGTTGTGTACAATGTAAATAATAATGCATTAATGTTACTACAGTTTCAGTTTAAGTATAACTGTAAATAATACTGAATGCATTAATATAACTGCTGTTTGTGTATAAATGTAAATAATAGTGAATGCATTAATGTAACAACTGTTTGTGTATAAATGTAAAAAATGCATTAATGTAACTACTGTTTGTGTATAAATGTAAATAATAATGCATTAATGTAACTACTGTTTGTGTGAAAATGTAAATAATACTGAATGCATTATTGTAACTACTGTTTGTGTATAAATGCAAATAATACTGAATGCATTAATGTAGCTACTGTTTGTGTATCAATGTAAATAATGCATTAATTTAACAACTGTTTGTGTGTAAATGTAAATAATGCATTAATGTAACTACTGTTTGTGTATAAATGTAAATAATAATGCATTAATGTAACTACTGTTTGTGTGAAAATGTAAATAATGCATTAATGTAACTACTCTTTATGTATAAATGTAAATAATGCATTAATGTAACTACTGTTTGTGTATAAATGTAAATAATCCATTAATGTAACTACTGTTTGTGTATAAATGTAAATAATAATGCATTAATGTAACTCTTGTTTGTGCATAAATGTAAATAATAATGCATTAATGTAACTGCTGTTTCTGTATAAATGCAAATAATACTGAATGCATTAATGTAACTCCTGTACGTGTATAAATGTAAATAATACTGAATGCATTAATGTAACTACTGTTTGTGTATAAATGAAAATAATACTGAATGCATTAATGTAACTACTGTTTGAGTATAAATGTAAATAATACTGAATGCATTAATGTAACTGCTGTTTGTGTACAAATGTAAATAATACTGAATGCATTAATGTAACTGCTGTTTGTGTATAAATGTAAATAATACTGAATGCATTAATGTAACTACTGTTTGTGTATAAATGTAAATAATGCATTAATATAACTACTGTTCGTGTATAAATGTAAATAATAATAATGCATTAATGTAACTACTGTTTGTGTATAAATGTAAATAATACTGAATTCATTAATGTAACTACTGTTTGTGTATAAATGTAAATAATAACAAATGCATTAATGGAACTACTGTTGTGTATAAACGTAAATAATACTAAATGCATTAATGTAACAACTGTTGTGTATACATGTAAATATAACTGAATGCATTAATGTAACTACTGTTTGTGTATAAATGTAAATAATAATGCATTAATGTAACTACTGTTGTGTATAAATGTAAATAATACTGAATGCATTAATGTAACTACTGTTTGTGTATACATGTAAATAATACTGAATGCATTCATATAACTACTGTTTGTGTATAAATGTAAATACTACAGAAAGCATTAATGTAACTACTGTTGTATATAAATGTAAATAATACTGAATGCATTAATGCCACTAATGTTGGGTATAAATGTAAATAATAATGCATTAATATAACTACTGTTGTGTATAAATGTAAATAATACGGAATGCATTAATGTTACTGCTGTTTGTGTATAAATGTAAATAATATTGCATTAATGCAGCTACTGTTTATGTATAAATATAAATAATAATGCATCAATGTAACTACTGTTTGTGCATAAATGTAAATAATAATGCATTAATGTAACTACTATTTGTGTATAAATGTAAATAACACTGAATGCATTAATGTAACTACTGTTTGGGTATAAATGTAAATAATACTGAATGCATTAATGGAACTACTGTTGTGTATAAATGTAAATAATATTGAATGCATTAATGTAACTACTGTTATGTATAAATGTAAATAATACTGAATGCATTAATGTAACTACTGTTTGTGTATAAATGTAAATAATAATGCATTAATGTAAATACTGTTGTATATAAATGTAAATAATACTGAATGCATTAATGTAACTACTGTTATGTATAAATGTAAATAATACTGAATGCATTGATGTAACTACTGTTTGTGTATAAATGTAAATAATACTGAATGCATTAATGTAACTACTATTTGTGTATAAATGTAAATAATACTGAATTCATTAATGTAACTGCTGTTTGTGTATAAATGTAAATAATACGGAATGCATTAATGTAACTACTATTGTGTATAAATGTAAATAATACTGAATGCATTAATGTAAATACAGTTTGTGTATAAATGCAAATAATACTGACTGCATTAATGTAACTACTGTTTGTGTATAAATGTAAATAATACTGAATGCATTAATGTAACTGCTGTTTGTGTATAAATATAAATAGTTATGCAGTAATGTAACTACTGTTTGTGTATAAATGTAAATAATACTTAATGCATTAATGTAACTACTGTTTGTGTATAAATGTAAATAATGCATTAATGTAACTACTGTTTGTATATAAATGTAAATAATAATGCATTAATGTAACTACTGTTTGTGCATAAATGTAAATAATACTGAATGCATTAATGTAACTACTGTTGTGTATAAATGTAAATAATGCATTAATGTAACTACTGTTTGTGTATAAATGTAAATAATAATGAATTAATGTAACTACTGTTTGTGTATAAATGTAAATAATACTGACTGCATTAATGTAACTACTGTTTGTGTATAAACGTAAATACTATTGAATGCATTAATGTAACTACTGTTGTGTATACATGTAAATAATACTGAATGCATTAATGTAACTACTGCTGTGTACAAATGTAAATAATAATGCATTAATGTAACAACTGTATTAGTATAAATGTAAATAATACTGAATGCATTAATGTAACTACTGTTTGTGTATAAATGTAAATAATGCATTAATTTAACTACTGTTTGTGTATAAATCTAAATAATAATGCATTAATGTAACTGCTGTTTGTGTATAAATGTAAATAATACTGAATGCATTAATGTAACTACTGTTTGTGTATAAATGCAAATAATACTGAATGCATTAATGTAACTACTGTTTGTGTATAAATGTAAATAATGCATTAATGTAACTACTGTTTGTGTATAAATGTAAATAATGCATTAATGTAACTACTCTTTGTGTATAAATGTAAATAATAATGCATTAATGTAACTACTGTTTGTGTATAAATGTAAATAATACTGAATGCATTAATGTAGATGTGTCCAACCTGCGGCCCGCAGGCCGCATGCAGCCCTCAACCTCTAACTGCAACATCGATGTACGCATGCCCCTAAACACTTTTTTTTGCTTTGTGTTTTTCGCTCCCATGACCTGTAATGCTAATGTCGGTGTGTGCATGTGCCAAAGCACCCTTCAAGTTTTGTTTTTGAGCCAAAAAAGGGACAGTGTGTTTATGCCATTATTTTGCACTGAACACTCAGTTTGTGTGTGTGTGTGTGTGTATGTGTGGGTGTGTGTGTGTTCTCGCTGAAGAGGGACTCTTGTATGGATTTGCCGCTATCACCTTTGAAAGAGACAGCAATTACCTGTGTTAATAGATAAGTACGGAATGAGTGAGTGCATGCATGAAAGCAGAATTGTGTGCGTGAAAGTAGAAGAAGAGTGTGTGTGTGTGTGTGTGTGTGTGTGTGTGTGTGTGTGTGTATGTGTGTATATGTGTGCATGACAGAGAGAGATGCATGCACAAAGAGGCTAACAATGATAAGTCTACCTGCTGAACACAAACAGTTAGCTCACAAATACATCATACATTAAGAGTACATTTTCATTAAATTGCGGCTTTCCTGATAGGAAGAGTGTTGAATTGAACATGAACTCATACCTCTTAACTGTATGGATTTTCAAAGAATGTCTGGATTTTTGCGTCATATTCCAATTTGTGTCTCTTGCTTAGGAAATAAATGTATTCATCCAAGGTAATGCATTTCCAGGGAGTAAGAATGAGACAGGAGCCTAGGGTTAATGGGTCAGTAGTGGACTGACTATGTGGGTCTGTAGTATATAAAATTGTATTGTTTTTTCAGACAAACAAAAAAGCACCTAGTACTGTTTTTTCATTGGTGGGTTTTAAGCAGTGGTAGATTGAACAACAGTAAGCATAGCTTTGGCGGATCATCAATACTGGCAAATCAAGTTGGCACAATGTCATTTTTTAAATGTTGGGGATTTTAGTTTGTATGTGTGTGCTTATGTGTTGGGAGTGCTGCAACAGCAGATGATTATTAAAGACAGAGACTTACGGACTGTGGAGAATATGTTTCTTTGTTTCAAAACCTAATACTTGGGTACGCATGCCAGAAGTAGATTTTTTAAGACATAGCTTCTTGACATTTACAGTGGATGAATATTTACATTTAATGGACAATGTATTAGCATGGGCCTGTGGGGTTCTGAGGGATGCTAAGTCTACCACTGCCAATGTCTTGTAAAGTGACCTGGAAATGGATATTGGAATGTTACTGAAAAAATATAGTAAGTGGGCTTAGACATATAGTTTAATTAAACAAAGTGTACTTTCAATTTACAGGCCATAATTTAATTTCTTTCAGGTAGTCCAGATACTGGTAGATTGTATACCATTAGACTTAATTAGGGAGAGCTGTCATTCTGTGGAAACAAGCAGCCCTAGTTTCAGTGAAAGCTCTGTGGTTGCTTGCAGGTAGGAAGTTGCAGGATGTTGATACAATGTGTTTTATTTATTATTTTTAATGCATTTGTCATTTCAAAGCATGGTTTTCTTTGATGCAAAAGAAGGCAGGACTGAATGAGCCATATAATGTTTAACTGACAATAATGTGATAGAAAGATTATAAGTGATGTATAATGTTTGCAGCTACATTTGTTTCAATGGTGTCTGTGATGCATAACTATTTTTGGGCCTGTGTCACACTTTTATTTTTCACTTTGTCCAGATTTCTTGCTCTAAGATTGAGAGGCATGATTCCATACTAAATCAGTAGTTGTATTTACCTTGGAAGACTTTTTGGCATAATTATGAAAAACAGAGCCTTTCTAATATCTCTTCTTATTTCCAATATAAACTGCTATATAACCTTGCAAATAACCTTCTTATTAAGCTACTTTACTTCTTTTGGAATTGACAGGTATGATTCATCTCTTCGGACATAAGCATAGAGTGCTAATGTGACTGATTTCTTGCAGCAGTCTGTGGTTTACATAATCACAATAACTTTTCTATGTTTCTGGGTGTGTAATCAGTTTAACAGTTTCAAAAATGTTTTTCAAAAATAAATAAATAATACTCTCGAGACTTTGAACTATTGACAAAGTCTGGGAATTTGTTTTTTTCAAAAGCAAAGGTCAGCATTACAGCTCAGTAAAGTGTCAGTCTGTGAGTAACTTCTGCACAAATTAAAATGTCTGAATGTCAAATGGCTTTAGATTGGAGGGAAGTTTATTTTTATTTATTTTATTTTATTTTACATTTGTTTACTGGAAAAGTCCGACTGGACACAGGTCCATTTTCAGCGGAGGCCCGGGGAGAAAAGCTCCAAAAATAACACAAAACAATATAATACAATACATGAGAGAGAGAGAGACAGCAAATTATGGATGTAGTACTCATACAATATGGCAGAAATTACATCCCGTAACAGTGAGAATCATTGAGGTACAGAATAAACTTAAAAACATTTTTTTTTTACAGTTATAATTACAGCAAGGCAAATATCAATGAGTTAAGTTTTTAGGAGAAAGCTGCTTGTACATAGCTGAAGCTCTGAAACAATCTTTTGGTATGGATTAACCTGGGGATTGACACAAGTTATTTGTTTACACCAGTATGTAGCATTATAGTTTATGGTTTTCTTATTGATTTACTTTTTGCCAAGCAGTTGTTTGTTGATTTATTGATGGTCCTTTTGGTGGATGGAAATTACATGGATGAATCCATCTCTATTATGATTTTTTTTCCAGATATTTTGACTTCCAGACAATTTCATTCAGTTAGTTGGTGTCATGTGATTAATGAGGTTGCCTATTTTAAAAGTAGGGGCTTTTGTGTGTGTGTGTGTGTGTGTGTGTAGTGTGTCTGTGTGTGTGGTGTGTGTGTGTGTGTGTGTGTGTGTGTGTGTGTGTGTAAGAGAGAGAGAGAGAGAGAGATGTCATATGTATACTGAATATAATTTTGCAAATGGAATTCTTAGTTAAACATGCCCTCTTCTTGGGCAACTAGATTTGGGTAACCAATATTAGATCTTAGCCATCCAGCTGGGAAAGGTTAGTATGTGGATTTTCCGTCTGGTTTGATGAAGGCTATGCTACTTACCCAAGGACTACATTTATGGCTATCCATCCAGCCATCGTGTTGCTGAACTATATTGTTTGATAATGAGAGGAGCTTTTTACAGAAGGTAAAGGTGTTTGTGTCAAGAACCTGTCCATAAAAAGTGGCTTGTTTATGTTGCAGTGAAGGCTGTGGACTTTGTAGTGAGCATTTTAAGTATAACCAGTATTTCTGAGATAGAGGACGTCTCTTAAGACAGGATCTTTCTTAGCCTAGAAAGCAAGCCAGTGATGAAATTTATAGGGGTCAGTGAGAGACAGAGGAAAGCAAAAAGCTTTTTAGTCTGTTTGGATAAGTAAGTGAACTTAGTCCTTTGACCTTTTTTGTCAGAAATGGTTGTAGTCTTTCTTTTGGCAGGGTGTTTTGCTGAGGCACATGCCAAAAGGGGCATTGCACTCAATAATGGCCCTTGTAAAGGAAGAATACAGGGATGTTATGACCTCCTTGTCCCTGGATGAGATACCCTTACTAATGAAGTGGGCCATGTAAACAGCTTTCCTTACAACGGAGACAACGTGGTGGTCAAAAGTCAGGTTTCTATCAACCTGGGTGCCCAAGTACCATATGACTGATTGCATGCTTACAACATTGTTATTAATGTGATAATTTGTGGGGACATTACTCTCCTCAAAGGGGATGACGATGCATTTTTAGCATTTAGCTTGAGGCCATATTTCTGGCACCAGTTGTTTGTTTGGGTGAGACCGTCTTGTAGCTTATTCCAAATTGTTTTATTAAGTCAGTAATGTGAATTCTTTACTTTATTGCAAATTTGTTTGGTTATTTTTGTGGATTATAGTAATGTAGGACTGCTGATGTTGACATTTTACGTAGTTGGACTGCTGGAATGGTTTTCCCAGTGAGAAATGCTAGTGCTGTAGTGAATATCTGTTTATTGTAAATATATATATATATATATATATATATATATATAGATAGATAGATAGATATATTAACTAAGATGTTAGAGTTAACTGTTAGATTAGAGAATTAGAATTAGAATGACAAATAGAATTTTAAGGCAAATATTAGGCATTTATTACATTTATTCATTGTTCAAATGCACCTACTAGTACAGCCAGGAGGTCGACTGTGGACTTCCGGAGCAAAAAAGGAGTTAACTATATGATATATTTAATATGCGGCCCCATGACCATTTCTGTTCACTCAGTGCAGCCCCAGCAAGCCAAAAGGTTGGATACCCCTGCATTAATGTAACTACTGTTTGTGTATAAATGTAAATAATACTGAATGCATTAATGTAACTACTTATAGGTTCATAGGTTCATAGGTTTATACTAGGATATCTGCCCTAAGGCATTTATAAGCCTAGCCCAAATTTTTGTGGCTTACGCCACCCCTTATATGAAAAAATACTGTGCCCATTAGTTTGTTGTGCCTCTGTCCAGCAGTGACACAGAGATGATTCCCGGGGTAAACTATGATCTCCCATCCACAGGTCTAGATTTCTCTTGAACAGAGTCAGCGAGGTGCTCTGCCTCACATGGACCGGGATTCTATTCCACAGCATAGGGAGTCTCTGAGTGATAAATCTATCCCTCCAGCACGTCCTATTTATATTCGTGCTAAGGTTTAAGTCGCTTGCTCTAGTGGTTTTGGTGGATTTGGATTTTTTGAGGTGGAGCATGTCCATTAATTCCGGGTTGGACATGGCCTTGTATGTCAGGCACATGTCACCTCTGAGCAGACGGTATGTGACTGAATAGAGCTGGAGTTTCTTCAATCTGGCAACATATGACAGATTTTGGAGTCCCTTTATCCTTTTGGTGAGGAACTTTTGGGGTCTCTCCAATTGCTGCAGATGTCGGGTGAGATACATCCCGAATGGGGCATTGTACTCGATCATTGGTCTGATAAGTGAAGAGTACAGGGGAACAATGACCTCACTAGATCTGGATGTGAATCCCTTCATGATTAGGTGGGCAATGTAGAAGGTCTTTCTAACCACTTTAGCAGCGTGAGTGTCAAAGAAAGGCCACTGTCAACCTGGGTCCCCAGGTCCCTGATAACCTCTTCTGTGCTTAGTGGATTGCCACCTATATGGTAGCTTGGGTTACCTTGTTTTTCCGAAGGGTATGACTATACAGTTTTTGGCGTTTAACTTCAGGCCATGGCTCTGGCACCAGCTATCTGTTTCCGTGAGTCCCTTCTGAAGGATATCCATGTCCGATGCACTTTCCACTATGGCCCAGTTTGCAGTCGTCTGCAAACTTTGTCAACAAAGTCCTCCCATGTTGGCCTGTACTTCTGAGAAGTAGATGCCAAACAATAGGGAGCCAAGGACCGAGCCCTGTGGGACACCACTTGTGACCGGCTTGGAGTCTGACATAGCGCCAGCAACTCTAACCCTGTGGGTTCTGTCCTTAAGCCAGTTTGCAACCCATCTTGTGACATATGGGTTTACATTTAAGCTGGTAAGTTTTCTACAATACCCAAGTGGGCTATTGTCTCGAAAGTCCTTGCAAGGTCAAGGTAGGCTGTATGGACTGCCTTTCCCTCATCAATGGGCTTGGTGACTGTTTTGAAAAAGTCGACCAAGTTCAAAGGCATGCTCTTCCCTTGACTATGCCAAACTCGCTCGGTTCCAATGTCTGCAAGTCCCTATATCTTTGTTTATGAGCTCCATTATGATCCTCTCCATAGCTTTGCAGACTAGACTTGTTAAGCTTATGGCGGTAATTACCAGGGTCTGTAGAGCCTTTGTGGAGTGGGACCACAGTTGCCGTACGCCACTCCTTGGGCACGTATCCAGTGGTAAGGCTGAGATTAAACAGCTGCCTTATGTGCGGGTTTAATTCCTCATTTAGCTCGTGTAGCACACAGCCGGGGACACCATCCGGTCCCATTGATGCTGTGTTTTTAGCTTTAGAGAGCAGCTTTCACCTGCGCATTTGAGATGTCGGGGAGGCTACACTCGGCTGGGATAGTTATCTCTCCTTTAGGGGGGGAGGGGGGGGTGAAGTTTGCACTGAACCTGTCTGCCAGTATGTTGGCAATGTCTGTGGGTTCAGTGATTTTTGTATCATTTTGGACTAATTCTGAGCATATCTGGGAGTTTCCACCCAGGTTCCTAACATAGCTGAAAAAGGCCTATTGATTGTCCTTTGAATCCATGGCAATTTTTCTCTCAAAATTGGCATTAGTTGATTTTATGAGTGCTCGTATTTTTTTACTAATAATGATCAGGGGTGACTTCCCTTTTATGGATTTTGTTCTATCATGTAATAGCTTTCTCCTCTTATTGTAAAGTTTGTTAATGTCTGGGGTCCACCAGACTGAACGTTTGCCCTTTGTGGAAAGAGTCTTGGTTTTATTTGGGATTGCCTGATCCATGCAGTCCTGGAGGTGTTCATAGAAGGCATTTGTAAGGGCTTCCGCAGCTTGGGTTGTGGTTTCCACTGGCTCAGGGGCCTTGAAGGATACCACACCAGTCTTGAGTAGTGTGAAGTTTGCTTTAGAGAAGTTCTTCACTATAGTCTTTTTGGTTGGGGGTGGGGGACGGATGTGGATTTCCAGTGAGATTAGTTTATGATCAGATCTCACCAATGAGGATATACTTCGGTGTGAAGCATTTTGTCCCCATGTTTGTGACAATGAGATCTAGTATATTTTCTCCTCTCGTGGGAACAGTGACTAGCTGTTCCATGGCATTTAATTTATGAACCCAGGAACCATTGGGCTAGAAAGTTAGGGCTTGAGTAATGTTCCCAGTCTATATTCGGGTAGTTGAAGTCACCCAATATGATGGTGTTTGGAGATACATTTATACCATCCAGTGTCTTCAGGAAGGCTGTGTGGGGTTCCTGAGTTGGAGAGGGTGGCCTGTAGCATGATACAATTTGTAGAGCAGTTTTGCCTATGGTTAGTTGCACCTGGATGGTTTCCAAAGCTTTGTGCATTGCCACCAACCTGGAGGTGTGGGTATCCTTTATGAATATGGATACACCCCTCCTTTTGTGGTGTGGTCGGGTTTTGGGGCGGAACACATGATATGAGGAAAAACCTAATAGTGCCGGGGTGCTCTCAGGAGCTTTGAACCAGGTTTCAGTTACAGCACAGACATCAATGTTCTCTATACTGAGAAGGGCCTCGAGTGCATGCATTTTGAGATTTAGACTTCTGGCATTGAGCAGCATTGCCCTCAGTTTCTTCCCATTTTTGATTTCTAGGGTGGTAGGTTTAGAATTTGAGCCTTGCCTAAAAAAGGCACTATGGGGGTGGCAAGAGCCTTAGCCAATATCCGGAATCCCAGGGGTGACAGGTGCAAGCCGTGCCTTATGAGCAGCGTGGCTTGTCAAGCATGTCATCCCAGGCAGACAGACACTGGATCCCTTTGAATGACACCAGACATTAAGCCAATTGTTAAAGCTGATCATCTTGTCTCTATATTGTGGCATCATTCTTGGTGAAGGAAGGATACTGCTCAGGGTTAGGGTCATACCTGCCTGGGCTACATAATCAGAGAGCTCCTCTATGTCTCTTTTCATGTAGTCCAGGGAGGTATGTCTCAAATCGTTCACACCAGCATGGACAATGACTGTGTCATATTTGTACTTGCCGTGGAGTGACCAGTGCTTGTGTTATGTGGCCGATTCTAGCGCCCGATAGGCAGCTTACTGTGACCCTCTCCTTGTTCAGCCTGGTGAGTGGGCCGTCAGTGTGTCTGACTATGGAGTCACCTATGACAAGTATGTTTGGTGTTGTATTTGGCCTTAAGGGCTGTGACTGCTTTACACTGCTTTTGTGGTTTATGTGTTGCTTGTGGGGTGTCTTGAGGTAGCAGTTGTTTGGGTGTCTGCTTTGGAGGCCTCTGCTGTTTAGGTAAATTTTTACTCAGAGCCTTTGAGTATGTCTTTGTGTGTTTATGTGTTTGATTCAGTGGAGTGGTAGCATTATGTGAGACTGGTTTTGTGGTGTGTGTAGTTGCCTTCTCCTCCTGTCTGGTCTTGCCAGTCCTGAGTTGAGAGAGCTCAGCCTCCAGTTTGGCTAAATAGCTGCATCTGTGTTATGTGGGAGGAGAGGGTTGTCTGTGTACATGAGGCAGTTATAACATTGCCTCAAGATTCCCAGATTCTCCAGCTGGACTGGAGAGGAGATTGACAACTGACCTTTGGACATGCTAGAATAATATTGGGAAATCCTTAATGAAAACAAGGGCCAGTGGGGAGTGAGGGTGTAGTGCTTTTAATTTTTAGTGCTGACTTATATAATTGCTTTAGTGAGCAAGTGCCAGGTAACTTGAGTGCAATGTGTTACAAGTAACTAAATGCAAAAACGACAAACAGTAACTTTCTTTCAAGTGAAACAAGGAAATAAGTACAGTAAGCAATGCAGATATCACTAGTGATCCACAGAAGCACTGAGAAGTTGCGTATTAGGTGGAATTAGCTTCCAGGGAAATAACAAGCAAACAAACAACAAGCATATAAACAAAGCTAGATTCAGCAGGCCTGGATCTATTCTATGCTAGAGCAAACAAGGTGTACCAATTTCAGTAAGATACAATTCAAATATTCAGGCACTATAAACCTCTAACCAGAAATTCCCAGCTCAGAAGGGCAGAGTCCAGCCTCTTCTCCCACAAGAGTGCAGACCACGAACCTTCTTAATGTAAAATAACTGGCCTGAAGCCCAAGTGCCTAAACCAGAACTAATACACTTGGACACTGGGCTCTCAATCAGCAGTTCCCAACTTAGAAGGATGAAAGCTACCTGTCCTGCCACCACAGAGATTGCCACAAACCTTCCTAATGTAAAACAACTGGTCTGAAGCCCAAGTGCTTAATCCAAAAGACTTAGAATGATAGCTACACTTTAATCAAGTTACAACCAAGCAGTAATAAATACCATTGAATACTTTAGAGAATGTCTGGATTAGTGCTCAAGTTACACAAACAAAGCTAGATCCAGCAGGCCCAAATCCAGTCTATGCCACAGCAAACAAGCACCAACTTCAGTAGAAACAGTTCAGATATGCATGCACTATAAGCCTTTAACCAGAAATTCCCAGCTCAGAAGGGCAGAGTCCAGCCTCTCCTCCCACAAGAGTGCAGACCACGAACCCTCTTAATGTAAAATAACTGGCTTGAAAGCCCAAGTGCTTAAACCAGAATTATAAACACTTTTAGAATAACAGACACTGAGCCCTCAGTCAGCAGTTCTCAACCTAGAAGGATGTAAGCTACCTGTTCTGCCACAACAGTGCAGACCACAAACCCTCCCAGTGCAAAACAACTAACTGGTCCGAAGCCCAAGTGTTTAAACCAAAAGGCTTAGAATGAGTTACACCAATCAGTAACTCTGTTTAATTATGTAAATAATACTGTTGTGTATAAATGTAAATAATACTGAATGCATTAATGTAACTGCTGTTTGTGTATAAATGTAAATAATACGGAATGCATTAATGTAACTACTATTGTGTATAAATGTAAATAATACTGAATGCATTAATGTAACTAAAGTTTGTGTATAAATGCAAATAATACTGACTGCATTAATGTAACTACTGTTTGTGTATAAATGTAAATAATACTGAATGCATTAATGTAACTGCTGTTTGTGTATAAATATAAATAGTTATGCAGTAATGTAACTACTGTTTGTGTATAAATGTAAATAATACTTAATACATTAATGTAACTACTGTTTGTGTATAAATGTAAATACCGAATGCATTAATGCAACTACTGTTTGTATATAAATGTAAATAATAATGCATTAATGTAACTACTGTTTGTGCATAAATGTAAATAATACTGAATGCATTAATGTAACTACTGTTGTGTATAAATGTAAATAATGCATTAATGTAACTACTGTTTGTGTATAAATGTAAATAATAATGAATTAATGTAACTACTGTTTGTGTATAAATGTAAATAATACTGACTGCATTAATGTAACTACTGTTTGTGTATAAACGCAAATACTATTGAATGCATTAATGTAACTACTGTTGTGTATACATGTAAATAATACTGAATGCATTAATGTAACTACTGCTGTGTACAAATGTAAATAATAATGCATTAATGTAACAACTCTATTAGTATAAATGTAAATAATACTGAATGCATTAATGTAAGTGCTGTCTGTGTTTAAATGTAAATAATACTGAATGCATTAATTTAACTACTGTTTGTGTATAAATCTAAATAATAATGCATTAATGTAACTGCTGTTTGTGTATAAATGTAAATAATCCTGAATGCATTAATGTAACTACTGTTTGTGTATAAATGCAAATAATACTGAATGCATTAATGTAACTACTGTTTGTGTATAAATGTAAATAATGCATTAATGTAACTACTGTTTGTGTATAAATGTAAATAATGCATTAATGTAACTACTGTTTGTGTATAAATGTAAATAATAATGCATTAATGTAACTACTGTTTGTGTATAAATGCAAATAATACTGAATGCATTAATGTAACTACTGTTTGTGTATAAATGTAAATAATGCATTAATGTAACTACTGTTTGTGTATAAATGCAAATAATACTGAATGCATTAATGTAACTACTGTTTGTGTATAAATGTAAATACTACTGAAAGAATTAATGTAAATACTGTTTTGTATAAATGTAAATAATACTGAATGCATTAATATACCTACTGTTGTGTATAAATGTAAATAATACGGAATGCATTAATGTAACTGCTGTTAGTGTATAAATGTAAACAATAATACATTAATGCAACTACTGTTTGTGTATAAATGTAAATAATACTGAATGCATTAATGTAACTACTGTTTGTGTATAAATGTAAATAATACTGAATGCATTAATGTAGATGTGTCCAACCTGCGGCCCGCAGGCCGCATGCAGCCCTCAGAGCTCTTCCATGCAGCCCTCAACCTCTAACTGCAACATCGATGTACGCATGCCCCTAAACACTTTTTTTTGCTTTGTGTTTTTCGCTGCCATGACCTGTAATGCTAATGTCGGTGTGTGCATGTGCCAAAGCACCCTTCTAGTTTTGTTTTTGAGCCAAAAAAGGGACCGTGTGTTTATGCCATTATTTTGCACTGAACAATCAGTGTGTGTGTGTGTGTATGTGTGGGTGTGTGTGTGTTCTCGCTGAAGTGGGACTCGTGTATGGATTTGCCGCTATCACCTTTGAAAGAGACAGCAATTACCTGTGTTAATAGATAACGGAATAGTGAGTGCATGCATGAAAGCAGAATTGTGTGCGTGAAAGTAGAAGAAGTGTGTGTGTGTGTGTGTGTGTGTGTGTGTGTGTGTGTGTGTGTGTGTGTGTGTT
>NC_056745.1:25212291-25227400 GCF_019279795.1 Protopterus annectens
GTTGCTTCCTTTTCTGCGCATGCTGACATGCATGGGGTAGAACCTGCTGAGCAGTTGCTTCCTTTTCTGCGCATGCAGACATACGCGGGTAGAACTTGCTGTGGAGTTGCTTCCTTTTCTCTGCGTGCAGACATACACTGGTAGAACTTGCTGTGGAGTTGCTTTCTTTTCTGCGCATGCAGACATGCAAGGTGTAGAACCTGCTGAGGAGTTGCTTCCTTTTCTGCGCGTGCAGACATGCAATGGGTAGAACCTGCTGAGGAGTTGCTTCCTTTTCTGCACATGCAGACATATGCGGGGTAGAACCTGCTGAGGAGTTGCTTCCTTTTCTGTGTGCAGACTTCTGCTGGGTAGAAGCCGCTGAGGGGTTGCTTCTTATTCTGCATGTGCAGACATGCGCAGGGTAGAAGCCACTGAGGGTTGCTTCCTTTTCTGCACATGCAGACTTGCACTGGGTAGAAGCCCCTGAGGGGTTGTTTCCTTTTCTATGAGTGCAGACATGCACGAGGTAGAACCTGCTGAGCAGTTGCTTCCTTTTCTGTGAGTGCAGACATGCGTGAGGTAGAACCTGCTGAGCAGTTGTTCCTTTTCTGTGCGTGCAGACATGCTTGGGGTAGAACCTGCTGAGCAGTTACTTCCTTTTTTCTCATGCAGACATGCGGGGGTAGAACCTGCTGAGCAGTTGCTTCCTTTTCTGTGCATGCAGACATGTGCGGGGTAGAACCTGCTGAGCAGTTGCTTCCTTTTCAGCGTGTGCAGACATTTGCAGTGTAAAAAAAGCTGAGCAGTTGCTTCCTTTTCTACGCATGCAGGGATGGGTAGCGTAGAACCTGCTGAGCAGTTGCTTCCTTTTCTTCGCATGCTGACATGTGCGGGGTAGAACCTGCTGAGCAGTTGCTTCCTTTTCTGTGCATGCAGACTTGCATGGGGTAGAACCTGCTGACAGTTGCTTGCTTTTGTGAGCCTGCAGACATGTGCGTGGTAGAAACTGCTGAGCAGTTGCTTCTTTTTCTGCACGTCCAGACATGCACGGGGTAGAACCTGTTAAGGAGTTGCCTCCTTTTCTGCACGTGCAGACTTGAGCAAGGTAGAACCTGTTGAGGAGTTGCCTCCTTTTCTGTGCGTGCAGACAAGCGCGGGGTAGAACCTGCTGAGGAATTGCCTCCTTTTCTGATCGTGCAGACATGCGCGAGGGTAGAACCTGCTGAGGAGTTGCTTCCTTTTCTGCGCATGCAGACATGCGGTGTAGAACCTGCTGAGGAGTTGTTTCCTTTTCTGCGCATGCAGACATGCGCAGCATAGAAACTGCTGAGCAGTTGCTTCCTTTTCTGCATGTGCAGACATGCACGGGGTAGAACCTGCTAAGCAGTTGTTCTTTTTCTGCTCGTGCAGATATGCACAGGGGTAAAACCTGTTGAGCAGTTGCTTCCTTTTCTGCTCGTGCGGACATCCACGGTGTAGAACCTGCTGAGCAGTTGCTTCCTTTTCTGCGCATGCTGACATGCATGGGGTAGAACCTGCTGAGCAGTTGCTTCCTTTTCTGCACATGCTGACATGCATGGGGTAGAACCTGCTGAGCAGTTGCTTCCTTTTCTGTGCGTGCAGACATACGCGGGTAGAACTTGCTGTGGAGTTGCTTCCTTTTCTGCGCATGCAGACATACGCGGGTAGAACTTGCTGTGGAGTTGCTTCCTTTTCTGCGCATGCAGACATGCAAGGTGTAGAACCTGCTGAGGAGTTGCTTCCTTTTCTGCATGTGCAGACATGCAATGGGTAGAACCTGCTGAGGAGTTGCTTCCTTTTCTGCACATGCAGACATATGCGGGGTAGAACCTGCTGAGGAGTTGCTTCCTTTTCTGCGTGTGCAGACTTCTGCTGGGTAGAAGCCGCTGAGGGGTTGCTTGTTATTCTGCATGTGCAGACATGCGCAGGGTAGAAGCTGCTGAGGGGTTGCTTCCTTTTCTGTGAGTACAGACATGTGCGAGGTAGAACCTGCTGAGCAGTTGCTTCCTTTTCTGTGAGTGCAGACATGCGTGAGGTAGAACCTGCTGAGCAGTTGTTCCTTTTCTGTGCATGCAGACATGCTCAGGGTAGAACCTGCTGAGCAGTTACTTCCTTTTTTCTCATGCAGACATGCGTGGGGTAGAAACTGCTGAGCAGTTGCTTCCTTTTCTGCGTGCAGACATATGCAGGGTGGAACCTGCTGAGGAGTTGCTTCCTTTTCTGCACGTGCAGACATGCGCTGGGTAGAAGCCGCTGAGGGGTTCTTCCTTTTCTGCACATGCAGACCTGCACAAGGTAGAAGCCGCTGTGGGGTTCTTCCTTTCCTGAGCGTGCAGACATGCATGAGGTAGAACCTGCTGAGGAGTTTCTTCCTTTTCTGCGCATGCAGACTTTCGCGGGGTAGAACCTGCTGAGCAGTTGATTGCTTTTGTGAGCCTGCAGACATGCGCGGTGTAGAAACTGCTGAGCAGTTGCTTCCTTTTCTGTGCATGCAGACATGTGCGGGGTAGAACCTACTGAGCAGTTGCTTCCTTTTCAGCGTGTGCAGACATTCACGGTGTAAAAAAAGCTGAGCTGTTGCTTCCTTTTCTATGCGTGCAGGGATGGGTGGCGTAGAACCTGCTGAGCAGTTGCTTCCTTTTCTGTGCATGCAGAGATGCTCTGGGTAGAACCTGCTGAGCAGTTGCTTCCTTTTCTGCATGTGCAGACATGCACAGGGTAGAACCTGCTGAGCAGTTGCTTCCTTTTCTGAGCATGCAGACATCCGTGGGGTAGAATAAATCCACAGAGGCTGAAGCTCACCCAAAGGTACTTTTTTGCTACAAAAATCCACAAGAACTCCACAAGGACTCCACCACAACATGCGTGGGGTAGAAACTGCTGAGCAGTTGCTTCCTTTTCTGCGTATGCAAACTCGCACATGGGTAGAACCTGCTGAGGAGTTGCTTCCTTTTCTGCGCTTGCAGACATATGAGGGGTAGAACCTGCTGAGGATTTGCTTCCTTTTCTGCACGTGCAATCATGCGCATGGTAGAACCTGCTGAGGAGTTGCTTTTTTTTCTGCACTTGCAGACATGCACGGGGTCGAACCTGCTGAGGAGTTGCTACCTTTTCTGCATGTGCAGACATGCACAGGGTAGAACCTGCTGAGGAGTTGCTTCTTTTTCTGCGCGTTCAGACATGCAAGGTGTAGAACCTGCTGAAGATTTGCCTCCTTTTCTGCGCGTGCAGACATGAGCGGGGTAGAACCTGCTGAGGAGTTGCCTCCTTTTCTGCGTGCAGACATGCACAGGGTAGAACCTGCTGAGGAGTTGCCTCCTTTTCTGTTCATGCAGACATGCGTGGGGTAGAACCTGCTGAGGAGTTGCTTCCTTTTCTGCATGTGCAGACATACGAGGGGTAGAACCTGCTGAGGAGTTGCTTCTTTTTCTGCGCGTGCAGACATGCGAGGGGTAGAACCTGCTGAGCAGTTCCTTTTTTTCTGTGCATGCAGACATGCACGGGGTAGAACCTGCTGGGCTTTTGCTTCCTTTTCTGC
Organism: Protopterus annectens; assembly: GCF_019279795.1. Classification (NCBI taxonomy): domain Eukaryota; kingdom Metazoa; phylum Chordata; order Ceratodontiformes; family Protopteridae; genus Protopterus; species Protopterus annectens. The sequence goes on from NC_056745.1 coordinate 25,215,833, forward strand.
TCATGCAGACATGCACGGGGGTAGAACCTGCTGAGCAGTTGCTTCCTTTTCTGCGCATGCAGACATGCACAGGGTAGAACCTGCTTAGCAGTTGCTGTCTTTTCTGCTCATGCAGACATGCATGGGGGTAAAACCTGCTGAGCAGTTGCTTCCTTTTCTGCTCGTGCAGACATCCACGGTGTAGAACCTGCTGAGCAGTTGCTTCCTTTTCTGCGTGTGCTGACATGCATGGGGTAGAACCTGCTGAGCAGTTGCTTCCTTTTCTGCGCATGCAGACATGCGCGAGGTAGAACCTGCTGAGCATTTGCTTCCTTTTCTGCTCGTGCAGACATGCGCAAGGTAGAAACTGCTGAGCAGTTGCTTACTTTTCTGGGCGTGCAGACATACGCAGGGTAGAACCTGCTGTGGAGTTGCTTCCTTTTCTGCGCATGCAGACATGCAAGGGGTAGAAACTGCTGAGCAGTTGCTTCCTTTTCTGCGCGTGCTGACATGCATGGGGTAGAACCTGCTGAGCATTTGCTTCCTTTTCTGCTCGTGCAGACATGCGCGAGGTAGAAAGTGCTGAGCATTTGCTTCCTTTTCTGCGCATGCAGACATGCACGGGGTAGAACCTGCTTAGCAGTTGCTGTCTTTTCTGCTCATGCAGACATGCACAGGGGTAAAACCTGCTGAGCAGTTGCTTCCTTTTCTGCTCTTGCAGACATCCACAGTGTAGAACCTGCTGAGCAGTTGCTTCCTTTTCTGCGCATGCTGACATGCATGGGGTAGAACCTGCTGAGCAGGTGCTTCCTTTTCTGCCCGTGCAAACCTGTGTGAGGTAGAACCTGCTGAGGAGTTGCTTCTTTTTCTGTGCTTTCAGACATGCAAGGTGTAGAACCTACTGAAGATGTGCCTCTTTCTGCACGTGCAGACATGCCTAGGGTAGAACCTGCAGAGGAGTTGCCTCCTTTTCTGCATGTGCTGACATGCACAGGGTAGAACCTGCTGAGGAGTTGCCTCCTTTTCTGTTCATGCATTCATGCAGACATGTGTGGGGTAGAATCTGCTGAGGAGTTGCTTCCTTTTTTGTGTGTGCAGACATGTGCAAGGTAGAACCTGATGAGCATTTGCTTCCTTTTCTGCTCGTGCAGACATGCGCGAGGTAGAAACTGCTGAGCAGTTGCTTCCTTTTCTGCGCGTGCAGACATATGCGGGGTAGAACCTGCTGAGGAGTTGCTTCCTTTTCTGTGTGTGCAGACTTGCGCTGGGTAGAAGCCGCTGAGGGGTTGCTTCCTTTTCTGTGCATGCAGACCTACACAGAGTAGAAGCCACTGAGGGGTTCTTCCTTTTCTGCACGTGCAGACATGCGGAGGGTAGAAGCAGCTGAGGGGTTGCTTCCTATTCTGCATGTGCAGACATGTGCAAGGTAGAACCTGCTGAGCAGTTGCTTCCTATTCTGTGCATGCAGACATATGCTTCGTAGAAACTGCTGAGCAGTTTCTTCCTTTTCTGCGTGTGCAGAGATATGTGGGGAAGAACCTGCTGAGCAGCTGCATCCTTTTCTGCACGTGCAGACATACGCAGGGTAGAACCTGCTAAGCAGTTTCTTCCTTTTCTGTGAGTGCAGACATGCGTGAGGTAGAACCTGCTGAGGAGTTGCTTCCTTTTCTGCACATGCAGACATGCACGGGGTAGAACCTGCTGAGGAGTTGCCTCCTTTTCTATTCATGCAGACATGCAAGGTGTAGAACCTGCTGAAGATTTGCCTCCTTTTCTGCACGTGCAGACATGAGCGGGGTAGAACCTGCTGAGGAGTTGCCTCCTTTTCTGCACGTGCAGACATGCACAGGGTAGAACCTGCTGAGGAGTTGCCTCCTTTTCTGTTCATGCAGACATGTGTGGGGTAGAACCTGCTGAGGAGTTGCTTCCTTTTCTGCATGTGCAGACATACGAGGGGTAGAACCTGCTGAGGAGTTGCTTCTTTTTCTGCACGTGCAGACATGCGTGGGGTAGAACCTGCTGAGCAGTTCCTTTTTTTCTGCTTATGCAGACATGGATGGGGTAGAACCTGCTGGGCTTTTGCTTCCTTTTCTGCTCATGCAGACATGCACGGTAGAACCTGCTGAGCAGTTGCTTCCTTTTCTGTGCATGCAGACATGCACGGGGTAGAACCTGCTTAGCAGTTCCTGTCTTTTCTGCTCATGCAGACATGCACGGGGTAGAACCTGCTGAGCAGTTGCTTCCTTTTCTGTGCATGCAGACATGTGCGGGGTAGAACTTGCTGAGCAGTTACTTCCTTTCTGCGCTTGCACACATGCGCTTGGTAGAACCTGCTGAGGAGTTTCTTCCTTTTCTGCGCATGCAGACTTGCATGGGGTAGAACCTGCTGAGCAGTTGCTTGCTTTTGTGAGCCTGCAGACATGCGCGGGGTAGAAACTGCTGAGCAGTTGCTTCTTTTTCTGCACGTCCAGACATGCACAGGGTAGAACCTGTTAAGGAGTTGCCTCCTTTTCTGCACGTGCAGACTTGAGCAAGGTAGAACCTGTTGAGGAGTTGCCTCCTTTTCTGCACATGCAGACATGCGCGGGGTAGAACCTGCTGAGGATTTGCTTCCTTTTCTGCACATGCAGACATGTGCAGTGTAGAACCTGCTGAGCAGTTCCTTTTTTTTCTGCTTATGCAGACATGCACGGGGTAGAACCTGCTGGGCTTTTGCTTCCTTTTCTGCTCATGCAGACATGCAAGGGTAGAACCTGCTGAGCAGTTGCTTCCTTTTCTGTGCATGCAGACATGCACGGGGTAGAATCTGCTTAGCAGTTTCTGTTTTTTCTGCTCATGCAGACATGCACGGGGTAGAACCTGCTAAGCAGTTGCTTCCTTTTCTGTGCATGCAGACATGTGCAGGGTAGAACTTGCTGAGCAGTTACTTCCTTTCTGCGCTTGCACACATGCGCTTGCTAGAACCTGCTGAGGAGTTTCTTCCTTTTCTGCGCATGCAGACTTGCATGGGGTAGAACCTGCTGAGCAGTTGCTTGCTTTTGTGAGCCTGCAGACATGCGCGGGGTAGAAACTGCTGAGCAGTTGCTTCTTTTTCTGCACGTCCAGACATGCACGGGGTAGAACCTGTTAAGGAGTTGCCTCCTTTTCTGCACTTGCAGACGGGAGCAAGGTAGAACCTGTTGAGGAGTTGCCTGCTTTTCTGCACGTGCAGAGAAGCACAGGGTAGAACCTGCTGAGGAATTGCATCCTTTTCTGTTTGTGTAGACATGTACGAGGGTTGAACCTCCTGAGGAGTTGCTTCCTTTTCTGCTCGTGCAGGCATATGAGGGGTAAAACCTGCTGAGGAGTTGCTTCCTTTTCTGCACATGCAGACATGCGTGGTGTAGAACCTGCTGAGGAGTTGTTTCCTTTTCTGTGCATGCAGACATGTGCAGCATAGAAACTGCTGAGCAGTTGCTTCCTTTTCTTCACGTGCAGACATGCACGAGGTAGAACCTGCTAAGCATTTGCTTCCTTTTCAGCTCATGCAGATATGCACAGGGGTAAAGCCTGTTGCGCAGTTGCTTCCTTTTCTGCTCGTGCAGACATCCACAGTATAGAACCTGCTGTGTAGTTGCTTCCTTTTCTGCACATGCAGACATGCAAGGTGTAGAACTTGATGAGGAGTTGCTTCCTTTTCTGCGCGTGCAGACATATGCAGGGTAGAACCTGGTGAGGAGTTGCTTCCTTTTCTGCGTGTGCAGACTTCCACTGGGTGGAAGCCACTGAGGGGTTGCTTCTTATTCTGTATGTGCAGACATGCGCAGGGTAGAAGCCGCTGAGGGGTTGCTTCCTTTTCTGTGCATGCAGACTTGTGCTGGGTAGAAGCCGCTGAGGGGTTGTTTCCTTTTCTGTGAGTGCAGACATGCGCGAGGTAGAACCTGCTGAGCAGTTGCTTCCTTTTCTGTGAGTGCAGACATGCGTGAGGTAGAACCTGCTTAGCAGTTGTTCCTTTTGTGTGCGTGCAGACATGCGTGGGGTAGAACCTGCTTAGCTGTTCCTGTCTTTTCTGCTCATGCAGACATGCACGGGGTAGAACCTGCTGAGGAATTGCCTCCTTTTCTGTTCGTGCAGACATGCGCGAGGGTAGAACCTGCTGAGGAGTTGCTTCCTTTTCTGCGCATGCAGACATATGAGGGGTAAAACCTGCTGAGGAGTTGCTTCCTTTTCTGTGCATGCTGACATGCATGGGGTAGAACCTGCGGAGCAGTTGCTTCCTTTTCTGCGTGTGCAGACATGCGTGAGATAGAATCTAATGAGCATTTGCTTCCTTTTCTGTGCATGCTGTTATGCATGGGGTAGAACCTGCTGAGCAGTTGCTTCCTTTTCTGCACATGCTGACATGCATGGGGTAGAACCTGCTGAGCAGTTGCTTCCTTTTCTGCGAGTGCAGACATGCGCAGTATAGAAACTGCTGAGCAGTTGCTTCCTTTTCTGCGCGTGCAGACATACGCGGGTAGAACTTGCTGTGGAGTTGCTTCCTTTTCTGCACATGCAGACATGCAAGGTGTAGAACTTGCTGAGGATCTGCTTCCTTTTCTGCGAGTGCAGACATGCGCAATGTAGAAACTGCTGAGCAGTTGCTTCCTTTTCTGCGCGTGCAGACATACGTAGATAGAACTTGCTGTGTAGTTGCTTCCTTTTCTGCGCATGCAGACATGCAAGGTGTAGAACTTGCTGAGGAGTTGCTTCCTTTTCTGCACGTGCAGACATATGCAGGGTAGAACCTGCTGAGGAGTTGCTTCCTTTTCTGCGTGTGCAGACTTCCGCTGGGTAGAAGCCGCTGAGGGGTTGCTTCTTATTCTGCATGTGCAGACATGCACAGGGTAGAAGCCGCTGAGGGGTTGCTTCCTTTTCTGTGCATGCAGACTTGCGCTGGGTAGAAGCCCCTGAGGGGTTGTTTCCTTTTCTGTGAGTGCAGACATGCGCGAGGTAGAACCTGCTGAGCAGTTGCTTCCTTTTCTGTGAGTGCAGACATGCACAAGGTAGAACCTGCTTAGCAGTTGTTCCTTTTCTGTGCATGCAGACATGCGTGGGGTAGAACCTGCTTAGCAGTTCCTGTCTTTTCTGCTCATGCAGACATGCACGGGGGTAGAACCTGCTGAGCAGTTGCTTCCTTTTCTGCGCATGCAGACATGCACGGGGTAGAACCTGCTTAGCAGTTTCTGTTTTTTCTGCTCATGCAGACATGCACGGGGTAGAACCTGCTAAGCATTTGCTTCCTTTTCTGTGCATGCAGACATGTGCCGGGTAGAACTTGCTGAGCAGTTACTTCCTATCTGCGCTTGCACACATGCACTTGGTAGACCCTGCTGAGGAGTTTCTTCCTTTTCTGTGCATGCAGACTTGCGTGGGGTAGAAACTGCTGAGCAGTTGCTTGCTTTTGTGAGCCTGCAGACATGCAAGGGGTAGAAACTGCTGAGCAGTTGTTTCATCTTCTGCACGTCCAGACATGCACGGGGTAGAACCGGTTAAGGAGTTGCCTCCTTTTCTGCACTTGCAGACTTAGCAAGGTAGAACCTGTTGAGGAATTGCCTCCTTTTCTGCATGTGCAGAGAAGTGCGGGGTAGAACCTGCTGAGGAATTGCATCCTTTTCTATTCGTGCAAACATGCATGAGGGTTGAACCTGCTGAGGAGTTGTTTCCTTTTCTGCTCGTGCAGGCATATGAGGGGTAAAACCTGCTGAGGAGTTGCTTCCTTTTCTGCACATGCAGACATGTGCGGTGTAGAACCTGCTGAGGAGTTGTTTCCTTTTCTGTGCATGCAGACATGCGCAGCATAGAAACTGCTGAGCAGTTGCTTCCTTTTCTGCACATGCAGACATGCACGGGGTAGAACCTGCTAAGCAGTTGCTTCCTTTTCTGCTCGTGCAGATATGCACAGGGGTAAAACCTGTTGTGCAGTTGCTTCCTTTTCTGCTAGTGTGGACATCCACAGTGTAGAACCTGCTGAGCAGTTGCTTCCTTTTCTGTGCATGCTGACATGCATGGGGTAGAACCTGCTGAGCAGTTGCTTCCTTTTCTGCACATGCAGACATGCATGGGGTAGAACCTGCTGAGAAGTTGCTTCCTTTTCTGCGAGTGCAGACATGCTCAATGTAGAAACTGCTGAGCAGTTGCTTCCTTTTCTGCGCGTACAGACATACGTGGGTAGAACTTGCTGTGCAGTTGCTTCCTTTTCTGTGAGTGCAGACATGCGTGAGGTAGAACCTGCTGAGCAGTTGCTTCCTTTTCTGTGAGTGCAGACATGCGCGAGGTAGAACCTGCTTAGCAGTTGTTCCTTTTCTGTGCGTGCAGACATGCGTGGGGTAGAACCTGCTTAGCAGTTCCTGTCTTTTCTGCTCATGCACACATGCACGGGGTAGAACCTGCTGAGCAGTTGCTTCCTTTTCTGTGCATGCAGGCATGTGCAGGGTAGAACTTGCTGAGCAGTTACTTCCTTTCTGTGCTTGCACACATGCGCTTGGTAGAACCTGCTGAGGAGTTTCTTCCTTTTCTGTGCATGCAGACTTGCATGGGGTAGAACCTGCTGAGCAGTTGCTTGCTTTTGTGAGCCTGCAGACATGCGCGGGGTAGAAACTGCTGAGCAGTTGCTTCTTTTTCTGCACGTCCAGACATGCACAGGGTAGAACCTGTTAAGGAGTTGCCTCCTTTTCTGCACGTGCAGACTTGAGCAAGGTAGAACCTGTTGAGGAGTTGCCTCCTTTTCTGCACATGCAGACAAGCGCGGGGTAGAACCTGCTGAGGAATTGCCTCCTTTTCTGTTCGTGCAGACATGCACAAGGGTAGAACCTGCTGAGGAGTTGCTTCCTTTTCTGTGCGTGCAGACATATGAGGGGTAAAACCTGCTGAGGAGTTGCTTCCTTTTCTGCGCATGCAGACATGCGCAGTGTAGAACCTGCTGAGGAGTTGTTTCCTTTTCTGCGCATGCTGACATGCATGGGGTAGAACCTGCAGAGCAGTGGCTTCCTTTTCTGCACGCGCAGACATGCGCGAGGTAGAATCTGCTCAGCATTTGCTTCCTTTTCTGCGCATGCAGACATGCAAGGTATAGAACCTGCTGAGGAGATGCTTCTTTCTCTGTGCTTGCAGACATGTAAGAGGTAGAGCCTGCTGAGGAGTTGCTTCCTTTTCTGCACATGCAGACATATGCGGAGTAGAACCTGCTGAGGAGTTGCTTCCTTTTCTGCATGTGCAGACATGCGTAGGGTCCAATATGCTGATGGGCTGCTTGCTTTTCTGTGCGTGCAGACATGCGTAGGGTAGAACCTGCTGACAGTCTGCTTCCTTTTCTGTGCATGCAGACATGCGTAGGGTAGAACCTGCTGAGGGGCTGCTTCCTTTTCTGTGCGTGCAGACATGCACAGGGTAGAAGCTGCTGAGGGGTTGCTTTCCTTTCTGCGCATGCAGACATGCGCAGGGTAGAAGCCACTGAGGGGTTGCCTCCTTTTCTGTGCATGCAGACATGCACAGCATAGAAGCTGCTGAGGGGTGTCTTCCTTTTCTGTGCGTGCAGACATGCGCAGGGTAGAAGCCGCTGAGGGGTTGCTTCTTATTCTGCCCTTGCAGACATGCGCAGGGTATAAGCTGCTGTGGAGTTGCTTCCTTTTCTGCATGTGCAGTCATGCGCGGGGTGAACCTGCTGAGAAGTTGCTTCCTTTTCTGCGTTTGCAGATATGCGTGGGGTCGAACCTGCTGAGAAGTTGTTTCCTTTTCTGCGCATGCAGACATATGCATCGTAGAAACTGCTGAGCAGTTGCTTCCTTTTCTGCGCGTGCAGAGATATGCGGGAAAGAACCTGCTGAGCAGTTGCTTCCTTTTCTGCATGTGCAGACATGCTCGGGTAGACCCTTCTGAGCAGTTGCTTCCTTTTCTGTGAGTGCAGACATGCGTGGGGTAGAACCTGCTGAGCAGTTGCTTCCTTTTCTGCATGTGCAGACATGCGCGGGGTAGAACCTGCTGAGCAGTTGCTTCCTTTTCTGTGCGTGCAGACATGTGCAGGGTAGAACCTGCAGAGGAGTTGCTTCCTTTTCTGCGCATGCAGACATGCATGGGGTAGGACCTGCTGAGCAGTTGCTTCCTTTTCTGAGCGTGCAGACATGCGCGGGGTAGAAACTGCTGAGCAGTTGCTTCCTTTACTGTGTGTGCAGACATACGCAGGGTAGAACATGCTGAGGAGTTGCTTCCTTTTCTGCACGTGCAGACATGCACAGGGTAGAACCTGCTGAGGAGTTGCCTCCTTTTCTGCATGTGCAGACATGCGCAGGGTAGAACCTGCTGATGAGGTTCCTCCTTTTCTGTTCATGCAGACATGCGCGGGGTACAACCTGCTGAGGAGTTGCTTCCTTTTCTGAGCCTGCACACATGGCAGGGTAGAACCTTCTGAGGAGTTGCTTCCTTTTCTGTGCATGCAGACATGCGTGGGGCAGAACCTGCTGAGGAGCTGCTTCCTTTTCTGCATGTGCAGACATGCATAGGGTAGAACCTGCTGAAGGACTGCTTCCTTTTCTGCACGTGTAGACATGCGTAGGGTACAACATGCTGATGGGCTGCTTGCTTTTCTGCACGTGCAGACATGTGCAGGGTAGAAGCCACTGAGGGGTTGCTTCCTATTCTGTGCGTGCAGACATGTGCTGGGTAGAAGCTGCTGAGGAGTTGCTTCCTTTTCTGCACGTACAGTCATGCATGCGGTGAACCTGCTGAGCAGTTGCTTCCTTTTCTGCATTTGCAGATATGCACAGGGTAGAACCTGCTGAGGAGTTGCTTCCTTTTCTGCGCTTGCAGACATGCGCGGGGTACAACCCACTGAGGAGTTGCTTCCTTTTCTGAGCATGCACACATGCGCGGGGTAGAAACTGCTGAGCAGTTGCTTCCTTTTCTGCGCGTGCAGAGATATGTGGGGAAGAACCTGCTGAGCAGTTTCTTCCTTTTCTGCATGTGCAGACATGCCTGGGGTAGACCCTTCTGAGCATTTGCTTCCTTTTCTGCGAGTGCAGACATGGGTATTGTAGAACCTGCTGAGCAGTTGCTTCCTTTTCCTTTTCTGCTAGTACAGACATGCACAGGGTAGAACCTGCAGAGGAGTTGCTTCCTTTTCTGCATGTGCAGACATGCGCAGGATAGAACCTGCTGAGAAGTTGCTTCCTTTTCTGTGTGTGCAGACATGCGTGGGGTAGAACCTGCTGAGGAGTTACTTCCTTTTCTGTGCTGAGGGGCTGCTTCCTTTTCTGCACGTACCGACATACGTAGGGTAGAATCTGCTGAGGGGCTGTTTCCTTTTCTGTACGCGTAGACATGCACAGGTTAGAAGCTGCTGTGGGGTTGCTTTCCTTTCTGCATGTGCAGGCATGCGCAGGGTAGAAGCAACTGAGGGGTTGCCTCCTTTTCTGCACGTGCAGACATGCGCAGCATAGAACCTGCTGAAGGACTGCTTCCTTTTCTGCACATGTAGACATGCATAGGGTACAACATGCTGATGGGCTGCTTGCTTTTCTGCACGTGCAGACATGTGCAGGGTAGAAGCCACTGAGGGGTTGCTTCCTATTCTGTGCATGCAGACATGTGCTGGGTAGAACCTGCTGAGCAGTTGCTTCCTTTTCTGCATTTGCAGATATGCACGGGGTAGAACCTGCTGAGGAGTTGCTTCCTTTTCTGCGCATGCAGACATGCGTGGGGTACAACCCACTGAGGAGTTGCTTCCTTTTCTGAGCATGCACACATGCACGGGGTAGAAACTGCTGAGCAGTTGCTTCCTTTTCTGCGGGTGCAGAGATATGCTGGGAAGAACCTGCTGAGCAGTTTCTTCCTTTTCTGCATGTGCAGACATGCCCTGGGTAGACCCTTCTGAGCATTTGCTTCCTTTTCTGCGAGTGCAGACATGGGTGGGGTAGAACCTGCTGAGCAGTTGCTTCCTTTTCTGCTAGTGCAGACATGCGCAGGGTAGAACCTGCTGAGCAGTTGCTTCCTTTTCTGCATGTGCAGACATGCACAGGGTAGAACCTGCTGAGAAGTTGCTTCCTTTTCTATGTGTGCGGACATGCGTGGGGTAGAATCTGCTGAGGAGTTACTTCCTTTTCTGTGCTGAGGGGCTGCTTCCTTTTCTGCATGTGCAGACATGCGTAGGGTAGAACCTGCTGAGGGGCTGCTTCCTTTTCTGTGCGTGCAGACATGCACAGGGTAGAAGCTGCTGAGGGGTTGCTTTCCTTTCTGCACGTGCAAACATGCGCAGGGTAGAAGCCACTGAGGGGTTGCCTCCTTTTCTGCACGTGCAGACATGCGCAGCATAGAAGCTGCTGAGGGGTGTCTTCCTTTTCTGTGCATGCAGACATGCGCAGGGTAGAAGCCGCTGAGGGGTTGCTTCCTATTCTGCCCGAGCAGACATGCGCAGGGTAGAAGCTGCTGTGGAGTTGCTTCCTTTTCTGTACATGCAGTCATGCACGGGGTGAACCTGCTGAGAAGTTGCTTCCTTTTCTACGTTTGCAGATATGTGCGGGGTCGAACCTGCTGAGAAGTTGCTTCCTTTTCTGCGCATGCAGACATATGCATCATAGAAACTGCTGAGCAGTTGCTTCCTTTTCTGCGCGTGCAGAGATATGCGGGAAAGAACCTGCTGAGCAGTTGCTTCCTTTTCTGCATGTGCAGACATGCTCAGGGTAGACCCTTCTGAGCAGTTGCTTCCTTTTCTGCGAGTGCAGACATGGGCGGGGTAGAACCTGCTGAGCAGTTGCTTCCTTTTCTGCTAGTGCAGACATGCATGGGGTAGAACCTGCTGAGCAGTTGCTTCCTTTTCTGCGTGCAGACATGCAAGGTGTAGAAGCTGCTGAGCAGTTGCTTCCTTTTCTGCACATGCAGACATGTGCAAGGTAGACTAACAAGTCACTCAATAACCCGTTAAGAAACTGGTTTGTTGGTTCCACTTTTTAATGATAAAATAAAAATAAAAATCAGTAATACAGCGACAAATTCTTTCCGTACTAAGCGCTTTCACCCACCATCGTGTAGGGCATCTTCAGAGTACAAGTTCTTTACAATTAAAGCCATCCTTAATATAGTTGGAATTAAATGAATAAATTAATTGATTGATTATATAGTTGTAATTAAACTGTATAATTGCATAATTACTACTAAAGAAACACTAAAGAAACACTAAAATACTCTGAGTCTCAAAACTGTTGTCCAGTGCTATGAACATTAAATAAAACATAACTTTGGTTTTCTAATAATTATTTGATGAAAACTAAATAGATAGAAAAGGTTGACCAAAGTTAACAGTGTTTGACAATGTTTAACAGATAAAAACGTAAAACTGCAGTCACAAAAGGCAAAATTATAACATAATGTTAATCTCACAAAGTATAGATCTCACAAAATTTAAATATATTATACACATACTTAAAATGTGAATTTCATATACATATACTTAAAATATAAATTAGATAGTGTGTGGTACTTCCACCATCCATCTACATTAGTACTTTCTTAATAAATTTATATTTAATTTATTTTATTTATTGAATGAATAAATAAATAAATAAATATGTAAATATATAA
>NC_056745.1:25227900-25251844 GCF_019279795.1 Protopterus annectens
CACTGTTGCAGGTTGACAAACACTTTCATACACAGAGGTCACGGTTGGAAAGTACTGCCACTTCATTATCGGAACAACACCTCCAGGCTGTGTATATCATGTGAACTTTAGGCCGGTCTTACCGCCATTTGCAATTGTAATTAGCAGACACGTCAATACATGTATGATAAGACATATTGCCATGCTGAAGTTGATCTATGTTATTTGGACATTGGCTTCGCCTTTGGCATCCGTTGCTGTGTGTGTTGCCAGTGAACATACACATTGCTTGCTCAGAGGCAGACTACACAATTCTGCACACTACTGTGGTCTCCTTTAAGGACCCTGAGCCAGTGGTCGACAGTACTGCAGCCACTGCATCAATCACATTTGCCATCTACCAGTACCTACAGGACTGCATGTACCAGGCATTCACTTACCCAACTGTGGTTCATTGTACCAATGCCAAGCGTCCAGTGTGGTGTACCCCAGCCATACACATGATGTACAACACGAGGAGGTGGCTACTACAGGGTGGAGCAGACACCTTGTGAGGTGTGACACCCTTGGTCATCATATGTGTAGAGTTACACAATGTCATGGGATTGTCCAGGGCACATTCCACAGATATACCTACATGGACCTGGCTGACAATCATACCACCTTCAGTTGCTATGCTCGACACCTGTGAGGTCACTACCACATATGCTCTGACTGGGTTCACATAGAGGTGGGGTTTACTCAACATACACACATTGCCGACATACAGGCTGACAGGTCCAGTGAGGACATCTCCACACCCTCCACCACATGTGTGGTGGAGGGTGTGGAGATGTCTGTACCAGCGGTTTGTGGTCACCAAATGTTCTGTGACACAGGTGGGACATGCTCTCCAGGGTAGTGTGAATAGCATCCATGAGACCAGATGGTGAGCCCGCTGTGTACCCACTATCTCATTTGGGATTAGGACCCACAGTTAGGACAGCTATTTCTTTATAGCCTCACCTCAGGTAGGGTGCCCAGGTTGTATCACATGACAACTGTATTCCCACATCACAGGGCCAATGCCTCCACTGAGGCTGGTTATTACTGTCCCAGTACCCTGAGGAGACCTATCTGCATAGACATGGGGTGGGATCATACTGCGGTTCGTACATGACTGCATAGGGGACATACATACTTCGCATCCAACATGGTTTGTCTTGTTCAGGGGCGGTTCATGCCTTTAAAACATGGTTGACATTTTCGGGACGGTCACCCAGCCCATTGCTGGGGGTGTTGCAGTCCATACAGCCTACCTCGTCCTGGCAAAGGGCTTCATAACATTACCCCCCTCAGGTAACGTTAATAAAACCATTGGCTGGGATGTGAACATGTACTTCACAGATTGTGTTGTTAACTGTCTATGTGACACAACCCACATGGTCATAGTTGCTGGCTGCATGTCAGACCAACTGCCTGTCACAAGTGGTGTCCCATGGTGCCATTCCGTGGGTGCACCCCTGTCATACATCTACATTTCCACGGTACAGGCACACACAGGGGTGTTATGGGTAACATTGTTTGTAGATGCTTGCAGAACAGATGCCATACTGGGACGGACATCTGACACAGATATCCTTCGAAGGGGCCTCCCGGATATGCATATCTGCTGTCAGGGACATGTCCCACAGCTAACTGGTACGTAATGCAAAGTCATACCTGTCGAGGAGTAGTAGGTCACCCCTGTCCAGCGTATAGGTGGCTGTCCACACAGCACAGGGGTGACTACCAGGGATCAGGGGACAGAGTTTGTCGGTCACCTTTCATTCTACACACATTGCTATCGTGGTTCTGTGGGACTTCTACATTGCCCACCTGTATGTGCAGGGAGTCACATCTGACTTCACAGCCCGACACATACACACGGTCACTATATAGCATAGAACTTCACTTATTTGCCTAAGTATGAGCTTACTGTTGTGGCAGTTTGGTAGCTTATTCTGTTTCTTGGGACATTTAGGTATTTCAGTTACGGAAATGAACGATTCAGGCTACAATTACATTAAATACGGGAAATCATTATGACCTACAATCTTAGCACACTTCCCGTTTTTAATGCTTTATTTCGGAACACGTATGCCAATACAGGGACTGCCCTCGCAGTGGGACGGTTGGTGACCTTAGTCGCTACTCCTATGTCGGTGCGGCGTGCTGACATGTTGCTGTACACCTCTGACTATGCACACTCACAGTACATTGCTGCACGGACATGGTATTACGCGTATCCTTTGTTCCTTGGACAGGTACATTTCGGCCGTGGGTTTTATTTGCTTCTCTGTTTAGTTGGGACGGGTACTTTGTTGCATACTCTGGACATTTCATTCTGCACGGCCATGGCTGCAGCCATTTCTATTCTGGGCGGACTATGGCAGCCAGCACGTTAGGTTGCTCTTCGCCTGCCTGCTTAAACACGCTACTGACGATCCTACTTGGGCTCGCCACGACACCACGCACATGCCTGTGGTTACGGTGCACTCTCATTAATATGCATATGGCGCTATCTGCGCCGGGTTATGCAATGCACCGCCAAGAGCCTTACGCCGCCTTTGCGCCGAGCTTCATGAATCCCGGGGTCTATCTATTTTTGAATAAGTTTTATATCTGTTAGAAAAAAAGGTGTATGGTAATGATTTTGAGTCTATCTGATTATTAATATCATTCAAATGATAAGAATTAACAAAATCCTTTAAATGTTTTGCATTAGATGTAATTTTCCTTTTTCTTAAAGTAGTAGTATCTTTTTCATGTAGGATACAATTAAGTCACCTGCTAAAATAATATCTCCTATAGAGAATGATATGATCTTATTAAGATGGTATTTCACTGTATTAATACCAATTCCTGTTATCCAATATACATTGTTTAATGTATATGTCTTTCCATTAATTTGTATTGTAACCATACAAAACATTCCTTTATCATCTTCATAAGACTTAATAGTTTTAGGTATGGGCATACTTTTATTCCATAAAATAGCCACTCCTCTTTTTTTCTGAGTGTGCTCTGAACTAACTAATACTGTATATTTATTAGTGGCTAATTTATCAATATCCTTTTTCAGGAGATGTGTTTCTTGAAGGAATACTAAGTTGGCCTTATGTAAATTAATGTATCTCATTAAGCTTGCCTTTTACATGGATTATTCAGTCCATTAATGTTTAAAGAAATTCCTTTTAGAGAAGTCATTTGGCATTTTTAAAACATATAAAACTTATAATCAGAATAACAATTAACAAAATAAGTAATGTTATACCTCCTCCTTTAGGTGTACCTTTAAATATAGCTGTATTTATTGAAACTCTTATGGGATTTTGTATAAGCTTTGTTTTTGTTTGTAGTGACAATGAGTTTATAAAATGTATTGTGGATGTCAGAACTATATACAAACAACAGTAAACAGAAGAAAATAATATAAGGATTAAACCTTGCACCCAGCCTGGAGTTAAAAACTTCAACTTTGAGTAGCACATACCACTCAAGTTAACCCCCTACCCTAAGCAGCAGTACCTCAGCTGCCACCTTATCAATTTAATACTGGTTATTATTAACTAAAGTTAACCTCTTTCAATTAGATTATCTAGTAAGACAAAGCTAAGCATTTGATAAATCAGCATCATATATACAAATAGGAACTTTTATAAACAATTCATACTACTATGTACATCTATTTAGTATAATACATTTATAATCAAATAGCATTCAAATAAACTTGATATTGGGAACCGGGAAGAGAGAGAGAAAGAAAAGAAGAGAGAGGGAGAGAGAGAGAAAAAAAAAAAGGGGGGCATATCTACATATTAATTTATTCATAGTTTGTAAAAATAGGTTCTTATGTTCATTTAGAGTCAATAACTTATGCTATTATGGTTCAGACATTACATATATTAGGATATTCCTATTTTCTGTCATAAAAATGCAGTTAACAGCTTCTAAAAGACTTTAAATTACTTACATCAAAGCTTTTTTCTCATACTTATTATTGCCAGTTAAATAAAATATTAATGTTCATAAATATGGTTACAAATCATACTGCATAGCTATGTAAATTCCCAGATATGCTCAAATCATTGTGAAGAAAGCCATCTGTATTTTATACATCTGAACTGCTGCTTTAAAATATGTCACATGACAACTTCTTCTAAGATAAAATCATAATGATATTTATGCTTGTCAGTTAGGTAAGTCAAATGAATTGTAGTATTATATATGTTTAAATCATAAGTATTTACATACATTAATATATTGCAGTCATGTAAACTTTCAAAAACATATGTGTATATATGTTTTACTTTCTATGCCTTCTAAAATATCACAATTGCTTACTATGGGATACTGAATCATTTAAATCATTATAACTTTCATATTTTATAAATTATAACATGAATAAGTAAGTAGTTTTAAAAAATAACTCACATTTAAATGTTATAGAGTTCATTTTTCATCGCAGAGTCGCATTTGCAGCAGTTCTACTTCCTGGTAGAATGTTCTTCTTGAATCCGCGATGTGTCAGTGTGAATTCAGGGGTCAAAGTTCAAAATGACTGCATTCAGCTTCTCTGCGTGAATTCTGAGTGTTGAAGCTTTTAAAACAACTCGAGAACACTATTTACGAGGTAACCCACATCCCAAATTGTCTCCCTTAACATTCTGGTGTGAATTTTAATAAGTGCAGGTGACTGACATTCATTTAGCAATACAAATGAAACTAAACGAGTAAAACCTTTGCAAAGTATTTTACAAGTTATTACAGTCTCTATGACAGAGAAACTAAGCCCACAGTTATTAATATATAATACAACTATTTTTTTATGCCCTGATTCAATTTTTTATACAAATCTTATTATATACATTTATCAGTTTTATCAAAAGCATGTAAATGTACTTATATGAAAGAAAAAGAGAGAGAAAAGAAAAGAAAGAGAGTAGAAAATAAAAAGAGAGTGAGAGAAGAAAAAGAAAAGATAAAAAAGGAAGCTATAAAAAGTATCTACAGTGGAATATTACTTGCTGTTTATATTAATAAAGATAGATATGAAACATATTATTTACTACTATTTAGTTCTAATTATTAGTAATTAAATCATGACAGATTATTTGCAAACAAGTATAAGCAATAGAATCATGGCAAAATAATTAGCAACAATATTTAAACAGCATATATACTTTTTTTTAAAAAGAATTAATAAGTTATTATTCCACTTATCATATTTTCATCATAGTTCTCTCCCTGCCCTCCCCCACCCCTTACTGAATGCATAATCTAAAAAGAATGTCATTATTTAAAACAAGAAGAGAGAAAGAAAAAAAAAATGTATCAAATTACTAACCTTGGGTCTCTTTATCACAAAGAGAAACAAGTTGATTGAGAGCTTGTTATTTGTTCCTCAGATATTTTGACTATTTATGAAACAAAACCAGTTCTTTGTACACAGAAAATAACTTTGATTAAATCTTTTTCAGAATATTTGTGGCTTTCTGGAGCTGCAGTAACTGTATTTAAAGAGATTAATAGTGAAGAAAAAAGAGAGAGAGAAAAAGAAAAACATAGAACAAGTCATTTGTTTTTAGTCTTTTTCTTCTCTGAAGTCTTCCAAGAAGCTTCTGTTGCCAACCTCTTTAATGAAGGACTAGCCCATTCCATTTCCTCTATTTTATCCAAAATCTTATTTTTTTGATATACAGCAATGCAGAGTCTAAGTCTTCAAAAATTCTAGGGCCATCAGGTAGAAAGATTTTTAGTTTGGCAGGAAACAGAAGGTAGGTTTTAAACTGTGCTTTCTTAAGCTCTCTTATTAATGTCAGAAAACTTTTCTTTTAGCTATTACCAAGGAAGAATAGTCATTGTCAAAACGCACAGTTGCCTCATTAATTTTAACAGGTGCTTTAGCCCATGCAGATTTAAGTACCATCTCTTTGTCATAGGATGATAGAAATCTAACTATAACTGATTTAGGATACTTTTTGTTAGAGTTAAAATTAGATATGGATCTATGGGCTCTTTCAATACCAAAGTAAAATGCTTCTGGCAAGTCTAAAGTTTTGGGAAGCCATGTATTTAAAAAAGAAGTAATATTGTTACCTTCTATATTTTCTGGCAGTCCAAAAATCCTAATATTATTGCACCTAGATCTATTTTCCAGGTCATCAAGTTTAGTTTGTAGATGTGTGTTCTGCTTCAGCAAAAACTCAATGTTAATTTCTTCTTCTTGGATTCTATTCTCCATGTCATTAACAGTCTCTTCTATGCCTGTAATCTGAGTCTTCTGTTGTTGCAAGTCTAGATGTAACAAATCTATTTGTTTTGTAGTTTTTTCTATGAAGTTATCAGTTTTAGTATCCAGTTTGTCCATTTTGGTAGTAAGTTGCTGAATTGTAGATATCAGAGACTGAAGCTCTTTCTTGATGCTGGAATCTTGAGAACTTGTCTTACTGGAACTCATTTCAAACAGAGGAGCTGACTGAGAAATTTCCAAAGTGTTTTCTGACAGGAATATTATTGAAATTTTCTTTCTTTTTTAGATATTATTCAAGAAACAGATATTCCAAACGTATTTAGAAAGAAAATTACTTCATAAATTAATTTTTAAAGTAATTATTTCCTGTCAGTGCTGTGAAATTGGTGGAGCTGAAGAAATCTGCTGCTATCCTGTGTTCATCCTTGGCCACGCCGCCTTCATACGTTATTGAGCATTTATTTACATCCTTTGCACCTCATCAGTCTTCCTAAAGTAAATGAATGAATACATAAATACAATTCCCTATACTTAACCTACTGTGTAAGAAAACACACACACACACACACACACACACACACACACACACACACACACACACACACACACACACACACACACACACACACACACACCTCTTTTTATCAAGAATCGGTAAAATGACAAAAAAAAGGAGAGAAAAGACCCCAAATTGTTGACAATGTTTAAATATCTAACAATAAAATGTAGGAAACTCTAACGCCTGGCATAACTGACTGAATCCATAATGAGTTACAAAAATGTAAGATTTTTATGATGGGCATGAAAAAATGTGAAGCAAAATCAGGGGTATTATTCAAAATCAAGGGCAACTGAGATGTACACTGCCTGCACACAAGCCCCACACTCACTAAGACACCTGATATGACTTCACAACAGAAATCCACCCTTAATTTAAAAAAGTAAAATAAAATAAAATAAAAAATTGAAACAAGTACCGCTGCTTTTCATTAATTTCAGTGTAAAAAGTAATATCTTACTACACATATAATAAATGCATACTGAAATTCTCCAAGAATACACTTCTACAAAATCTTAGTCCATTCACCAAAAATAATTTGAGTAATTAAAAATAAATCATTAATTTAATAATGATCAGATCATTGAAACAATCCAAAATGGACATTACCAGCAAATCAGATCCTGAAATTGCAAATCTAAATTAAACTAAATAAAACCTAACAAAACTAAATTTTCTGTCTCATAATTCCAGATAAAATAATAAGATCTCAGTTACCCTACCAAACACCTAAAATGCCCCAATATATTGTTTTCTCAGAAACTAAACTAGAAAACCACCAATAGGGCATCCCATTCATAAAATCCACATAAACCCGTGGAAGTCCTTCTCACTTGAAGCTTAGCAGTTAAGGCAACCCACTATCATCGATTGGAAACACCATTTTAACCTAAAAATACAAAAATAAGAATGTGTAAATGCTGAATGTTGGCACATGATGGATTATGGAGGTAGATGCAGTTATGTGGGATAAATATGGGTGACCAGTAATCTGAAAACCCAGAAGAGACATATGAGACATCTGCCAAGTACAAATTACAGAAAATATGAGACAGTTTGCAAATGCGAATTATGAGATCAATTCTGCAGTGTATTTAAATTACACAAAGCTTAGCAAACAGTAAAGGGAGTTAAATAACTAGACAACTGGTTTAAAACATAACAGCGCCATGCACATTTAGAGCTGTAAACATTTACCATATTATACAAGTTTATCATAATATCACAACAACACATCTCTAACCATTCCAAAAGCTCCAAAAGACCCATCCAATGCCTTCTCCTTCAACTTTGTAAAAAGCAGCACCATAAACTTAATCTCTTGCTGCTGAGTACCTACCTTCTGAATATCTCAAGACAGCTGCCGATGCTATTTCCTGTCCAGTCTTCATTTTGATCAATCGCTCCATAATTGAACAGAATGTTCCCAAAATCTGGAGAATAGCTTATGTCAGTCTACTTCATAAAGGGGGGACCTGTACAGAACTTTCAAGTTTTGGGTCAATAATAATCTTACCTCCACAATCAAACATCTTAGAAAAATGCAGTCATTCCCAGTTCCTGAACTATTTGCTATCAAACAACCTTCTAATTCACAACATGCTTTCCGACACCACAGTACCACTACAGCTCTCCTAACCATCACAAACACCAGCAACCAATATTGAAATAGTGGTTATCTTGTCTCCTGCACATTCCTACACATGTCCAAAGAATTCCATACTGTCTCCCACAAAAGCTACTTAATGAGTTCTCATCCCTTAATTTAACCATACAGCCCTCACATGGTTTCATAATTATATATCTAGATGTAAAATGGCAACATGATTTATTCACTCTACTATCTGTTCCACTTGATGTTCCACAAGGCTCTATCTTGGCTCCGCTCCTATTTATCATCATCATCATCAACAAGCTCCACACTGCCACCCACCTACCTACAATCATACAGTATGCAGATGATTCTGCTATCATCTGTTCTGTCCTGCCCCACTCTCTAAATTCCTAGAAATAACTCAGCTTTCCTACAGTAGTAGAATCTTGGCTCGCTGACACTCAATTAATTCTTAATCCCATCAAAACTAAACTTATGATTTGTTTTCAAGTAACAAAACCTCACACCTGCATTCCCCTTTTCAGATATATTCTGCTAACAATTCGAAGATATAACCTGTACTACACACTAAACTACTAGGGGTTACAATTGATAATGACATGAGATTTGATAAACACTTGTCTCTAATTATAAAAAGTCCATATTAAAGTAGGTTCACTTAACAGAATTAAGCCTTACCTCACCAACTGCACAAGACGCCTATTGCTAGGACTCATCTACCCTCTGCTCTTCTTCATGCCTCTCCTATTTTCACCAACCTAAAGAAAACAGATGTAACAAAACTAGATGCTTGTTACAATAAGATTGTCAGATTTGCTACCATTTCACTATAGATCCCATCACTGTACTGTCTTCGTCAATTAAATTGGCTTGAGTTACCCAATTGCCTAACTCTCGCCCAGCTTTCAATGGCCCATAGCATAATATACCAACCTGACAAGTGTCCAGCACGCCGTGATCTACTTCAGCCTAAATCTAACAGGAGGCACTTGAGACCCCCACCCCCAGCACATCCTAACCACTACCAATCTCTCAAAGTTCAAAATGCTTCTAAAGTGTCATTTATCTAATTCTTGGCTCTGCTTTTGTCTAACTCCTGACTCACTTTTATTTCCCCTTGTCTAACTCCTGGGTAACATCCAGCTGTATTGATTTTCTCATACATACCGTCTTTCCCTCTCTACAGATGTTTTCTGTCTACTTGATATATGTCTGACTTATCTCACCTACAAACTCACCATAAGTATCATCTCACTTTTTCTCTCTAGATACTCTGTTCATCTTTTTCACCCTCACTCTAAGTATCTCTTTGCTCTCTCAAATTCCTCACCTGCACCTTTTATAGTTTTTTTGCTCATTACAAATAGTTTACGTAGTCTCTTCTACCTTATTTCATTATTAGAAAATGTATTTACACGTAACAATTTTTCATTTGTTACTATATTTAAGAAATGGTTATGTTCCTTTACATATGCTTACTTATCTTTATCTTTACAAATGTATTATGTATAATTTGTGTTTCTTCTGTTTATGTTACTATTGAATAAATTCCCAACCTATGTCATTTTTTTTGTTATTTGTACCTATTGGGGCTTTCCCCCCAGGCCACCACTGAAAATGGGCCTGGCTCAGATTATTCCAGTAAACAAATGTAAAATAAATAAATAACTAAATAACTAACTAAATAAATAAATAAATATTATAGAGATGTCTCAGTTTGCAATGATAGTATCCAAATACCTCTTGAGTCCAGCTTCTAAAATGAAAATCCATGCCATCTTTTCCAGGATGCTCCTTTTTTCACAGCCATTTAAAATTCAATTATTTTTTTGTGGATCTGTAAGAATAACTGTAAAAGGAAGATAGGCATGGTACTATGTGTGCTGCATAGAAATATGCATGCTATAGCAATAGACAGGTGCCATAATGGACTGATTCCAACTCCCAACACATGAATGCACTTCGGGTTTTTAGCATTGCTTGATATAGTTCATTAGTTGTAAAAGTGTAAACATTTATGTTTTTCTAAATGAGTCTTTTTCTCTTGATGTTATAACTGCCTGTAGTGTCCAGCTTATTAATTATACATGACTACAAACTTGGGAGCATTTTCCTTAAACACTCTCACACTGCCTCCCTTCACGCAATACTTAGCATTGTTCACAAACAAGGCAGTATACATTCCTTTTCACTTCAATATAAAAAATGCAGCACTTGGGCATTTGAACCCCCCCCCCCCCCCCCCACACACACACACAAATGAACAGCTTTATACATAGATGAGCAAAATCTGGAAATGGGAATAATAATAAAAAACAGTGCAGTCCTTGCAAAGAATGACCTTTCATTCAATAGCCGTATAGTCACAAAGCGTGTGCAGTTGTCACCTGGTCATCTGCAAGGTTGAGAGTAGTGGCAGAGAGGTAATTGTCTCCCTTTATACAACTGGTATGAGCCCAGTTACTACTGTACTCTCTTTTGTAACTTCACATGCCATCTGGGATAGTTGGAGAAGGTACAACGATTTTTCACAAAGAGGACTGATGGCCTTCAAGGCTTATCTTAAAGTGAATGTCTACAGCAATGCTCTGTCTTCCCTTTACCTAATTGCCTTCTTAGAGGATGCATACACCTTTTTGTCTGGATACATATGCTTACCTGAAGATAAAAAGATACTCCATGAAATCTGGCACATTTATATAACGATTTCCATGCCTATGGAATAAACTCATCTACTCAGTTAAACTCATCCCATCAATTTATACCTTTAGGGAGGCACTGGGTGACTGTATGGGCACCTGCAGTACCAACATGGAAGGCAGGAAATCATGCCTTGATGAAAAATAGGCCTTGGGCTTGTTCACCAAATATCTGAACACAAGTATCTTTGAACCAGTGCTTCCCTCTACAGAGTGAGAGCATGTCCACATCTGGTAGTTTTCCAGGCAGCCTTTCAAGGGTTTTCCCTTAAGCCGTTTCATTTTGCATACATGCCTAAAGTCCCAATAGTAGGG
Source organism: Protopterus annectens (assembly GCF_019279795.1). Taxonomy (NCBI): domain Eukaryota; kingdom Metazoa; phylum Chordata; order Ceratodontiformes; family Protopteridae; genus Protopterus; species Protopterus annectens. The sequence continues at coordinate 25,239,342 of NC_056745.1, forward strand.
CATGCAGTGGGTCAGTATGGAGGGGTATTACCTGTATTAGTAAAGGGTGCCATACGAAGCAGCTCTACTCCCTGCCCTTTTAGGCAGACATGTCTGTGCATCTCTGTTCTGTACTAAGGATTGCAGTCAGAGGACATACGCTAGGACTCGCATCCTCAACCTCCTTCTCAGAGATGCAAGCAAGCAGATTTCAAGTTGTTACTCCTTTCCTTTTCCAGCTGACACTGTTGGAGTTAACTGCACCCCCCTATTCCATGTATAATGACTGCACTCCTCTATTCCAGGTATAATGACTGCACCCCTCTATTCCAGGTATAATGACTGCACTCCTCTATTCCAGGTATAATGACTGCACCCCTCTATTTCAGGTATAATGACTGCACCCCTCTATTCCAGGTATAATGACTGTACCCCTCTATTCCAGGTATAATGACTGTGCCCCTCTATTCCAGGTATAATGACTGCGCCCGTCTATTCCACGTATAATGACTGCACCCCTCTATTCCAGGTATAATGACTGCACCCCTCTATTCCAGGTATAATGACTGCACCCCTCTATTTCAGGTATAATGACTGCACCCCTCTATTCCAGGTATAATGACTGCACTTCTTTATTCCAGGTTAATAAATGCACTTAACATGCTTTTGTGTCTCTATTTCATCTACTTAGGAAAACATAAACGTTCATAGGTAAATAATAGTTAAGCTTTCCTCGCAGACCATTTTAAGCCCAGATAATTTCACTTTTTATGCTCGAATTAACCTATCCCATTTCATTAGAGATTGGCTTTACCCATTACATGGTTGATACTTCTATATTACCCCTAATGAGAATAACTGCCATAGATAATTTGAGGGGACCCATACATGTGGTAAAGCATTTAGGAGCTGCATCTGTCCATTAGTAGTACAGGGGGCTGTCCTGGGGTAAATATTCTGTTTTCCATCTATAGATTTAAGTCGCACTTGATATGGACAGGGATAAACTTTGTTTTATGTGGATGGGGATGCCGTTCCAGAGGAGTGGTATCACCTGCTAGATATACCTGTCCCTCCAGACCATTCCTGTGATATTGCAGAAGAAGTTTAGATCCCTTGATTAAATATTTTTGATGCTAGTTGATTTGATGATGTACAGAAAATCCATCACTATTGAGTCAAAGGATGCCTTGTATGCCACACAAAGGTCACTTCTTAGCAGTCTGCAGGATACTGAGTATAGTGACTGAGCTTTAAGTAATTTCACATAGGATATGTTGTTTAGGCCTTGTATCCTTTTAATAAGGTATCTCTGTGGGTGTTCCAGTTGCTGCATTTGTCTGGACAAATAATCAACACCCTGTTTCATATATAAGGGAAATGAACTCCTAACGATTGGAAAATTGTCTGCTTGAGCTACCAAAAAGAGAAAGACCGTGGTTTATGCACTGTATATTTTGAGCAAGAAAGTTCATGTGGGTTTTCTGAAATCTGGAATTTATGCACATACCTTTTTCTCTTCACCAATACCAGCATCTCTGTAGTGAAAAATTATTTGTTTGACTACTGAAACGAATAAAAAAAGATATATACCTAATTTGGTCCATATTAGCTGTGGCAAGGAAATGTATAACTAGAAAGTGGAAGTCACCACAAGAACCTACTCTGGAAGAATTCTTGAGATTGATGGAAGAAACAGCAACATTAGAAATCAATGTGAAAGAACTGAGAATCTCTCCTAAAACATGGATAAACAATCCTTGGGAAAAAAAAATCTTGCTCTAATTGAGACACTAAAATTGAACTCAAACTAATTAAATGTGTAACTTTATACTTTACTGACTAAATATTATAATATTTTTTCTCTTATTTTGTATTATTAACTTTTTCTTTTTCTATTATTTTAATGATATTTGTTCAGGTCAGTTGTACATAGTGTATATAAAGGTTTATAATACTTGTTTTCACTGATGATTGTAATGTTAAATATCATTATATTTGGAAAATAATAAAAATTATTTGAGAAAAAAAGAAAGGTTAAAAAAATATTTGTTTGGGCCAAATTAGAAGCCCACATCCTAGGCAGTACAGTATACTGTGGTGTACACCTTTACGTGAGCTAATACCTTGTTACAAGAGACATACTTCATGCAACACTTTTCTTTCTGTAAGAGTCAGAATATAAGAGCCCTCTTTGACTGGTAACATATTCATAATATCTGGCTTGAATTTTGAGTATCCTGACAAGCATCCTAATGTGTCATGGTGTCAGACGTGAAGAAATATATTCACAGAAATTAAATAAATGTATATTTTTGGAGAGTCTATATGCTCAGAATAAAAAGGTATAAGAAGCGACCAGTTAAGGATCAGCTTAACAACAGAAACAGAGCTTGTATAAAAATTGTAGCTATATGCAGAGTGAATGACATTGCATTTTCAGAGTTAAATGATTTAACTGAGAAAATATATTTTTGTAGGATATAAATCAAAGTAAAAGGCAAAATCAGAAATAAAATGAGAATATGTTGACCAGTGATGTTGCATCAAGAAAGAGAGCCATGAAGTGTGGTTGAAATATGGAGCAGATGACTTTTAACCCTCATATTCTACGTGTAGTAATAACCAGGAAATGAAAAAAATATATGTTTGATTGGTGTTGTAAAAGCTGTACTAGAAAGACTAATTTTCCAAAGATGTGGGCTCAGTCCTGGGCCCACTCCTGTTCGGTATCTACTTTTCAGAAGTACAAGCAAACACAGGAGGATTATGGCTGACAAAATTTGCAGATGACTGCAAACTGGGCGCCATAGTTGAGAACACATCTGACACAGATATCCTTCAGAAGGGTCTTATAGAAACGGATAACTGGTGCCAGAGCCATGGCCTAAAGTTAAACGCCAAAAAATGCATAGTCATACCCTTTGGGAAAAACAAGGTTACCCCTAGCTACCATATAGGCGGCAACCCACTAAGCACAGAAGAGGTTATCAGGGATCTGGGGACCCAGGTTGACAGTAACCTTTCGTTTGACACTCATGTTGCCAAAGTAGTTAGGAAGACCTTCTACATTGCCCACATGATCATGAAGGGATTCACATCTAGATCAAGGAGGTCATCGTCCCCCTGTACTCATCACTCATCAGACCAATGATTGAGTACAATGCCCCATTCAGAATGTATCTGACACAACACCTGCAGCAACTGGAAAGGCCCCAAAAGTTCCTCACCAAAAGGATAAAGGGTCTCAAAAATATGTCCTATGCTGCCCGACTGAAGGAACTCCAGCTCTATTCAGTCACTTACCGTCTGCTCAGAGGTGAGCTGTGCCTGACATACAAGGCCATGTCCAACCCAGAATTGATGAACATGCTTCACCTCAAAAAATCTAGATCCCTCAGAACTACAAGGGCGGGAGACTTAAACCTTGACACGGTTATTAATAGGACATGCTGGAGGGACAGATTCATCACCCAGAGACTCCCTATGCTGTGGAACAAAATCCCGGTACATGTGAGGCAGAGCACCTCGCTGGCTTTGTTCAAGAGAAATCTTGACCAATGGATGGGAGATCGCAGATATACCCCAGGGATTATCTCAGTGTCACTGCTTGACAGAGGCACAGCACAATAATGGGCATAGTATCCTCCAAACTGAATGGGTGGCGGAAGCCACAAAACTCTGGGCTAGGCTTATAAATGCACTTGGGCAGATAGCCTAGTATGAACCTATGAACCTATGAACCTATGAACCTATGAACCTATGTGGAAAAGAAATGGAAACGGTATTTAGAGTTTGTAAGCCGTTGAACACAAATATAAAAATGAGATGTGAGATTATTAAAGTAAAAAGGCAGAGACGTTTGTAAATTAATTAGAAACAGTGGGATAAGAGTAAAAGTCAGATTATAATAAATGCTGAGAAGTAATAAGCAAACATAGAATTTAAACTAGACACAGGTGCACAGTGTAATATTTAGTCTGAAAATATCCTTCCAGTGTTACAACTACAAGACACCGAAAATATACTGTTATGGCTATTGTTAACATATTTAGATCAGCAAGCCTTTCTGTGTTGGAGGGAAGCATTGTCGCTTATCAGTGAGAGTGATAAGCACTAGGTAGTCTATCTGCACAAGATCCAGGTACAGATTCTTACTTTTAGCACTTGCATTTGCTTATTCGTGCTCAGCACTTGTTCAGAACTTGTTGTTAGCACTAAATAAGCTACAAATTACTACAGCACTCAACCTTCCTCATTACCTAGAGGAAAACAGTTTTTGTACTTACTTTCCTCACTTGCTTAGAGAAAAACAGCTCTTATACTCACTTTCCCCACTTGTCTAGATGAAAGTAGTTTTTTATTCAGGCATGTCCAAGGGTCAGCTCCCAGTGTTCTCTCCTGTCTATCTGATGAATCTGGGCATATTGGGGCAATGTAGCAATTGCCTCATGTACACAGACAACCCTCTCCTCCTACCACCCAACACCACAACCTGTGAGAGATGCACTTATCTAGCCAAACTGGAGGTAAAGCTCTTTCTAACCATGACTGAACTTGACAGTCAAGAGGAGAAGGTAAACACTTGCACCACACCACACTCATCACATAGTCCCACTAAACCTACACTACCAAAATCCACACATAGAAACACAAAAACATTAATAGAGGCTCTCAATAATAGGTTCATAGGTTCATACTAGGCTATCTGCCCTAGGGCATTTATAAGCCTAGCCAGAGTGTGTTTGGCTTTCTCCACCCATTTTAAATTAATTTTGTTATGCCCTTTTTCAAGGTTAGTATGCTGTGCCTCTGTCTAACAGTGACACAGAAGTGATACCCGGGGTAAACCTATGATCTCCCATCCACTCATCGATTCCTCTTGAAGAGAGTCAATGAGGGACTCTGCCTAACCTGGACTGGGATTTTATTCCAGAGTGAAGGGAGCCTCTTGGTTATGAATCTGTCCCTCCAGCATGTCCTATTTATTTCAGTGCTGAGGTTCAAGTCTCTCGTGCGCGTAGCTCAATGGGATTTGGATTTTCTGAGGTGCAGCATGTCCATTAATTCTGGGTTGGACATGGCTTTATACATCAGGCACAGATCGTCTCTGAGCAGGCGGTATGCCACTGAGTAGAGATGGAGTTTCTTTAACTGGGCAGCATATGGCATCTGTTTGAGCCCTTTGATCCTCTTGGTGAGGTACTTTTGGGGTCTTTCCAGTTGCTGCAGGTGTCTGGTAAGGTACATCCCAAAAGGGGCATTGTACTCAATTATGGGCCTGATGAGGGATGAGTAAAGAGGCACGATGACCTCCCCTGATCTAGATGTGAATCCCTTCATGATTAGGTGGGCTATATAAAATGTTCTTCTAACCATTTTGGCCACGTGGTTGTCAAATGAGAGATTGCTATCAACTTGGGTCCCCAGGTCCCTAATTACTTCTTCTGTACTTAATGGATTACCACCTATGTGGTAATTTGTGGGCACTTTGTTTTTGCCAAAGGGGATGACTATAAACTTTTTGGCGTTTAGCTTGAGGCCATGGCTCTGGCACCAGTTGTCTGTTTCTATGAGGCCCTTTTGGAGGATGCTTGTGTTGGCTAGAGAGTTGATTATGGTGCCCAGTTTGCAGTCATCTGCGAACTTGGTCAGCCACAGTCCTTCCGTGTTGGCCTGTACCTCAGAGAAATATATACCGAACAAGAGAGGTCCCAGGACTGAGCCTTGTGGGATGCCACTTGTAACTGGTTTGGAGTCTGACATGGCTCCAGCAATTCTAACCATGTGGGTTCTGTCCTTGAGCCAGTTTGCAACCCATCTAGTGACATAGGGGTTTATATTTAAGCTGGTGAGCTTATCTATAATGTCCGAGTGGGGTATTGTATCGAAGGCTTTTGTGAGGTCCAGGTAGGCTGTGTGGACCACCTTCCCCTCGTCAATGGCCTTGGTGACTGCTTCAAAAAAATCGACCAGGTTTAAGAGGCAGGATCTGCCCTTAACAAAGCCGAACTGGGTAGGATCCAGTGTCTGTAGGTCCCCAGTATCTTTATTTATGAGGTCCATGATGATCCTTTCCATAGCTTTGCAGACCAAGCTAGTCAGGCTTATGGGGAGATAGTTTGCAGGATCTTTTGAGGCACCACCTTTGTGGAGAGGGACTACTGTTGCTGTACGCCACTCTTTGGGTACATATCCTGTAGTAAGGCTGAGATTGAACAATAGTTTTATGTTTGGGTTTAGCTCTTCTTGGAGTTCATGTAGGATGCAGCCCGGGACACTGTCTGGTCCCATTGATGCTGTGTTTTTTACTTTGGAGAAGGCGGCTCTTACCTGAGCATCTGAGATGTCAGGGGGGCAGCACTCTGTTGGGATAGATATTTGCCCTTTTGGTGGGGGGGTGGAGAAGTTTGCACTGAACCTGTCAGCTAGGATGTTGGCAATGTCTGTGGGTTTGGTGTATTTTTTGTCATTTTGGACTAATTCTGAGCATATCTGGGAATTCCCACCCAGGTTCCTAACATAACTAAAGAAAGCCTTGTGATTATCCCTAGTGTCCTGTGCAATTTTTCTCTCGAAGCTGGCCTTAGATGATTTTATGAGTGCCTGTAGTTTTTGCTAATACTGATCAGAGATGCCTTCCCTTTTTGGGATTTTGCTCTATCATGTAATAGCTTCCTCCTTCTATTGTATAGTTTGTTTATGGCTGGGGTCCACCAGACAGGACATCTGCCTTTGGAGGACTGGGTCTTGGTTTTATTTGGGATTGCATGATCCATGCATTCCTGAAGGTGTTCATAGAATGCGCTTATAAAGGATTCTGCGGTCTGGGCCGTATTTTTCACAGGCCCGGGGGCTTTGATGGATTCCACCTCGGTTTTAAGGAGTGTGAAATTTGCTTTAGAGAAGTTTTTCACTGTGGTTTTCTGGGCAGGGGGTGGGGTCGGGATGTGAATATCCAGTGAGATTAGTTTATGGTCTGATCTTACCAGTGAGGGATACACTTCTGGCCTGGAGCATAGAGTCCCCATGTTGGTGATAATCAGGTCCAGTATGTTTTCCCCTCTTGTGGGAGTGGTAACAAGTTGTTCCATAGCATTTGAGTTTATAAATTCTAGGAACCTTTGGGGTAGGGTGTTGGAGCTAGAGTAATGCTCCCAGTCTATGTTTGGGTAGTTGAAGTTGCCCAATATAATGGTGTTTGGAGAGACCTTCATATTTTCCAGTGTTCTCAGGAAGGCCGAGTGGGGTTCCTGGGTTTGGGAGGGTGGTCTGTAGCAGGCTATAAAATGGAAGGCAGTTTTACCCCCTGTTAGTTGCACATGGATAGTCTCTGATGCTTTGTGCTGTGCCACCAACCTGGAGGTGTGGGTATCTTTGACGAATATTGATACTCCCCCTCCTTTTGTGGTTCCGTCCAAGTTTTGGGGCCGAAAAGCATGGTATGAGGTATAACCTGGTAGTGCTGGGGTGCTCTTGGGAACCAGGTTTCTGTTATTGCACAGATATCGATGTTCTACATGCTAAGGAGAGTTTCAAGTGCGTGCATCTTGAGGTTTAGGCTTCTGGCGTTGAGTAGCATTACTCTTAGTTTCTTATCCCTTGTGATACCTATGGAGGTGGGTTTGTCTTTTGAGCCTTGCCTTAAAAAGGCACTATGGGGGTAGCAAGAGCCTTTGCCAATATCCAAAAGCCCAGTGGTGACAGGTGCAAGCCGTCCCTAGCGAAGCATCGTGGCTTGTCGAGCATGTCATCCCAGGCTGACAGGCATTGGATCCCCTTTGAATGACACCAATACTTAAGCCAATTGTTGATATTGATCATCTTGTCTTCATATTGTGGCATCATTCTTGGTGAGGGTAAGATGCTACTCAAGGTCAGGGTCATACCGGCCTGGGCTACATGCTTAGAGAGCTCCTCTATGTCTCTTTTCATGTAGTCCAAGGAGGTACATCTCAGGTCATTCACACCAGCATGGACAATGACTGAGTCATATTTGTACTTGCCTTGGAGTGACCTGAGTGCTTGTGTTATGTGGCGGATCCTAGCGCCCATCAGGCAGCTCACCATGACCTTCTCCTTGTTCAGCCTGGTGAACGGGACGTCAGTGTGCCTGACAATAGAGTCACCTATTACAAGTGTATCAGGTGTGTTGTTTAGCCTTAAGGGCTTTGACTGTTCAGCACACTGACTTTGTGAGCTATATATTGCACGAGTTTTGTTTTGGGGTAGCGGTTGCTTGGGTGTCTGCTTTGGAGGTCTCTGCTGCTTAGGCAGATTTTTATTTAGAGCCTCCGAGTAGGTTTTTGTATGTTTATGTGTTTGGTTTGCTGTCGTGGTAGGTCTATGTGAGACTGGAATTGTAGTGAGTGTGGTTTCCTTCTCCTCCTGACTGGTTACACCAGTACTGAGTTGAGAGAGCTTAGCCTCCAGTTTGGCTATATGGTTGCATCTCTCACATGTGTTGGAATTTTTTGGGAGGAGGAGAGGGTTGTCTGTGTACATGAGGCAGTTGTAACATTGCCTCAAGATTCCCTGATTCACCAGCTGGACCAGAGAGGAGATTGACGACCTTTGGACATGCTAGAATAGTATTGGGAATTCCTTTATAATTGAAAAAAAGGGCCAATGGGGAAACAAGGTACTCAAGGGGAGTTTGTGAGGGTGTAGTGCTTTTAATTTTTTAGTGCTGACTTAGTGAGCAAGTGCCAGGTAACTTAAATGCAATGTGTTACAGGTAACTTAAATGCAAAAATGACAAACAATAACTTTCTTTCAAGTGAAACAAGGAAATGAGTACAGTAAGCAATGCAGATATCACTAGGGATCCACAGAAGCGCTGAAAAGCCATGTTTTAGGTGAATTTAGCGTTTCAGGGAAATAACAAGCAAACAAACAACAAGCATACAAACAAAACTAGATTCAGCAGGCCTGGATCTAGTCTGTACTACAGCAAACAAGGTGTACTAATTTTAGTAAGAAACAGTTCAAATATGCAGGCACTATAAGCCTTTAACCAGAAATTCTCAGCTCAGCAGGGCAGAGTCCAGCCTTTCCTCCCACAAGAGTGCAGACCACGAACCTTCTTAATGTAAAATAACTTCTACATGTAGCAGTTCGTTGAAGTTTGTTTTTTGTCATTAAATTTTTTAAAACAAGAAGAAACGAAGGTTCTTTCGAGCTGTTTGCACTCTGTTTCTGTTTATTTGGTTTTTTGAGTGCCTTCCACGGAGGTTTTTAAGGATGTAAGCTTCCTGTCCTGCCACCACAGTACAGGCCACAAACCTTCCTAATGTAAAACAACTGGTCTGAAGCCCAAGTGCTTAATCCAAAAGACTTTGAATGATGGCTACACTTTAATCAAGTTACTACCAAGCAGTAATAAATACAATTGAATACTTTAAAGAATGCCTGGATTAATGCTCAAGTTATACAAACAAAACTTGATTCATCAGGCCTAGATCTAGTCTATGCTACAGCAAACAAGGTGTACCAATTTCAGTAAGAAGCAGTTCAAATATGCAGGCACTATAAGCCTTTAACCAGAAATTCCCAGCTCAGAAGGGCAGAGTCCAGCCTCTCCTCCCACAGGAGTGCAGACCACAAACCCTCTTAATGTAAAATAACTGGCTTGAAGCCCAAGTGCTTAAACCAGAACTAATACACTTTTAGAATAACAGACACTGAGTCTTCAATCAGCAGTTCCCAGCTTAGAAGGATGTAAGCTACCTGTCCTGCCACAACAGTGCAGACCACAAACCTTCTTAATGTAAAACTGGTCTGAAGCCCAGGTGCTTAAACTAAAAGGCTTAGAATGAGTTACACCAAGCAGTAATACATACAACTGAGTACTTTTAAGATGACACAAAAGCAAAATAAAGTAGGAAGAAACACAAATACAGTAAAAGCAGATACATTTTTTTTTTAGTGGAAAGAGAGAAAGGAGTAGCAGAAACTAAGCTGATTGGCCTTCTGAAATGCTCTACCTGTACTGGGTAGAATGAGGTAATGACACTAGACTGGGAGGAGGGTCCCAGATCAAATTTACACTAGGGGCAGGCAACTGCAAAGCCACCAACTATAAAAACACTATACCAACAGGGAGGGAGGGTGGGAAACAAACCCTTAGTGTGAAATGGCAGAACACTCGCAAATGAACTTCTTAGGTAACAGAGTTGAAACCTGAGACAGTTTTTAACAGATTTAATAATCTGCTAAAGGAACAGAGACCTTCAAAGAAGAAACACAAGCAAGCTCCACCCCCCCAACACAACCTAAATGACACATAGCCCACAGACTCAGTGTGCCACTCAACCTTAGCCCATAAGGCAAACCAACGTACCCAACACACTAGTCATAGGTGACTCTATAGTCAGCACACTGATGTCCCACTCACCAGGCTAAACAAGGAGAAGGTTACTGTCAGCTGCCTGTCAGGTGCCAGGATCTGCCACATAACTCACGCACTCAAGTCATTACACAACAAGTACAAATATGACTCTGTCATCGTCCATGTTGATGTGAATGACCTGAGATGTACCTCCCTGGACTATATGCAAAGAGACATGTAAGAGCTCTCTGATCTTGTAGCCCAGGCAGGTATGACCCTAGCCCTGAGTAGCATTCTGCCATCACCCAGAATTATACCGCAGTACAAGGACAAAATGGTTGATTCCAACATTTGGCTAAGCTTCTGGTGTCATTCTAAGGGGATCCAGTATCTGTCTGTCTGGGACGACATGGTTGACAGACCACGATGCTTTGCCAGAGATGGCCTGCACCTGTCACCCCTGGGATTCTGGATACTGGCTAAGGCTCTTGCTGCCCCATATAGTGTCTTTTTTAGGCAAGGTTCAAATGACAAATTCACCACTGTAACAGGAACAGGCAAGCAAAACTGAGAGTAATGCTACTCAATGTTAGAAGTCTAAATCTCAAACTGCCCTCCCTTGAAGCACTCCTTAAAATGGAGAACATCAATATCTGTGCAGTGACTGAGACCTGGTTCAAGGCTCCAGAGAGCACCCCTGCATTACCAGGCTATAACTCATACCACACTTTTTGGTCACCTGACCTGGACCGGAATGCCAAAAGGTGGAGGTGTGTCCATATTCATTAAGGATATCCACACCTCCAGGCTAGTTGCTCAGCATAATGCATCCGAGGTTACCCAAGTGCAACTAACTATGGGCAAACCTGCAATTCAAATTGTAGCCTGCTACAGATCTCCCAGCATGCCCTAGGATTCCCACTCCTCATTTCTTGATATATTGGAAAATATTAGGGTTCAACCAAATGCCCTAATAATGGGCGACTTCAACTACCCCACCATTAACTGGGAAAACTACTCGTGTACCAACTCCTTCACTCAACACTTTCTGGAATTCATAAATTCCAATGTTCTGGATCAACTTATCCACACCCCCACCAGAAGCAACAATATCCTAGATCTAGTCATTACCAACATGAGTGACCGGTGTTCCACACCTGAAGTCAACTCCTCATTGGTCAGATCTGACCATAAGCTAATTACCCTTGATATCCATATCCCACCCCCCCATTAAGGAAACCATGGTAAAAAAATGACTCCAAAGCCAACTTCATGCTTTTTAAGACAGAAGTGGTGAACTTCATGACCCCCATGGAGATGGACAATACAGTTACGACTGCTGAATCCTACACAAATTCACTGTATAAGCACTTATACGAGTGCATGGATCATGCTATCCCAAACAGAACCAAGACACTATCCTCCAAAAAAAGGAAGTCAATCTGGTGGTCCCCTGCCATAAACAAACTCTACAACAGAAGGAAGAAACTGTTGTAAAAGAGAGTAAAATTCCATGAGTGGTGGAGTTCCCTCGTCAGTCTCAGTAAGACGCTGAGATTCCTTATAAGATCCTCCAAAGCTAGCTACAAAAACAAAATCACCACTGATTCTAGGGACAACCACAAGGCATTCTATAGCTATGTCAAAAATCTCAATGGCAACACTCAGATCTACTCTGAGTTACAGCACAACGGCAAGAAAATTACAGAACCAACTGATATTGCCAAAGTCCAGGCAGATAGGTTCAGTGCTAACTTTACCCCCCTCTCACCCCATAAAGGGCCCATATTTATGCAGGAAGAATACAGTCACTGTAATCACAACTATGCAGGTAAAAGCTTCACTCTCTAAAGCCAAAAACACAGCATCCATGGGACTGGACAATATCTCAGGCTGCATTTTACATGAACTTCAGAACGAACAGGCTCCCCACCTAAGCACCATATTCAGTCATAGTCTCTCATCAGGCTTTTGAGCCCACTGAATGGCGCACAGCAAAAGTTATCCCACTCCACAAAGGAGGATCCACCACTGATCCCAAGAACTATCGCCCTACTAGCCTGACGAGCCTACTCTGTAAGGGCATGGAACGTATCATCATCGAACTCATAAACAAAGATATTGGTAACCTCCAAACTCTGGATCCCACCCAGTTCGGGTTTATGAAAGACAGACCATGCCTCCTGAACCTGAC
>NC_056745.1:25252344-25277797 GCF_019279795.1 Protopterus annectens
AGTGACATGTTTAAGCCAGAGCATTCTCAAGTTTCCCTTTTTAATAGCATACAGATGTTCATATATTCTGTCCTGCAATCGTTGGTTTCCCTCACGTAGGAATGCAGGACATTATTATTTCATAGTCAAATACACCACCATACGTGGTGCAGTTAGTTCTGTGTTTCAAATAATAAATTCTTTCAGCTATAGTGAATTTATTTGTCTCCAAAATGGTGTTACATCTATTGCAATTTTGACATTTAAATGTGCCAGGTGTTTTAACAAACCTAACCACAGGTCTTTCAAGTAGGAAAGGCAACAGCTTGAAAAAGCTACTTGAAAGACCTGTGGTTAGGTTTGTTAAAACACCTAACACATTAAATAATCAAATTAGCACCTGTTGAACAAACAAGTCACTATAAATAAATAATTTGTTTTTAATCAGCATCAGCTGTCATTTTAAAGAGTATTTAAGGAGTGTTAAAATTCTTTTACAACATTCTGAGGAAGTCTACTAACACTAGTGAGCGGCGCTTCATTTATTAAAGTGTTCTTGCCAACGTTTACTTTACAGTGGACTTTTTTCTCTTGGTGCTTACTACATTTTGTGACTTGGTGTGCTTCTTCGTTTTTTACCACTTTCTTGTTTCGATTGTGTAATTAGTATTATGGCGTCACGCACACTAAGGAGCGAAGGTAGTTTTTCACCTGAATCAACTCCGACCATTCTAAGGGGCTGTGATAGTGCTGCCATAGCAGCACCAGCTGGAAACACTGAAGGGTTGGCGTGTAACACCTTGTTCGATTCATTACTTTTGCGTATGGACTCACTATGTGCTAGGCTTGACAAAATTGATTCACAGCAACAGGAAATGAATAACCTGTTTGCTGTGATGAACAAACCCTCTTTACTGACTCAGTCTACAAACTTGATGCCGTTGGTGGAAGGAATACCCATTAATTTACACGGCACTAACGGAAGAGTACTTTATTCCATTCCGAACACATCAGTTGAGGCTCGGATAGGTTCTATCAATGAAGGTAACACAAGGGAGACTACCAGCATCACCGAGCCGAATACCGTTGCAACGTCTTCTGATGTTGATACTGTGACTAATGAGTGTGTCCGCGTACCAGCGGGTGGAACTAATGGTGCTACATCCCGCGAAGAGGGAGGACCGCCAGAAGGGGTAAATAGAAACGCCGGAAATATGAATACTGTGTCTGGATTAAATCGTTGGTTATCTGAAAACTTTTCATTTCAACGGCAGGATTTAAATGCGAACAACAGGGACGCTAACAACTTTGCCAGTCATCAAGAGGTAAATTCTCAACCTGATATAGTACTTAAACTTCAACAATTTGATAAACTTTTAGTAAAAGCTAAAAAACTACAACTGGAAATTAATTATTTTAATGAATGTTTAGCTTGCAATGTCATCCCTAAAGGACTGCGGTATTATCAATACCCTACGGGGTTGGTTAATAACTCAGATTTTCATAAAGAGTTGCTCCAATTTTTTGAACGGAATGGGGTTGAGTTACTAAAAATAATGATTAAACACTACACTGTATGGTTGAGTGATTTGAACAACGAAATAATGGTGTTGGATTCGACTATTAAAATTAACACTGAGTTTGAAAGATACAAATTTGAATATGAACGATGTTTCAACAGTGTTAACCAATACTTGGGGAAACTCAGGTTAAATAAAATCAAAAAATTGGAAAGAGATTGCTTGGCTTATGAAAATGGAACTGCCTACCCTTTGCCCCCTATTTCACAAGCGTGGCACCACCCAGTCCTTAATAGTGACGACCAGTTACTAGTGGGTCAGAAAGACACTGGTGTGAATTTACCCAATGTTAGGCTACAAAACCATTCTGGGGTGGCTAATTATGAGTCCACCAACAGTGTTGCACCTGTGTTAAGAAGAAGCGAACGTTTGCAGAATCGTAACAATTCCAATAGGGCAAAAGTGCCTAATGGACAGCAGACAAATGCTAATAATTACAACCAGGTTTTTTACGAGGGTTATCAACAGGGGGCTATACCGAAACAGAAAAACAGAGTTTATTACAACAAAATGAGGGGGCCAAGGACAACGTGAATTGTGAAGCTGAATCCATTACCCCGAGATTGAATGTTAGCCCACTCACTGTTTTGACAGAGACAGTTTCCTTATCTATCAATGAGCAGATATGTACTAGACAACCTTTGCTGGCTCCTTTAACTTCAGTTAATGGATGTGAAGAAACAGGTCTTGATATGGACATGAGTGTCGCTACTTTTAGTAATTTTGAACAGATGGTTATTGATCACGATGTACGTAGAACTAGTGTTGATGTGAGTTTTAATTGTGACTTGGACTTCATTACGTTGATAGATACGGACAACATTGATGACCAAGTGCTTTTGATGAAAGAGCCTGATATCATATTGAATGGGACGGGTGACTTCAAAATTTATAATTTCTCATCTGTCAATCTGCCTGAAAACTTTATAGAACTATTAGCTAAAGGATATACATATGTCCCTAAGAATAAAATGGATTTAGTGAATACAACGATTGACATTAAATTGTTTTCTAGAAAATTAAATTTCAACTTGATGATGGGAGGGTATGAAGGGAACAATATTAACGAAAACCCTTTTTGGGTACCTAGTACCTTTAACCCCCCCTTACATCCGCTCATCCATCTTTTTGAAACCATGTGTGAACTAGATTTAAGACATTATGTGCTACATCCTAACAACGTGCTAAACCAGGGTAAGGAGAGTGAGTTGATGGAATTTGTTCGTATTCACAATTTACGTGTATGTAAACCGGACAAAGGTGGGGGAGCTGTGATTTTTGATCAAACTGATTATACCAACAGGATGAGCTCTTTGATTAGTAACTCATCATACCAGTTAAGTTCAAGATCTGAAACAAACAAAGCTTACTCTAGTATTAAAGGTAGTATTGAGGACATGTACATTGAAGGTAGACTACATGAGCAACAATACCATTACATGTTGGTCTCCTACCCTAGGTACCCCAAAATCTTCGGTATACCTAAAATCCACAAAAATGTAACCAATCCACCTATGCGCCCCCTTGTGGATAGTCGGGGGTCACCAACGTACACCTGTGCGAAGGTAGTAGATTGCATCCTTAAAAAATATCTGGTGGATGAAGTTCAAATTTGCAAAGACTCCTGGTCATTTTTGGAGAAAATTAATACCTTAAACTTTGACATCTACTGTAATTTTTTAACGGTGGATGTCAAAGATTTATACACCTGTATACCTCACTCTATAGCTACTGATTGGGTTGCAGCTTTGCTTAAGAAGAAAAATGCTCCATCTATAGATATTTCCTTGACCATTGAATTGTTGGAAATAATTCTGTATAACAACTTTTTCACACTGGGGGATAATTTTTACTTGCAGAAAGTAGGAATAGCCATGGGCTCCCCATGTGGAGCAAGCGTGGCCAACATGGTGATGGCATTTTGGGAGGGCGAATATGTGTTTAAAAACAGTAGATTAATGAACAATATTCGCTTTTATACGAGATACCTTGACGATATTTTTATAATATTGGAAGGGGATGAAGTACTTGCTGAGGAAGTAGTGCAAATATTAAATTCCATCACAAATTTCTTAGAATTCACATTCTCCTTTAGTAGTATGGCAATTGCTTACCTTGATGTCTGGTTAGTGAAGAATATTGAATTGAGGGCCTTTGTATCTACTATACATAGGAAGGCCACATATTCTAACTCACTACTGCACTATACAAGTTGCCACCCGAACTTCCAGAAGAGATCTGTTGTAAAAGGGCAACTTGTGAGAGCTGCCCGTATTGTGAGCTTAGATGCAGATTTTAGGGAGGAATGTGATCATCTAAAATCTATGTTCACATTGAGGGGGTATCCATCAGCTTTGATTGATTCACTTATAAAGGAAGTATCTAGGAAAAGAAATTTGGGGGTTTTTAAACCCTTACTTAATAATATTGAGGTATCACCTCGAATGGACGAAGGTGACAACCCTACTATTGAATCATTAATGTCCCCTAACAACGTGTCACTTGACAGTGAAGTTGTGACTAGATACACTTACCCTAGGTTGATTTTGACATTTAATATTGACAGTTATAGGATAGTGGACCTTATCAGGAAGAACTGGGAGTTGTTTAAAACAGACCCCTTGTTGTATAACAAGTTGGGGCCTAGACCAGAAATTACCTTTAGGAAAGGCAACAACTTGAAAAAGCTACTTGAAAGACCTGTGGTTAGGTTTGTTAAAACACCTGGCACATTTAAATGTCAAAATTGCAATAGATGTAACACCATTTTGGAGACAAATAAATTCACTATAGCTGAAAGAATTTATTATTTAAAACACAGAACTAACTGCAATTCACATATGGTGGTGTATTTGGCTATGTGTCAACAATGTCCTGCATTCTACGTAGGGAAAACCGAACGTAGATTGCAGGACAGCATATATGAACATCTGTATGCTATTAAAAAAGGGAAACTTGAGAATGCTCTGGCGAAACATGTGTCACTTTACAAAGAACACAACTTTAGATTTTTAGTAATTGACCAAGTTTTAAATATTGGGCAAAGTGTTCCCTGTAATTTAATGTTAGAAGAAAAGGAACTAATGTGGCAAATAAGATTGCATTCTTATTCATTCCCAGGACTTAATGATTTGTGTTCGATTAATTGTCTTTTAAAACTTAGGAACCTGAGACGATGAAATGGGCTAACTATATAGTACCATACAAAAAGAAGTGAATATCTTAAAGTTAATTTTGTTTCTTTAAAATTTTTTACATACTATATTAGCGTTTTCACAAAAGAGGGTTTGTTATTTATGCTATGGTAAGTGATAAGTCAACCACTAAGCAATTTTAACTGTACAATTATTATTTTATGTTATTATTATGATGCACTGATTTCATTGTATTTGTTATTGTTTAACTACTTGGGGATTAATTTGTTTTTAATCAGCATCAGCTGTCATTTTAAAGGGTATTTAAGGAGTGTTAAAATTCTTTTACAACATTCTGAGGAAGTCTACTAACACTAGTAGACGAAAAGCGCTTCATTTATTAAAGTGTTCTTGCCAACGTTTACTTTACAGTGGACTTTTTTCTCTTGGTGCTTACTACATTTTGTGACTTGGTGTGCTTCTTTGTTTTTTACCAGTTTCTTGTTTCGATTGTGAAATTTCTAATGTTACAAGAACAAAACTTAAAAGGTGTCCCTATTTATATGCCTTTATTTCCTCGTTGTTTTGGCTTTGTCCAGATTTCTTGCACTATGAGGTTGAGAGGTATGAATTTATGTAGACAGATAGATAGATCTATTTCTCTCACCACATACAAAGTATATATTGCTTTTAGACCAGGAAATGAAGATTTATGTATGTATGTATGTGTATCTGTCTATCTATCTATCTGGAGCTCTTTTTACTATATTTAAAAACAGAAAAGAAAACATAGCCCTGTAGAGAGTAACTTACAGAATTTCCAGGAAGATGTCCAAGACTATTACCTGCATTCAAAGAAAAGATACGTGGCTTAAATGGTTAGCTAGTGTCATTGCAAGGAGGACTGCAGTATGCATCTGCATGGGAGGAGATGCTCATCAGTTACATTCTTTTGCAAAGGATGACCTGCAACTCTAATTCCGAGACTTCTGGATGCTGGCTAAGGCCTTTATTAGGAAGAGTCTAGCTATTGGGCATGATCATTCCAATGCAAGTAACATATCAAATTCGAAATAGGATCACATTTAGGTAGTTTTGATCAATATCAGATGTTTCAACAACATGCTGCCCAACCTTGCCACTTTCCTGCATTTGGAACATGTCCATATATGTGTAATTACCGAAACTTGGTGCAAATGTTCAGAAGCACACCCTCCATAACTAAGTTCTGTTCCTACTATGAATTCAGACCCTAAGGTAACTGTGGTGGCATCTGCGTATTTGTTAGAGCAACATCACTTATAGACAGATCACGAGAGACCCACAAACAGAACTCACTGAGCTCCAAACTGCACAAAACAGGCCCAGCTATCAGTTCACAGCCTGCCAAAGGACCCCCCCTATCCCCCAAAAACCATATAAGGTTCCTAAATGTACTTGATGACCTCTCTATAAACAAGAACCCCATTATTTTGTGCGACTTTAACTATATATCAAGATACTAGAGTACATGTACCCCCAATGTAGGGTATGTCTCTAAGCTCTTACACTCACTAAACAGACGATGCATAGCACTTTTACTGCAAAGTAACTTAATTGTGGTTCTGAATTTGTAGAATTCAGTGCCAAGATTAAGCTATTTAATTGTGAGAAAATGAGTGTAACTCAACAACTAATGCAAAAGACAACCAGCAATTGGTGCAGAGGGATAAAGTTTGGATTGTAACACAGGCGATCCTGGCTCAATTAATGACGCAGGTGTCTGAGGTGCAAGCAATGGAGGATGGAAATGCCCCTGCTGGAAGGAGTGGGGAAGTCTACATGCTCAGGGGACACTGTTACAGGTGACTTCCCTTATTAAGCCCAGTGAAATAACAGCAAGTTGTCACATTATTATGAACAGGGCATCCTGATGTCAGCTCCTTGTGGAAATGAGGGGTGGTTCAGCACTAATGCCAGTTGTGCTGACCACTGCAAGGTCCACCCTTGTTATGCTACTGGGCTTGAACACAGTGGAGAAAAATAGTCTAAAACCCTCCCTGACAGGGGTGTAACACTGTCTTAGTTGACTTTGGAGACATTTTTTACCATGATTTCCTTAATGAAGGTGGGGGCGGGATGTGGATATCTAGGGTGATTAGTTTATGGTCGGATCTGACCAATGAGGAGTTGACTTCAGGTGTGGAACACCAGTCACTCATATTGGTAATGACTAGATCTAGGATATTGTTGCCTCTAGTGGGGGTGTGGATAAGTTGATCCAGGGCATTGGAATTTATGAATTCTAGAAAGCGTTGAGTGAAGGAGTTGGTACATGAGTAGTTTTCCCAGTTAATGGTGGGGTAGTTGAAATCGCCCATTATTAGGGTGTTTGGTTGAACCCTAATATTTTCCAGTGCATCAAGAAAAGAGGAGTGTGAATCCTGGGGCATGGTGGGTGATCTATAGCAAGCTACAATTTGGATTGCAGTTTTTCCCAGTGTTAGTTGCACTTAGATAACCTCGGATGCATTATGCTGAGCAACTAGCCTGGAGGTGTGGATATCCTTAATGAATATGGACACACCTCTGCCTTTGGTGTTTCGGTCCAGGTTACATGGCCGAAAAGTGTGGTATGAGTTATAGCCGGGTAATGCAGGGGTGCTCTCTGGAGCCTTGAACCAGGTCTCAGTCACTGCACAGATATCAATGTTCTCCATTTTAAGGAGTGCCTCAAGTGAGTGCATTTTGATATTTAGACTTCTAGCATTGAGTAGCATTACTCTCAGTTTTGCTTGCCTGTTCCTGTTACAGTGGTGAATTTGTTATTTGAACCTTGCCTAAAAAAGGCACTATAGGGGCAGCAAGAGCCTTAGCCAGTATCCAGAATCCCAGGGGTGACAGGTGCAGGCCATCTCTGGCAAAGCATCGTGGTCTGTCAACCATGTCGTCCCAGGCAGACAGATACTGGATCCCCTTAGAATGACACCAGAAGCTTAGCCAAATGTTGGAATCAACCATTTTGTCCTTGCACTGCGGTATAATTCTGGGTGATGGCAGGATGCTACTCAGGGCTAGGGTCATACCTGCCTGGGCTACATGATCAGAGAGCTCTTACATGTCTCTTTGCATGTAGTCCAGGGAGGTACATCTCAGGTCATTCACACCAACATGGACAATGACAGAGTCATATTTGTACTTGTTGTGTAATGACTTGAGTGCGTGGGTTATGTGGCAGATCATGGCACCCGACAGGCAGCTGACAGTAACCTTCTCCTTGTTTAGCCTGGTGAGTGGGACATCAGTGTGCCTGACTATAGAGTCACCTATGACTAGTGTGTTGGGTACATTGGTTTGCCTTATGGGCTAAGGTTGAGTGGCACACTGAGTCTGTGGGCTATGTGTCATTTGGGTTGTGTTGGGGGGTGGAGGTTAATTGTGTTTCTGCTTTGAAGGTCTCTGTTGCTTTAGCAGATTATTATTGAGAGCCTCCATTAATGTTTTTGTGTTTCTATGTGTGGATTTTGGTAGTGTAGGTTTAGTAGGACTATGTGATGAGTGTGGTGTGGTCCAAGTGTTTACCTTCTCCTCTTGACTGTCAAGTTCAGTCATGGTTAGAAAGAGCTTTACCTCCAGTTTGGCTAGATAAGTGCATCTGTCACAGGTTGTGGTGTTGGGTGGTAGGAGGAGAGGGTTGTCTGTGTACATGAGGCAATTGCTACATTGCCACAGGATGCCCAGATGCATCAGATAGACAGGAGAGAACACTGGGAGCTGACCCTTGGACATGCCTGAATAAAAAACTACTTTCATCTAGACAAGTGGGGAAAGTGAGTATAAGAGCTGTTTTTCTCTAAGCAAGTGAGGAAAGTAAGTACAAAAACTGTTTTCCTCTAGGTAATGAGGAAGGTTGAGTGCTGTAGTAATTTGTAGCTTATTTAGTGCTAACAACAAGTTCTGAACAAGTGCTGAGCACGAATAAGCAAATGCAAGTGCTAAAAGTAAGAATCTGTACCTGGATCTTGTGCAGATAGACTACCTAGTGCTTATCACTCTCACTGATAAGCGACAATGCTTCCCTCCAACACAGAAAGGCTTGCTGATCTAAATATGTTAACAATAGCCATAACAGTATATTTTCTGTGTCTTGTAGTTGTAACACTGGAAGGATATTTTCAGACTAAATATTACACTGTGCACCTGTGTCTAGTTTAAATTCTATGTTTGCTTATTACTTTTCAGCATTTATTATAATCTGACTTTTACTCTTATCCCACTGTTTCTAATTAATTTTCAAATGTCCCTATCTGCCTTTTTACTTTAATAATCTCAACATCTCATTTTTATATTTGTGTTCAATGGCATACAAACTCTAAATACCGTTTCCATTTCTTTTCCACATCTTTGGAAAATTAGTCTTTCTAGTACAGCTTTTACAACACCAATCAAACATATTTTTTTTTCATTTCCTGGTTATTACTACACATAGAATATGAGGGTTAAAAGTCATCTGCTCCATATTTCAACCACACTTCATGGCTCCCTTTCTTGATGCAACATCACTGGTCAACATATTCTCATTTTATTTCTTATTTTGCCTTTTACTTTGATTTACATCCTACAAAAATATACTTTCTCAGTTAAATCATTTAACTGTGAAAATGCAATGTCATTCACTCTGCATATAGCTACAATTTTTTATACCAGCTCTGTTTCTGTTGATAGGCTGATCCTTAACTGGTCACTTCTTATACTTTTTTATTCTGAGCATATAGACTCTCCAAAAATATACATTTATTTAATTTCTGTGTATATATTTTTTCACTTCTGACACCATGACACATTAGGATACTTGTCAGGATACTCAAAAATCAAGCCAGATATTATGAATATGTTACCAGTCAAAGAGGGCTCTTATATTCTGACTCTTACAGAAAGAAAAGTGTTGCATGAAGTATGTCTCTTGTAGCAAGGTATTAGCTCACGTAAAGGTGTACACCACAGTATACTGTACTGCCTAGGATGTGGGCTTCTAATTTGGCCCAAACAAATATTTTTTTAACCTTTCTTTTTTTCTCAAATAATTTTTATTATTTTCCAAATATAATGATATTTAACATTACAATCATCAGTGAAAGCAAGTATTATAAACCTTTATATACACTATGTACAACTGACCTGAACAAATATCATTAAAATAATAGAAAAAGAAAAAGTTAATAATACAAAATAAGAGAAAAAATATTATAATATTTAGTCAGTAAAGTATAAAGTTACACATTTAATTAGTTTGAGTTCAATTTTAGTGTCTCAATAAGAGCAAGATTTTTTTCCCAAGGATTGTTTATCCATGTTTTAGGAGAGATTCTCAGTTCTTTCACCTTGATTTCTAATGTTGCTATTTCTTCCATCAATCTCAAGAATTCTTCCAGAGTAGGTTCTTGTGGTGACTTCCACTTTCTAGTTATACATTTCCTTGCCACAGCTAATATGGACCAAAGTAGGTATATATCTTTTTTTATTCGTTTCAGTAGTCAAACAAATAAATTTTCACTACAGAGATGCTGGTATTGGTGAAGAGAAAAAGGTATGTGCATAAATTCCAGATTTCAGAAAACCCACATGAACTTTCTTGCTCAAAATATACAGTGCATAAACCACGGTCTTTCTCTTTTTGGTAGCTCAAGCAGACAATTTTCCAACCATTAGGAGTTCATTTCCCTTATATATGAAACAGGGTGTTGATTATTTGTCCAGACAAATGCAGCAACTGGAACACCCACAGAGATACCTTATTAAAAGGATACAAGGCCTAAACAACATATCCTATGTGAAATTACTTAAAGCTCAGTCACTATACTCAGTATCCTGCAGACTGCTAAGAAGTGACCTTTGTGTGGCATACAAGACATCCTTTGACTCACTACTGATGGATTTTCTGTACATCATCAAGTTAACTGGCATCAAAAACATTTAGTCAAGGGATCTAAACTTCTTCTGCAATATCACAGGAACAGTCTGGAGGGACAGGTATATCTCGCAGGTGATACCACTCCTCTGGAACGGCCTCCCCATCCACATAAAACAAAGTTCATCCCTGTCCATATCAAGTGCGACTTAGATCTATAGATGGAAAACAGAATATTTACCCCAGGACTGCCCCCTGTACTACTAATGGACAGATGCAGCTCCTAAATGCTTTACCACATGTATGGGTCCCCTCAAATTATCTATGGCAGTTATTCTCATTAGGGGTAATATAGAAGTATCAACCATGTAATGGGTAAAGCCAATCTCTAATGAAATGGGATAGGTTAATTCGAGCATAAAAAGTGAAATTATCTGGGCTTAAAATGGTCTGCGAGGAAAGCTTAACTATTATTTACCTATGAACGTTTATGTTTTCCTAAGTAGATGAAATAGAGACACAAAAGCATGTTAAGTGCATTTATTAACCTGGAATAAAGAAGTGCAGTCATTATACCTGGAATAGAGGGGTGTAGTCATTATACCTGAAATAGAGGGGTACAGTCATTATACCTGGAATAGAGGGGTGCAGTCATTATACCTGGAAAAGAGGGGTGCAGTCATTATATGTGGAATAGATGGGCGCAGTCATTATACCTGGAATAGAGGGGCACAGTCATTATACCTGAAATAGAGGGGTACAGTCATTATACCTGGAATAGAGGGGTGCAGTCATTATACCTGGAATAGAGGAGTGCAGTCATTATACATGGAATAGAGGGGTGCAGTTAACTCCAACAGTGTCAGCTGGAAAAGGAAAGGAGTAACAACTTGAAATCTGCTTGCTTGCATCTCTGAGAAGGAGGTTGAGGATGCGAGTCCTAGCGTATGTCCTCTGACTGCAATCCTTAGTACAGAACAGAGATGCACAGACATGTCTGCCTAAAAGGGCAGGGAGTAGAGCTGCTTTGTATGGCACCCTTTACTAATACAGGTAATACCCCTCCATACTGACCCACTGCATGCCCTACTATTGGGACTTTAGGCATGTATGCAAAATGACATGGCTTAAGGGAAAAAACTTGAAAGGCTGCCTGGAAAACTACCAGATGTGGACATGCTCTCACTCTGTAGAGGGAAGCACTGGTTCAAAGATACTTGTGTTCAGATATCTGGTGAGCAAGCCCAAGGCCTATTTTTCATCAAGGCATGATTTCCTGCCTTCCATGTTGGTACTGCAGGTGCCCATACAGTCACCCAGTGCCTCCCTAAAGGTATAAATTGATGGGATGAGTTTAACTGAGTAGATGAGTTTATTCCATAGGCATGGAAATCGTTATATAAATGTGCCAGATTTCATGGAGTATCTTTTTATCTTCAGGTAAGCATATGTATCCAGACAAAAAGGTGTATGTATCCTCTAAGAAGGCAATTAGGTAAAGGGAAGACAGAGCATTGCTGTAGACATTCACTTTAAGATAAGCCTTGAAGGCCATCAGTCCTCTTTGTGAAAAATCGTTGTACCTTCTCCAACTATCCCAGATGGCATGTGAGTAATAAAAGAGAGTACAGTATTAGCTGGGCTCATACCACTTGTATAAAGGGAGACAATTACCTCTCTGCCACTACTCTCAACCTTGCAGATGACCAGGTGACAACTGCACACGCTTTGTGACTATACGGCTATTGAATGAAAGGTCATTCTTTGCAAGGACTGCACTGTTTTTATTATTATTCCCGTTTCCATATTTTGCTCATCTATGTATAAAGCTGTTCATTTGTGTGTGTGTGGGGGAGGGTGGTTCAAATGCCCAAGTGCTACATTTTTTATATTGAAGTGAAAAGGAATGTATACTGCCTTGCTTGTGAACAATGCTAAGTATTGAGTGAAGGGAGGCAGTGTGAGAGTGCTTAAGGAAAATGCTCCCAAGTTTGTAGTCATGTATAATTAATAAGCTGGACACTACAGGCAGTTATAACATCAAGAGAAAAAGATGTCAAAAAGAAGTGGCCTCAGGATGGAGCCTTCAGACTCTTTAGAAAAACATAAATGTTTACACTTTTACAACTAATGAACTATATCAAGCAATGCTAAAAACCCGAAGTGCATTCATGTGTTGGGAGTTGGAATCAGTCCATTATGGCACCTGTCTATTGCTATAGCATGCATATTTCTATGCAGCACACATAGTACCATGCCTATCTTCCTTTTACAGTTATTCTTACAGATCCACAAAAAAGAATTGAATTTTAAATGGCTGTGAAAAAAGGAGCATCCTGGAAAAGATGGCATGGATTTTCATTTTAGAAGCTGGACTCAAGAGGTATTTGGATACTATCATTGCAAACTGAGACATCTCTATAATATTTATTTATTTATTTAGTTAGTTATTTAGTTATTTATTTTACATTTGTTTACTGGGATGATCTGAGCCAGGCCCATTTTCAGTGGTGGCCTGGGAGGAAAGCCCCAATAGGTACAAATAACAAAAAAAATGACATAGGTTGAGAATTTATTCAATAGTAACATAAACAGAAGAAACACAAATTACACATAATACATTTGTAAAGATAAAGATAAGAAAACATATGTAAAGGAACATAACCATTTCTTAAATATAGTAACAAATGAAAAATTGTTACGTGTAAATACATTTTCTAATAATGAAATAAGGTAGAAGAGACTACGTAAACTATTTGTAATGAGCAAAAAAACTATAAAAGGTGCAGGTGAGGAATTTGAGAGAGCAAAGAGATACTTAGAGTGAGGGTGAAAAAGATGAACAGAGTATCTAGAGAGAAAAAGTGAGATGATACTTATGGTGAGTTTGTAGGTGAGATAAGTCAGACATATATCAAGTAGACAGAAAACATCTGTAGAGAGGGAAAGACGGTATGTATGAGAAAATCAATACAGCTGGATGTTACCCAGGAGTTAGACAAGGGGAAATAAAAGTGAGTCAGGAGTTAGACAAAAGCAGAGCCAAGAATTAGATAAATGACACTTTAGAAGCATTTTGAACTTTGAGAGATTGGTAGTGGTTAGGATGTGCTGGGGGTGGGGGTCTCAAGTGCCTCCTGTTAGATTTAGGCTGAAGTAGATCACGGCGTGCTGGACACTTGTCAGGTTGGT
This sequence comes from Protopterus annectens, assembly GCF_019279795.1. Classification (NCBI taxonomy): domain Eukaryota; kingdom Metazoa; phylum Chordata; order Ceratodontiformes; family Protopteridae; genus Protopterus; species Protopterus annectens. The sequence continues at coordinate 25,266,117 of NC_056745.1, forward strand.
ATATTATGCTATGGGCCATTGAAAGCTGGGCGAGAGTTAGGCAATTGGGTAACTCAAGCCAATTTAATTGACGTAAGACAGTACAGTGATGGGATCTATAGTGAAATGGTAGCAAATCTGACAATCTTATTGTAACAAGCATCTAGTTTTGTTACATCTGTTTTCTTTAGGTTGGTGAAAATAGGAGAGGCATGAAGAAGAGCAGAGGGTAGATGAGTCCTAGCAATAGAGCGTCTTGTGGAGTTGGTGAGGTAAGGCTTAATTCTGTTAAGTGAACCTACTTTAATATGGACTTTTTATAATTAGAGACAAGTGTTTATCAAATCTCATGTCATTATCAATTGTAACCCCTAGTAGTTTAGTGTGTAGTACAGGTTATATCTTCGAATTGTTAGCAGAATATATCTGAAAAGGGGAATGCAGGTGTGAGGTTTTGTTACTTGAAAACAAATCATAAGTTTAGTTTTGATGGGATTAAGAATTAATTGAGTGTCAGCGAGCCAAGATTCTACTACTGTAGGAAAGCTGAGTTATTTCTAGGAATTTAGAGAGTGGGGGCAGGACAGAACAGATGATAGCAGAATCATCTGCATACTGTATGATTGTAGCTAGGTGGGTGGCAGTGTGGAGCTTGTTGATGATGATGATGATAAATAGGAGCGGAGCCAAGATAGAGCCTTGTGGGACATCAAGTGGAACAGATAGTAGAGCGAATAAATCATGTTGCCATTTTACATCTAGATATATAATTATGAAACCATGTGAGGGCTGTATGGTTAAATTAAGGGATGAGAACTCATTAAGTAGCTTTTTGTGGGAGACAGTATGGAATTCTTTGGACATGTGTAGGAATGTGCAGGAGACAAGATAACCACTATTTCAATATTGGTTGCTGGTGTTTGTGATGGTTAGGAGAGCTGTAGTGGTACTGTGGTGGGGGTCGGAAAGCATGTTGTGAATTAGAAGGTTGTTTGATAGCAAATAGTTCAGGAACTGGGAATGACTGCATTTTTCTAAGATGTTTGATTGTGGAGGTAAGATTATTATTGACCCAAAACTTGAAAGTTCTGTACAGGTCCCCCCTTTATGAAGTAGACTGACATAAGCTATTCTCCAGATTTTGGGAACATTCTGTTCAATTATGGAGCGATTGATCAAAATGAAGACTGGACAGGAAATAGCATCGGCAGCTGTCTTGAGATATTCAGAAGGTAGGTACTCAACAGCAAGAGAGTAAGTCTAAGTTTGGTAAGTAACTTTTATGGTGCTGCTTTTTACAAAGTTGAAGGAGAAGGCATTGGATGGGTCTTTTGGAGCTTTTGGAATGGTTAGAGATGTGTTGTTGTGATATTATGATAAACTTGTATAATATGGTAAATGTTTACAGCTCTAAATGTGCATGGCGCTGTTATGTTTTAAACCAGTTGTCTAGTTATTTAACTCCCTTTACTGTTTGCTAAGCTTTGTGTAATTTAAATACACTGCAAAGATGATCTCATAATTCGTATTTGCAAACTGTCTGATGTCTCATATGTCTCTTCTGGGTTTTCAGATTACTGGTCACCCATATTTATCCCACATAACTGCATCTACCTCCATAATCCATCATGTGCCAACATTCAGCATTTACACATTCTTATTTTTGTATTTTTAGGTTAAAATGGTGTTTCCAATCGATGATAGTGGGATGCCTTAACTGCATAAGCTTCAAGTGAAAAAGACTTCCATGGGTTTATGTGGATTTTATGAATGGGATGCCCTACTGGTGGTTTTCTAGTTTAGTTTCTGAGAAAACAATATATTGGGGCATTTTAGGTGTTTGGTAGGGTAACTGAGATCTTATTATTTTATCTGGATTTATGAGATAGAAAATTTAGTTTTGTTAGGTTTTATTAAGTTTAATTTAGATTTGCAATTTCGGGATCTGATTTGCTGGTAATGTCCATTTTAGATTGTTTCAATGATCTGATCATTATTAAATTAGTGATTTTTTTTTAATTACTCAAATTATTTTTGGAGAATGGACTAAGATTTTGTAGAAGTGTATTCCTGGAGAATTTCAGTATGCATTTATTATATGTGTAGTAAGATATTACTTTTTACACTGAAATTAATGAAAAGCAGCGGTACTTGTTTTCATTTTTAATTTAATTTTATTTTACTTTTTTAAATTAAGGGTGGATTTCTGTTGTGAAGTCAATTCAGGTGTCTTAGTGAGTGTGGGGCTTGTGTGCAGGCAGTGTACATCTCAGTTGCCCTTGATTTTGAATAATACCCCTGATTTTGCTTCACATTTTTTCATGCCCATCATAAAAATCTTACATTTTTGTAACTCACTATGGATTCAGTCAGTTATGCCAGGCGTTAGAGTTTCCTACATTTTATTGTTAGATATTTAAACATTGTCAACAATTTGGGGTCTTTTCTCTCCTTTATTTTTGTCATTTTACCGATTCTTGATAAAAAGAGGTGTGTGTGTGTGTGTGTGTGTGTGTGTGTGTGTGTGTGTGTGTGTGTGTGTGTGTGTGTGTGTGTGTGTGTGTGTGTGAGTGTGTGAGTGTGTGTGTGTGTGTGTGTGTGTGTGTGTGTGTGTGTGTGTGTGTGTGTGTTTTCTTACACCGTAGGTTAAGTACAGGGAATTGTATTTATGTATTCATTCATTTACTTTAGGAAGGCTGATGAGGTGCAAAGGATGTACATAAATGCTCAATAACGTATGAAGGGCGTGGATAAAGACCTGATCGTGCACTAAGACTAGATCATCAAACTGACTGAGATACGCGGTCAGTGCGCCATCTGTAGTTCCTAACATCTTTCATCTAGGGCTATATTTATGATAAAAACTACGTGATGTTGTATATCAAACATTTTCCTTGAATATGACTGGGGGGAGCGACACATTTCCTGAACGAGGTGACTGCACCTGGTACTTTACCCTTGCACCACAGGCAAAGACATTAATGTTGAGTACAGTAAGTGTTGAGGGGTGGGTTACAAGGTGGGGGACGTGGGGGGGGGGCACTGTGTGAGAGGCTTACCACTACACCCACCGAAAAGCTGTCTTTATTTACTGAACAAAACTTACCGCGAACATTTTGTTTTACTGTGATGCGTTTCCTTTGTCTTTAATTAATTGCCCGGGCAGGATCGGAGGTGAAGGCATTAAACATGGAAGGGATGGAAATAATGTCTGTTGGAGCCGATGAATCAGCTCAAGAGGCTTTGGAGATCCAAGGTTAGGGTTACTATTTGCCTATGTTGGGCAGTTGTGTAAAAAAATTTATTTTGGGTTGTCAAGAAAGTAAAGTTCGGTCCTTTGCACTAGCTATGGTTATGGTTTGTGCAGCGGCCTCAGGTCAACTGGTGCCCTAGGCAAAATGGCTCCATGGCGCCCCCCACCACACTACCTAGTGCCCCAATCCTGGTCTAACTACATCAAATAAATACTAGAAAATTGTCCCTGCTAGACCGGTGCCCTAGGCGGCCGCCTAGTTCGCCTGTGCCTAAGGCCGGCTAGTTTCAATCTAAAACAAAAGCCCCATCCTTACCATTTGAAATTGTGGCAACCCTGTCTGCGGCACAGTAATTAAATACGTTTTGAATGAGTTATCAAGATGTGCGTGCATGCGTGCATGTGTGCGTGGCGTGCATATGTGCATGTGGTTTGGGGAGAGAATGTGCAGAGTGGGACCCCTGAATGTCGCTCTTGCACCGCTGGGTGCTGCTGTCATTCTGCTTAAACACTGTGCATAACCAGATGACATACCTGCTGCGGTTACAGCACGCTGCAGTTATTGCACAGGCTGCACACAGGTTCCTGTCACTGTGTATCTCGCACAGTAATACATGGCGGTGTCCGCCACCTGCAGGGTGTTCATCTGCAGGTAGAAGCTGGAGCTGTCCTTGGATGGAGAGAACCGACCCTGCACCGTAGGATTAACATAATTATGGGCATCACCTGGTTTGAGATATTGCACCAACCACTCGAATCCCCCGCCAGGGAACTGCCTCACCCATTCAATGTGGTAACTGTTCATGTCGTATCCGCTACCGGTGCAGCGCAGATTCACCGACTGACCCGGCTGTTTCACTTCGGAACCGGACTGGGTCAACACGATGTCACATCGGACCCCTGCAACAGCATAAAGGGGAAGCATTAATGGGAACAGCATTTTTGCACATAAGTTGTATAAAATAAAATATTGTTGGAACTTATATAAAAGCTGTATAAAAATGTGATGCAAATTAATAATATATTATGCATATCGTAAAACGCAATTACATAAACATGCATAACAAAAAAATGTCAACTAAAACATAATATAGGTCTTACAGTGCAGACAGACAAGTAGCATAAACAGGGATCCCACAAGTGGCATTTTATGCTGATCTTTAGTTTTCGAGAGGAGTATATACAACATGGAGCTCTTTCAATAAGGAACTGCCAGTATTTAAACAAAAATAATCAAACTGAACTTTGCATGAAAAAAGGAGGAACTGATGATGAGGGGGCAGTGGGAGGTGACGTGGATAATGAGTAACCCTAAAATGCTGTGAAAAACATGGTTTAGCAAAGTGATCCCGTATGCTTAGGTCACTTTGTCCTGCTAAATAAATAAATAAATAAAGTGCCACACACACACACACACACACACACACACACACACACCACTCATTATTGTAAGTGTATCTGTGGCTCGAACCATGCAGGTTGGAAATTATTCTTTATTATAAATTATGAACCGCTGTCAGTGACCGTCACTAACACTGATTTTAAATATAAACTAGCGACATCATTACACATTTTGTAAATCATTTGTGTTTTTATGAGAAGATGGAGCGGTGGTTATCATTAAGTTACATACACCAGATTCATAGTTAACAAGCAGACACACAATTTTCTGTTTATCTATCTAGCTAATACCTCTAATCTGTCCAGATTTGTGCAGAATGTCCAGATCTTTGAGTAGTATTGTTATTCTGTTCCTCCTAAAATTGGTGTTTTTAGGCAAATCACTGAGGATTGAAGCCACTAGATAATGACAGATATTTCAGTTTCAGACTTCATAGCCTTTAGAAAATATACCATAAGACAAAACATGTTATTCTAACAAATTTCTAATGTTATAAGAACAAAACTTAAAAGGTGTCCCTATTTATATGCCTTTATTTCCTCGTTGTTTTGGCTTTGTCCGGATTTCTTGCACTATGAGGTTGAGAGGTATGAATTTATGTAGACAGATAGATAGATCTATTTCTCTCACCACATACAAAGTATATATTGCTTTTAGATCAGGAAATGAAGATTTATGTATGTATGTGTATCTGTCTATCTATCTATCTGGAGCTCTTTTTACTATATTTAAAAACAGAAAAGAAAACATAGCCCTGTAGAGAGTAACTTACAGAATTTCCAGGAAGATGTCCAAGACTATTACCTGCATTCAAAGAAAAGATACGTGGCTTAAATGGTTAGCTAGTGTCATTGCAAGGAGGGCTGCAGTATGCATCTGCATGGGAGGAGATGCTCAACAGTTACATTGTTTTGCAAAGGATGACCTGCAACTCTAATTCCGAGACTTCTGGATGCTGGCTAAGGCCTTTATTAGGAAGAGTCTAGCTATTGGGCATGACCATTCCAATGCAAGTAACATATCAAATTCGAAATAGGATCACATTTAGGTAGCTTTGACCAATATCAGATGTTTCAACAACATGCTGCCCAACCTTGCCACTTTCTTGCATTTGGAACATGTCCATATATGTGTAATTACCGAAACTTGGTGCAAATGTTCAGAAGCACACCCTCCATAACTAAGTTCTGTTCCTACTATGAATTCAGACCCTAAGGTAACTGTGGTGGCATCTGCGTATTTGTTAGAGCCACATCATTTATAGACAGATCACGAGAGACCCACAAACAGAACTCACTGAGCTCCAAACTGCACAAAACAGGCCCCGCTATCAGTTCACAGCCTGTCACAGGACCCCCCTGTCCCCTGAAAACCATGTAAGGTTCCTAACTGTACTTGATGACCTTTCTATATACAAGAACCCCATTATTTTGTGCTACTTTAACTATCTATCAGATACTAGAGTGCATGTACCCCCAATGTAGGGTATATCTCAAAGCTCTTACACTCACTAAACAAAATCTCTCTACACCAGATTGTTAACAAACCTTAGAGGACATATTATTCGTGACTTGGTTCTTAGGACTATATATTTCTCATGTACTGTTCCCCTGGTATTCCCTTTCCTGGGTAAGTTGAATTATAAAATAGTTACCTTCACCTTCCAAATCTCTAAACACACTGAAGTCATAGCCTCAGAAGTCAATGATTTCATACATATTCATCTCATCAATTGTATTACACATTTTCAAAATTCACTAATAGCAGCATCATTCCAGATGTTGGCATGGCAGGTAGGTACCCGGGGGAGAGCTATACCCACTTACATAAATGTATAGAAGTGTTAGTCCAAGCCAGATTTAATATAACAGGAAATTTAAAAAGAACCCCCCCCCATGATCCACCAACATGCATATGCTATACATTAAAAGAAAAAAACTCTTTAAAGTACCCGGAAGATCAAAAGACTCTCTAACAAAAAATAAAATCAGAAAAATTGATTAAAAGATGAAAAATGTTACATGGCTACTATAACATTCCATGAACTTAGGTTAACATCTGAAGATAGGAGCAATTAAAAATCTCTTCTTTAGCTTTGTTAGGAAACTATGAAATAGCTGCCAGGCCTCTGAACTTATTCCTAAGGGCACCACCTACTCTGGTCCAGTAGACACATTGGGACTGTATTACCAAACAAATTGACTGTGAATTTTATCCCAGAGATGACTGTCCAAAGCCTGCTTTCCCTTAAATCTCTTATACAACTCCCATCATCATTACAATGAAGATGTTCTCCAAGAATATAAATACTTCCTCCATGGGACCTGATAATACATGGGACCACATAATATGCCTGACTGTTAAATAATAAGGACCAAACAAGCCCTATAGCAGAGTTACTCCTTTAACTATTTAACCTGAGATTAGCCACTGGCTTTGTCTGTGAGGTTTGGCACATAGCAGTAGTGATGCTACTCCACAAGGATGGCCACCAGCACTGACTCTGGGAATTATAGGCCAGTCATCCTGGTGAGTCTTAGCTACAAAGTCATGCAATATATTATAAATGACCTGACAAACTCTAATGTGACACCATTTCCCATGCTAACATAGTAAGTTTAATGCATTACAAATAAATCACTATGTTTTTTGAATAGCAAACTGGCTAAAAGACAGAACTCCCATGATGTGGGTGTCAGGTGCTTCATTAGAGGTGACCAGTGGTGCTAGACAGGTTTCAGCACTGGAACCTCTTTTGATCAGACTTTGCTTTTCTGATCTCCAGGCCATGAACTGAGACCTCTACCTGGTCAGGTTTGCAGATGACTGTAAACTGGGAGTCACTGTCAAGTCCCTGTCTGACACCAAAGCCCTTCAGCAAGAACTTACATAAATACCAGGTATAATAAAAAATGAAATTAAATCATGCCTTACAAAGTGCAATATTGTCACATTTGGTAAACACTCCCTCACCTACCATACAACATAAATAACACCCCAAGCAAAATGACAATGTTATTAAAGACCTCGGAACTTGGGTTGATAGTTACGTCTCCTCTGATCAATGTGTAACAACAGTAGTTAGTTCTTTTATGTAGCACAGCTGATTACCAAAGATTATTTTCTAGATCTAAAGAGATCATTGTCCCCTTATATTCGATATTGATTAGGCCAATTATTGAATATGTTGTTCCCTTTGGGCTATACCTCACTAGACACATCAAACAACTAGGAAGACCCTCAGAGGTTTCTAACTAAGAAGATCAGTATCTTAAAAACCCTAAACTAGCAGAAAAGACTGGAAGCAATGTCCTTTAATTCATTATCTTATAAGACTCTTTAGGGGAGGTTTATCCCTTATCTTCTGTGCCATTAGATACTCAGTGGCCCTGCATCTCTCGTATCTTCACATATCAAACAGTCTCTCAGCTAAAGAACCAGGTGTCTAAATTTTCATTGACAAATAAATAAAACACCACAAAGTGTATGCTTCCCTACTACATGGCTTGTGCTGGCTGTTCACTCAGAAAGGTTAGACTAAGTGCACAACTGAGCACACTTTCTCATGACCTTTATGAATCCCAGGGCTGGCCTATATTATGAAGAGTGATAAACAATGGCACTTTGAAGAGAAATATCTGTGTATTGATGCTATCTCTTATATGAGTCAGCAAATTAAATTAAAATTCGTATAAAAATCATGTCTTATTTTTTGTTTTAAGAAATAGCTTTACATATACAATACCGGTGTAAAATTAGAGAAAGCATCAGCATTTTAATGTTTCTTCTCCCCATCCCTTCAGCACACACACACCGACACATGCACACACACACACGCACACACACGCACACACACGCACACACACGCACACACACACACACACACACACGCACGCACAGACATGAACATACACACACACACACATACATACACACACACACACACACACACACACACACACATATACATACACTCACTCACACACACATACACATGCACAAACACACACACACACACACACACACACACACACACACACATGAACAGAAGAGTACTTTCATGTTACTGAGTCCTACAGTGCATTCATTTTTACTGACATCACGAGAAGCTCATGTAATATAAAGAATAACATACTGGCAATCTGGAAAGTCATGCTTCAGCAACCAGGTATGCATCTCTTAAAGATATTGCAGGTGAGGGAACTCATTTTGGTACATCACAGTCCTATGGACAAAGAAAGATACAAATCAGGCCTGAGAGATGGACAGCAGAACAGAAGAGCAAAGATGTCCCCTCAGATATCACCTAGAAATCACAACATGTCTGCTTGTTTTTATTAGCATGTTGTATGATTGCTTGGTTTATTAGCATGCTATGTAACTGCTTGTTTTATTAGCATGTTGCATGTCTGCTTGTTTTATTATCATGTTATATGTCTGCTTTATTTTTATTAGCATGTTATGTGTCTGCTTGTTTTCATTAGAATGTTATATGTCTGTTTTATTAGCATGTTATATGTCTGCTAGTTTTATTCTCATGTTATATATGCTTGTTTTATTATCATGTTGTATGTCTGCTTGTTTTTATTAGCATGTTACATGTCTGCTTGGTTTTATTAGCATGTTATTTTTGCTTGTTTTATTATCATGCTATATGTCTGCTTGTTTTATTATCATGTTATATGTCTTCTAGTTTTATTATCATGTTATGTCTGCTTGTTTTATTATCATGTTATATGTATGCTTGTTTTATTAGTATGTTATATGTCTGCTTGTTTTATTAGCATGTTATATGTCTGCTTGAATTTATTAGCAGGTTATATGTCTGTTTTTTTATTATCATGTTATATGTCTTCTAGTTTTATTATCATGTTATGTCTTCTTATTTTACTTTCATGTTATATGTCTGCTTGTTTTATTAGTATGTTATATGTCTTCTAGTTTTATTATCATGTTATGTCTGCTTGTTTTATTATCATGTTATATGTCTGCTTGTTTTATTAGTATATTATATGTCTGCTTGCTTTTATTATCATGTTATATGTCTGCTTGTTTTTATCATGTTATATGTCTGCTTGTTTTATTAGTATGTTGTATGTCTGCTTGTTTTATTAGCATGTTATAAGTCTGCTTGTTTTTTAGCACGCTGTATGACTGCTTGTTTTTATCATATGTGTCTGGTTGTTTTATTAGCATATTATATGTCTGCTTGTTTTATTAGTATGTTATATGTCTGCTTGTTTTTACTATCATGTTATATGTCTGCTTGTTTTATTAGCATGTTATATGTCTGCTTGTTTTTATTACCGTGTTATGTGTCTGCTTGTTTTATCATGTTATATGCCTGCTTGTTTTATTATCATGTTATATGCTTGCTTTTATTAGAATGTTATTTGCCTGCTTGTTTTACTAGCATGTTATATATCTGCTTGTTTTTATTAGCATGTTATGTGTCTGCTTGTTTTTATTAGCAAGTTCTTTCCTTGCTGATTTACAGCATTTTTTGATAAAAATAAATTGATTTTGATATATTTTCTGTGCCTAACTGGGGTCCATTTTCCTCTCCCTTGTTCCATGTTTCCCAGTCTTCATCTTCTTTCCATGTCTGGTTTATTTGTAAATAAAGTTTGTAAAATTAGAAAGATATATATATATATATATTAGATAAACAGATTGACAGACAGATAGATAATTGCAATATAATCAATGGTATTATTCTGAGAAATTAAAATATGTAGTAATAATAATAAATGGTGGTCAAATATGGCATATCAAATATAGGAACATAGGATCATAGGAAGTTACTAGGTAATGGTCCTAGGGCCCTTACAAGCCTAGCCAAGTTCTACCCTTGTTTCCACGATCAGCATCTGTTGCTCCTGTCCAAGAGGGACACAGATGGAATCCCTCTGGTAAATTTGCAGTTACCCATCCAATCATCCAGATTGCTTTGAAGAGGGCAAATGAGGTGCTCTGTTTGATGCAAAGTAGGAGTCTGTTCTAAAGGTGTGGTAACCTCTAGGGACCTCTTTGAAGTGGAAATTGCACCTGGTACACTTTTATTCTGACTTGGTTAACAGAGAGTGGTGCTTTGAGATGTGAATGTGTTCTATAAATATTAAAAGCTACAAGGACAATTGATTCATTGCAGCCTGATGTTTTTCTATTATAGCATTTCATCTTGCTGCAGAAGACTCAATGCACCTTGCTAGGGAACCCCTGAAAAGGGGAAACATGTTTTATTGATTTTTATGTCCACATTTGAAGTACTTGGCTTACCTAACTACCTTAATAATCAATATGAAAGGAAACATGCATGCAATTATGTATTTTTATTTAATTTATTTATTTAATGAATTTATTTATTTAGATTTTTTGAACAAGGCAGATGGAATGATTCCATCAGCACACTTTGAGCAACAAACCAAAACAAAAACTAAATAAAAGAAAATATTGCAGCACATATCTCATTCATAGTGTTGTGACAAAGTGTAGCATAGACAACGGTCACACACACACACACACACACACACGCACACACAGCACACAGCAGCTGTTATCTCATTCATAGTGTTGTGACAAAGTGTAGCATAGGCCACAGTCACACACACACACACACACACACACACACACACACACACACACACACACAAGCACACAGCAGCTCATATCTCATTCATAGTGTTGTGACAAAGTGTAGCATAGGCAGCAGTCTCACACACACACACACACACACACACACACACACACACACACACACACACACACACACACACACACACACACACACACACACACACACACACACACACAAGCACACAGCAGCTCATATCTCATTCATAGTGTTGTGACAAAGTGTAGCATAGGCCACAGTCACACACACACACACACACACACACACACACACACACACACACACACACACACACACACACACACACACACACACAAGCACACAGCAGCTCATATCTCATTCATAGAGTTGTGACAAAGTGTAACATAGGTCACAGTCACAGACACACACACACACACACACACACACACACA